>NC_045775.1:48130204-48445639 GCF_008692025.1 Phocoena sinus | reverse complement strand
AGGCTCAAGGAACAGAAGGGGCCCAGGCCTGCCTCCCACCCCTGGTCTCAGAGGGTGGGGGACCTCACCTGGGAGCCAGCAGGCTCCTCGCAGAGGGCCCCTGCCTCCCTCCTGCCTCTCCTGATCTCCCTGGCCTCCCTCCTATGCCCCAGGACCCACGCAGCCTGGAGGGGCCTTTGGAAGGCAGGGGACTGGCCTGGGAGCTCAGGCCTGAGTGGGTGGGGCAAACGCCCTCCACTCCTCTCCCACTCCTCCCATAGGGCCCCTCCCGCCTACCTCTCCTGATCTCCCCAGCCTCAGGGGCGCCCATCCAATCTGGCCTCCACTTCTCCTTCCTCCTCTGTCCCTCCACCTCCTACCGGTTCACTTGGGGGTTCCTCCCATCTCCTTGGGCGTCAGAGTCCCCACCAGCGGCGGGGAGGCACCCTAGCTGTGGGGGGATGCTAACTCAGTGTCTTCCCAAACCACCATCCTGACTCCACCTCTACCTATGCTTCTTAATTCCGAGGTCTAAAAAACAAAATTAAATATAAAATCTTCAACCTTCTAGAAAAATTTATCTCGACAAACCACTTCAAGAATAAATAACAGAGTTCCCTGAGAAGGCAATGTGGTATAGGAGAAGGGGCATTAAATTTGACATTGGAAGATCCTGATTTAATTTTGGCTGTGACTTTTATCTACCTATCTTAAAATTTTTTTAAGTACCCTTAATAAAAACATAACCTTAGAAAACTTATTTAATTCTTCTGAACACCAATGTTATCCTCAAAAGTAGAATATTAATTACGGCTTGCTGTTAATGTGAATTAAATGAGATGATGACTGATGGCCCCTAGTTCAGGATTAGCTGAGTCCGAATGCCTTGGAATTAGATTATGTAATTTTTAATTAACCATTTTATTTTGAAATACTTGTAGATTCACATTTAGTTATAAAAAAATAATCTAGAGGGGGCTTCCCTGGTGGCGCAGTGGTTGAGTGTCCACCTGTCAATGCAGGGGATGCGGGTTCGTGCCCCGGTCCGGGAAGATCCCACATGCCGCGGAGCGGCTGGGCCCGTGAGCCATGGCCGCTGAGCCTGTGCGTCCGGAGCCTGTGCTCCGCAACAGGAGAGGCCACAACAGTGAGAAGCCTGCGTACCGCAAAAATAATAATAATAATAATCATCTAGAGAGATTTACATTTACCCAGTTTTCCCCATGGTAACATCTTGTAATACTAAGGTACAATGTACTAACCAAGATACTGACATTGATTCGGTCAAGACACAGAATATTTTCATCATCACAAGGATCTCTTATGGTGTCCTTTTATAACCACACTTACTTCCCTCTCACCCCAACCCTAATCTCTGACAAGTACTAATGTTTTCCATTTCTACAAATTTGTTATTTAAGGAATGTTATAAATGGAATCATAATTTATGTAACTTTGGGGGATTACTCAGCATAATTCTCTGAAAAAGTTTATTCCTTTTTCTTGCAGAGTGGTATGCCATGATATGGATGTCTCAGTTTGTTTAATCATTCACCCATGGAAGAACATATGGGTTGTTTCCAGTTTGGGGCTATAACAGCCCCAAATTGCACAAATATTCATTCACATGTTTCTGAGTGAACATAAATTTTCATTTCTCTGGGAAATTTGTCCAGAAGTACAACATCTCCCATGGAGCATGGGATATACAGTAGCTGCATTTTTTTTAAAAAACTATCAAACTTTTCCAGAGTGGCTGTCATATTTTACATGCCCACTGGCAATGTATGAATAATCAATGTATGAATAATCTTCATCCTTACCAGCATATGGTGGTGTCACTTTTGTTTAAGCCATTCTGAGACTTGTATAGTGATACCCCATTGTGGTTTTAATTTGCCTCTTCCTAATGGCTAATGACGTTGAACATCTTTCCATGACCTTATGTGCAAACTGTCTATCCTTTCTGGGGAGATATTTCTTTGTGTCTTTTGCTCATTTTCTAATTAGATTATTTTTGAGTTTTGGTGAGTTCTTTATATATTATAGATACTAGTCCTTTGTGGGATATATGGTTTGCAAATATATTCTTCCACTCGAGCTTGTTTATCCTTATACTGAGGTCTTTCATGGAATAAAAGTTTTGAATTTTGATGAAGTTCAATTTATCAATTTTTCATTTTATGGATCACAGCACTGTTATCAACAACAAACTCTTCCTTTAAAACTCTTTCCCCAGCTTTAATTCCCTCAAATTGTCTCTAACTCTTTAAGCGTTATAGTTTTTCATTTTTTAATAGATCTTTATTGGAGTATAATTGCTTCACAATACTGTGTTAGTTTCTGTTGCACAACAAAGTAAATCAGTCATACGCATACGCATGTCCCCATACCCGCTCCCTCTTGAGCCTCCCTCCCATCCTCCCTATCCCACTCCTCTAGGTCACTGCAAAGCACCGAACCAATCTCCCTGTGCTATGCTGCTGCTTCTACCTCTTTAGTCCTGCCCTGCCACTAGGTTCAGCAGTACCATTTTCTTTTTCTTAGATTCAATATATATGTGTTAGCATACGGTATTCGTTTTTCTCTTTCTGAGTTACTTCACTCTGTATGACAGATTCTAGGTCCATCCACCTCACTACAAATTACTCAATTTCGTTTCTTCTTATGGTTGAGTAATATTCCATTATATATGTGCCACATCTTCTTTATCCATTCATCTGTTGATGGACATTTAGGTTGCTTCCATGTCCTGGCTATTGTAACTAGTGCTGCAATGAACATTGTGGTACATGTCTCTTTTTGAATTATGGTTTCTCAGGGTATATGCCCAGTAGTAGGATTGCTGGGTCATATGGTAGTTCTACTTTTAGTTTTTTAAGGGACCTCCATACTGTTTTCCATAGTGGTTGCAACAATTTACATTCCCACTACAGTGCAGGAGGGTTCCATTTTCACAACACCCTTTCCAGCATTTACTGTTTCTAGATTTTTTGATAATGGCCATTCTGACCTGCTTGAGGTGATACCTCATTGTTTTTTTTTTTTTTTTTTGGTAAGCGGACCTCTCACTGTTGTGGCCTCTCCCGTTGTGGAGCACAGACACCGGACGCGCAGGCTCAGCGGCCATGGCTCACGGGCCCAGCCGCTCCGTGGCATGTGGGATCTTCCCAGACCGGGGCACGAACCCATGTCCCCTGCATCGGCAGGCAGACTCTCAACCACTGCGCCACCAGGGAAGCCCCTAATTGTAGTTTTGATTTGCATTTCTCTAATGATTAGTGATGTTGAGCAACCTTTCATGTGTCACTTGGCCATCTGTATGTCTTCCTTGGTGAAATGTCTATTTAGGTCTTCTGCCATTTTTTAATTGGATTGTTTGTTTTTTTGATATTGAGCTCCATGAGCTGCTTGTATATTTTGGAGATTAATCCTTTACTTGTTCTTTCATTTGCAAATATTTTCTCCCATTCTGAGGGTTGTCTTTTTGTCTTGTTTATGGTTTCCTTTGCTGTGCAAAAGCTTTTAAGTTTAATTAAGTCCCATTGTTTATTTTTGTTTTTATTTTCATTACTCTAGGATGTGGGTCAAAAAAGATCTTGCTGTATTTATGTCTGAGTGTTTTTCCTACGTTTTCCTCTAAGAGTTTTATAGTGTCTGGTCTTACATTTAATTCTTTAATCCATTTAGAGTTTATTTTTCTGTGTGGTGGTAGGTAGTGTCCTAATTTCATTCTTTTACATGTAGCTGTCCAGTCTTCCCAGCACCACTTATTGAAGAGGCTGTCTTTTCTCCATTGTATGTTCTGCCTCCTTTGTCATAAATTAGGTGACTGTATGTGCATGGGTCTATCTCTGGGCACTCTACCCTGTACTGTTGATCTATATTTCTGTTTTTGTGCCAGTACCATACTGTCTTGATTACTGTAGCCTTATAGTATAGTTTGAAGTGGGGGAGCCTGATTCCTCCAGCTCCATTTTTCTTTCTCAAGATTGCTTTGGCTATTCGGGGTCTTTTGTGTTTCCATACGAATTGTAAAATTTTTGTTCTAATTCTGTGAAGAATGCCATTGGTAGTTTGATAGGGATTGCGTTGAATCTGTAGATTGCTTTGGGTAATATAGTCATTTTCACAATATTGATTCTTCCAATCAAAGAATATGGTATATTTCTCCATCTGTTTATGTCATCTTTGATTTCTTTCATCATTGTCTTATAGTTTTCTGAGTACAAGTCTTTTGCCCCCTGAGGCAGGTTTATTCCTAGGTATTTTATTCTTTTTGTTGCAATGGTAAATGGGAGTGTTCACTTTCAGTCTGTACGTGTCCCTAGGTCTGAAGTAGGTCTCTTGTAGACAGCGTATATATGGGTCTTATTTTTGTATCCACTCAGCCAGTCTGTGTCTTTTGGTTGGGGGCATTTAATCCATTTACATTCAAGGTTATTTTTGATATGTATGTGCCTATTACCATTTTTTAAATTGTTTTGGGTTTGTTTTTGTGGGTGTCTTTCTTCTCTTGTGCTTCCCACCTAGAGAAGTTTCTTTAACGTTTGTTGTAAAGCTGGTTTGGTGATGCTGAATTCTTTTAGGTTTTGCTTGTCTGAAAAGCTTTTGATTTCTCTGTCGAATCTGAATGAGATCCTTGCTGGGTGGAGTAATCTTCATTGTAGCTTTTTCTCTTTCATCACTTTAAGTATATCCTGCCACTCCCTTCTGGACTGCAGTTTCTGCTGAAAAATCAACTGATAACCTCATGGGGATTCCTTTGTATGCTATTTTTTGTTTTTCCCTTGCTGCTTTTAATATTTTTTCTTTGAATTTAATTTTTGTTAGTTTGATTAATATGTGTCTTGGTGTGTTTTTCCTAGGGTTTATCTTGTATGGGACTCTCTGTGCTTCCTAGACTTAGGTGACTATTTCCTTTCCCAGGTTAGGGAAGTTTTTAACTATAATCTCTTAAAATATTTTCTCAGACCCTTTCTTTTTCTCTTCTTCTTCTGAGACTGCCATAATTTGAATGCTGGTGCATTTAGTGTTGTCCCAGAGGTCTCTGAGATTGTCTTCAATCTTTTCATTCTTTTTTCTTTATTCTGCTCCTCAGCAGTTATTTCCACCATTTTGTCTTCCAGCTCACTTATTAGTTCTTCTGCCTCAGTTATTCTGTTATTGATTCCTTCTAGTGCATTTTTCATTTCAAGTATTGTGTTGTTCATCTCTGTTTTTCTGTTCTTTAGTTCTTCTAGATCTTTGTTAAATATTTCTTGTATTTTCTCAATCCATGCTTCCATTCTATTTCCTAGATTCTGGATCATCTTTACTATCATTACTCTGATTTACTTTTCAGGTAGATTGCCTATTTCCCCTTCATCTATTTGGTCTTGTAGGTTTTTACTTTGCTCCTTCATCTGTGACATATATTTTGGCTCTCTCTTTTTTTTTTATGAGTGGGATTGTGTTCCTGTCTTACTGGTTGTTTGGCCTGAGGCTTCCAACACTGGAGCTTGTAGGCTGTTGGGCAGAGCTGGGTCTTGGTGCTGAGATGAGGAGCCCCATGAGACCTCACTCCAATGAACATTCCCTGGGGTCTGAGGTTCTCTGTTAGGCCAGTGGTTCGGACTCAGAGCTCCCACCGCAGGATCTTCAGCCCAACCCCAGGCTCATGAACCAAGATCCCACAAGCTGCATGGGGCAGTGAAAAAAGAAAAAAAGAGAGAGAACAATAACAAAGTAAAAAATAAAAGTAGACTAGGAAACTAACAGATATGTTAGAAAGAATATAAAAATAAAAATGTAGATGAATCGACAACCAGAAGGTACATCAGTACCACAATAGTAAAAAAGAGGAGGGAAAAGAAAAACAAAAAAAGGCAGGGGAGGAAGGCCTTGGCTATAGTGGGCGGGGCCTAAGCAAGGGTGAGGTTTTGGTGGTGGGCATGGCCAATGCTCAGGACCCACAGGGCTGGAAAAGGCCCTGGGGCTGTGGGGGGGGTGGGGCTTAGGTTCAAGGAACAGAAGGGGCCCAGGCGTGACACTCCCACTCCTGGTCTCAGAGGGTGGGGGACCTCACCTGGAAGACCAGCAGGCTCCCCGCCCAAGTGGGCCAGGTGATTGCCCTCTGCTCCTTTCCTGCTCTTCCTGGAGAGTCCCTCCCACCTGCCTCTCCTCATCTCCCCAGCCTCAGGGACGCCGATTCTGTCTGGCCTCCACTTCTCCTTCTCCCTCAGTCCCCTACATTCTACCGGTTCAGTTTGGGTTCTTCCCATCTCCTTGGGTGTCAGAGTCCCCCCGCCAACAGCCGGCAGGTGCCCTACTTTGGGGAGAAGCTAACTGTGCATCTTCCCACACTGCCATCTTGACTCTGCCCCTATAGTATTTCATTTTACACTTAAGTTCATGATTCATTTTCAGTTAATTTTTGTAAGGTGTGAGACTTAAGTCAAGGTTCACTTTACTACAGTGAGTGTCAAATTGCTCCAGCACTATTTGTTGAAAATGTTACCTTTCCTCTATTGAATTGCTTTTGCACATTTAAAAAAAAATCAGTGGGACAGATTTTTGTAGATCTATTTCCAAGTTCTATATTCTGTTCCTTTGATCTATGTCTCTCCACCAACACCACAAGGTATTGACTACAATAGCAATATAATAATCCTGGACGTCAGGAAGACTGATTCCTCCCACTTTATTTTTATTTTTCAAAATTGTATTAGCTATCTTATTTCCTTTGCCTTTCCATATAAATATTAGAAAAATTTCACCTAGATATATAAAAAATGTTCCTGGGATTTTGATCATAATTACCTTAAACCTATATATCAAATTGAGGAGAACTGGCATCTTTACTATTTATTCTTCCAATCCATGAACACCTTATATCTCTCCATATATTTAGATATTCCTTGATTTATCTCAACAGCAATTTGTAGTTTTTAGCATGTAAATCCTGTACATTTTTGTTAGATTTTACCTAAGCATTCCATTTTGCGAACAATTATAAATGCATTTTTAATTTCAGTGTTCATATGTTCATTTCTAGTAAATTGAAATATAATCAGTTTGATTTTTGTATGTTGATTTTGTATTCAGCCACCTTACTGAATTCAATAATTAATTCTAGGAGTTATTATTATTTTGTTATTATCATTACTATTATTATAGATTCCTTGGGATTTTCTACATAAATGATCATGTCATCTGCATATAGGAACAGTTTCATTTCTTCACTTCTGATCTATATGCCTTTTATTTACTTTCTTTGCCTATTGCACTGGCTAAATTTTCCATCATTATGTTGAATAAGAATGAATGGTGACACCAGATATCTTGCTTTGGCCCTGATCTTAGGGAAAAGCATTCAGTCTTTCACCTTTAAGTATCATGTTAGTTGCAAGTTTTCTCTTTACCAAGTTGGAGAAGTCCCCCTCTCTTCCTATTTTTGTGATAGGTTTTTTTTTGCTTTTGAGGGTTTTTTTTAATCATGAATGGTATTGGATTTTTAAAAAAGCTTTTTCTCCATCAATTGACACAATCACATGATTTTTCTTCTTTAGCCTGTTAGTATACTGGATTACATGGATTGATTTTTTGAATAGTGAACCAGTCTTGTATCCCTGGAAGAAGCCTCACTTGGTCATGGCACATAACTCTTTTTATATATTGCTGAATTCTATTTGCTAATATTTCATTAAGGATTTTTGCATCTATATTCATAAGAGATACTGGCCTGCTATGTGTTTATGTACTGCTTTTGTCTGGTTTTCATATTAGAATAGTAGTATTCTAATACTATTCTAATAATAGAATAGTATCATATAATGAAATAGAAAGTGTTACTTCCTCTTCTATTTTCTGGAAGAAATTGTGCATAACTGGTGTTAATTCTTCTTTAAATGTTTGCCAGAAATTTCCAATGAAACCTCCTGGGCCTGGTGAAGTTTTGGGGGGAACTTCTAAATTATGAAGTAAATTCCCTTAATAGTTATAAGGTTATTCAAATGACCTATTTCATATTGTACAAGTGTGGCATTTTGTTTTTCAAGTAATTGTTATATTTCATTTCATCTGAGTTGTTAAATTTATGGGGGCAGAGTTGTATATAGTATTCCTTTATTAGTGTTTTAACATCTAAAGGCCTGTTGTGATTTCCTGTTTAGTTTCTGATATTAATAATTTATGTCTTCTCTTTTTTCTTTTGTCAACTGTGTCACAGATTTGTCAACTTTATTGATCTTTTCAAACAGCCAAATTTTTGTTTTATTGACTTTTCTCTACTGTTTTCCTGTTTTCAATTTTATTGGTTTCTGGGTTTATCTTTATTATTTCCTTGCTCTGTTTGCTTTGGACTTATTTTTCTCTTCTTTTTCTAGGTTCTTGAGGGAGGACCTTAGATTACAGATTTGAGCCTTCTCCTCTTTTTAATTGTGTGCATTTAATTCTGTAATACCCCTCTCAGCACTGCTTTAGCTGTATACCACAGATTATAATATTGTTTTCTATCATTTTTGTTTAGTTCAAGTTTAGTACTGTTTGATTTCCTCTTTCCCAACAGACCTCCACTGATGCTCAGAGAAATTGATTCTCCCAAAGCCACACAGGTAGCGAGTGGCACAGATTGGACTGGAACTCAACTAGTCCAAAGTTTTGGCTCCTAAAGTCTATTCTTCCTGCTTCCCTAGAGCTCTGCAGCCAGCCTCGACGTGTCTGATATAGATAGGAGTCCTCATTGTTGGTTACTGCTCTCCATGTGGCCTCCACCATGGGCAGGGGGGTGAGGGAGAAGCAATTTTATTTAGCTGTGCATTGCTGAGAGTCTTGAACCTCCACGAGGTCTCTTCTGATACTGCTCCAGTGGGGAAGGTGGCAGATGCCTCATTACTTCTGCCTCTTCTCCCTGGCCCTTTGACTAGAGACACTAAACTTTTGTTGGTGTTTCTTTTTACAGTGCCCAATGGTATTTTCAAGTTGTCAGCTCCTTCTGTCTCAAGTCTGGGATATACATGAGGCAAAAAGAAAACCCAAGGAGCTCATACTGCGTTGGTCCTTGGGTCCTGACATCCCTAGTCTGTCCCTCTTCTTTCAGAACCTTCTTCAGTTTGTTTTGTTTATAAATACCTAGGATTTTGACATGTACACAGCAGGAGAAACAGGAAAAAGTATGTCTCCTTCATCATCTTGGAAGCAGAAGTCCATACTGTACCAATTTTCAAAATTTTAATAAACAAACTTTTCTTTAGAATAAACATAGACATTTTTGAAAGGAGCATGTGTTTCCCACATTAAAGTGGACACAATATTTCCTTCACTGGAGATCCAGGTCACCTAAATTTATATTGATGGTTCTTATCAGCTGTTTTTCAATGATAAGAAGCATTTTATTCCAAGTATGTCACTCGGACTTATGTTTTTATTTCAGGATATGAACAAAGAATTTCAGTTAAGGAAATACTTAGTATGGAGAAAATTATAGGGCGTCTATTCAAACACTGACTTGGAGCTGATGGTATAAGGATATTCTGGCTATAAAGTATCAGGGCCATTTGGTCAAACCCATACATTAAAGTGCAAATGCATCCTGCAGTCTTCTTGGAATCAGCTGAAACTGAGACTGGTTTAGTGACAGACATTCATTTGATGGCAGAGCCGTAGCTGCCCTAATTTTAAAGCAGTTGATGGCTTCCACTGTTAAGTGCCATTATCACAAAATGAGGCAACACTTATCACAGCAGCTTCTGCCAACATTCTCCTTCTCTCACATCCCATGCTATGTGAATTCCAGGTGATGAACATCAGATTGTTTTTGGTGAGAAGTGGTTGACAGAAAACATATTATGACATATATTATGACAGAAAATATATTCCCTTGTTCCTCTACTGATAAGAAGGCTCCACAAATTCAGTATAAGTGAAAGTCTGATGGAGAATTCCAGTTTCAGTGCAAAGATTGCTCAATTCTTTGTGTATAGCCATTAATCCCCACTCCCATTCCAAGAGCAGACATAACAAATGGATCACCTCACACTCCCCATTAACCTTGGTACACCATCAGTAGGATAGTCAGATTTAATAAACGAAGTGCAGAAGACCCAGTTAAATTTGAATTTCAAATGGACAGCAAATCATATTTTAGTATAAGCCAATCCCAAACATAGCATGAGGCAAACTGAGACCAAAAAGTGTCTGTTGTTTATCTGAAATCCAAATTTAACAAGGCATCTTATAGTTTACCTGGTAACCCAACATCAGAATCCTTCTTAACACTGCACTTGAGGTAAATCCTGTCAATCTGTTGGAATCTGCCTGTTACAGATAGAGGGCATCAGAAGTACAGAAAAGAGAGGACAAGTGGGAGTTTTAGAGTGGTGAGTGACATAATGAATTTATGTCTAAAAAATGAGGCATGGGCAGTATCTTTCAATCAGAGTAAAGTAAACCAATCTCTGAATATATTCCAATTACATGTTAACCACTTAAACATTATTACTAAAGACCAAGTTTTTGTGTGTGTGATCATATTGTTTCCCTAATACAGTGGTTCTCAAAGCATACTCCCTGAACCAGCAGCATTAGCATCACCTGGGAACTTCTTAGAAATGCAGATTAACAGATCCCTCCCCCTGCCACAGCGCAACACCTACTAAATCAGAAATGCTGGAGTGAGTGCCCAGGAATCTAGGCCTAAAAGCCCTCCAGGAAATTCGGGTACACACTCAAATTTGAGAACTGTTATCCCATGAGTACAGCAAAGAACAACAGTTGCCCTGCTAGAGAAAATTCTTGAAAGAGAAGACTCCTGTCATTTTTCTGCCTACTTAGCTTTCTGTAAGTTTAATCAGAAAAGCCAGTGAACTTACAGCTGGCTCTTAATTTCAGCTAGATATCAACTCAGTACAAATCTAACATCTTCCCACAGAGAAGCTGTAAACCCTGAGTGAACACCTTGTCTTCTCCTTTTTTATCCCTGCTGAGGAGGGGGGTGACCGACGCTCTCTTCTGTTGCCTATTGAGTGGTCAAGCCTGGTTATCATGACCTCCCCAAGCATAAGTCATGCACTAAGTGTCTGGTTTCCAGATTCAGTGTTCTCTTTAGCTGAATCAAGTGTTCTCTTATCTAAATCAACACATCAAGTCAGACAGACCTATCATCACTATCTTAAATTGACCTTGGTACCCACTTACTGGAAAAACAAAACAAATGACTACCACAATATGAAGACACAACACCAAAGGGATCGCACTTTTACAGACTTAACACCCATAAAGCAGCACCTTCCATATGTATTGTCATTTTAATTCACATCCGGAGAGGCAAGATTTCCTACCCATAATTTATGAATAAGAATGCAGATTAAGGGTGTCTATGTAATTTACTTGAGATCACGTAGTCAGGAAGTAATACAGGGTAAGTCCAATTCTTATGTTTTAAATTCACCAAGAAAGAGTGAGCCCAGGAAACCCTAGTCCCCACGCTCGACCCTAATAAAAGCAGAACCCCAGACCTGCACTCTCTCTCTACCTGTGACCTCGCTGTGGCCCCAGGTGTGTCATGTAATTCGCAGGACTTGTAAGTAATAAACTCTTTTCCGATGTTTCCTGATGGTTATTGCTGAAGTGCGTCCTGCAGTCATAGTAAGAACCACAAGGGCTGGTCCAGCCACAACACTGGTTATGGATAGGCTGAGATGGTCACACAACAGACATGCTACAGAAAACCACTGATGAAGTTAGAGGGAGCAGAATGATCAGATTTGAGTATTAGATTGTTTTGGTGGTAGAATGGAAACGAAAGATGGAAAAATTGATAAAGAAGCTATCTTAGCAGTTCAACTGGGAAAAGTCTAAGTAAGTTCACTGGTTTCAGGGATAGAGAGAAGAGAGAAAGGATATGAGAGATAAATAATAGAATGGACAGGACTTGCACTTGTTAAATATGAAATTTCAGAAGACAGGCAAATTTTGTATTCATATATGTACCATTTTGTACACTAATATTATCACTTAGCAATATAATTGTGAACGTAAAGCAATGATTGTAAATATTATATAATATCACTTAATGACTGAATTATATACCATCATAAAGATGAATTATGATTTGTATAACCAAGCCCCTACTTTTTCTTAATACTTAAATGTCTGTCTTATAAATATCATCGCAGCTAATATCCTTGAATATATCCTTTGTACACTTCTCTGATTATTTTATTATTTCCTTAGAATAAATTCACAGACTGAATAAAATATAGACTTTACAGATTTAAAAAAAATTTTTTTTATATTGCTATTTTGCCCCCTTGAGATTTTTATTTCTTTTATTAATTTAAACATCTACCAGCCATGCATGACAGAGGCTATGTATTTATTCTCTCCCAGAGTACTGACATTCTTAAAGATTATATATCTCTGATAAGCAAGAAATGGCAAAAATTGCTGTTTATTTACATTTCTTTAAATATCATCAGACTGAATCGCTCTGTATGATGTTTATAACTTTTTGCACATTTTCCTTCTGGCAAACATGATCATGCCCTGTGACCATTTTGCTATTAGGTCTTTTTTTTCATTGATTCTTAAGAAAGGTATTACTTATCAAGAATTATGATTCTTCATCAATAATTCCTACACATATTTCCTCAATGTTTTAATTTTTTTATTTTTATGCTCTGCTGCAGACTGGACATTTGTGACCCCCAAATTCATATGCTGAAATGCTCAACTCCAGTGAGGATGGTGTTTGGAGACTGAGCCTTTGGGAGGTAATTAGAGGAGCCCTTATGAATGGAATTAGTGCTCTTATAAAAGAGACCCAGGAGGGCTTCCTCACCCCTTCCATGAAGTGAGGTCACAGCAAGAAGATGGTCATCCATGATACAGACATTGATCTGGATTTTCCAGTCTCCAAAATCGTGAGCCATAAATGTTTGTTATTTAAGCCACCCAGTCTATGGTATTTTTTTTTTTAAATAAAGCAACCTGAATAGACTAAGATATGCTCTCTTTTGAATCACAAAAGTATTCATTTTTGTAATTCAACCTATCAATATTTTCCCTACGGATAATCCATTGCATGTCATGTTAAGAAAGGTTTCCTTACTCCAAAATTTTGTGAACGCTTAGTATATTTTCTTTTAATACTTTGACTTTTTATATAAATAGATAATTCATCTTAAATTTATTTGGAAAAAAATTATGAAATAGGGATTCACTCTTCCTCACTTCACATTCACTCTTTTTGTCATACACTTAGCTACTGAATTAACACCATGGTTGAAGCCACAACAGCTTTGAATAATGACTAAAATTACCATGCAGAAAAGAGATACTCTATTTACTGTGAAAGTGATTCTCTTATTTCTCTGTAGTAAGATGGAATCGTTGTGGATGAAAGCCTGATTTGAGTGGATTCACAGCAGAACGGCAGGGAGGCTTGGAGATAAAAAACGGGAACAATTCTTTTGAAGAGTTTTGCTGTAAACTGCAGAAGAGAAATGTGGTAGCAGCTTGGAGAAGTGCAGTCAGAACTTATGAATTCTCTGAAATAATTCTTCACACAGTTTTGTTTTGTTTGTTTTTCTGGAGGTTGGATGGATACCTCTAAATGAGAGGTGTGGGTACACACTGAAAGATAATGGCTCTTGTCATCCATGTAGTCTCTCTTCCGCTCTAAGATCCCATGGAAAGGATTATAAAACTATGTAAAACAAAGAGGAGCACAGCAAAGTAAAATATAGAACTATGTCATTTTCAAGACAGGTATTTTGACAAATATTTGGAAGATAGAATGCAGGTGCATTGATGGCTTAACCAAAGCAGAAGAGATCAAAAATGTTCCACATAAGCACCGATCTTCACAGCGTAGCTATGAGCAAAAGTGGCCATGAGTGGCTCCAAGCAGGAGCTTGTTCAGGGCAGCAAACTGGGTGGATAAGAGAATAAGTATCTACATGGATGGCTCATGTGCCCTCAACCCCATTTACCAATCATTATGCAAAACTTATCTAGTTCTATGGGATGATGAAATGCATGATTGGAATGAAGAGAGAAGGGCAAAATCTGAGATACAGCTGAACTTCCACAGATATCTGGTAATATCTGTGGAAGTTCAGCTGTATCTCAGATTTTGCCCTTCTCTCTTCATTCCAATCATGCATTTCATCATCCCATAGAACTAGATAAGTTTTGCATAATGATTGGTAAATGGGGTTGAGGGCACATGAGCCATCCATGTAGATACTTATTCTCTTATCCACCCAGTTTGCTGCCCTGAACAAGCTCCTGCTTGGAGCCACTCATGGCCACTTTTGCTCATAGCTACGCTGTGAAGATCGGTGCTTATGTGGAACATTTTTGATCTCTTCTGCTTTGGTTAAGCCATCAATGCACCTGCATTCTATCTTCCAAATATTTGTCAAAATACCTGTCTTGAAAATGACATAGTTCTATATTTTACTTTGCTGTGCTCCTCTTTGTTTTACATAGTTTTATAATCCTTTCCATGGGATCTTAGAGCGGAAGAGAGACTACATGGATGACAAGAGCCATTATCTTTCAGTGTGTACCCACACCTCTCATTTAGAGGTATCCATCCAACCTCCAGAAAAACAAACAAAACAAAACTGTGTGAAGAATTATTTCAGAGAATTCATAAGTTCTGACTGCACTTCTCCAAGCTGCTACCACATTTCTCTTCTGCAGTTTACAGCAAAACTCTTCAAAAGAATTGTTCCCGTTTTTTATCTCCAAGCCTCCCTGCCGTTCTGCTGTGAATCCACTCAAATCAGGCTTTCATCCACAACGATTCCATCTTACTACAGAGAAATAAGAGAATCACTTTCACAGTAAATAGAGTATCTCTTTTCTGCATGGTAATTTTAGTCATTATTCAAAGCTGTTGTGGCTTCAACCATGGTGTTAATTCAGTAGCTAAGTGTATGACAAAAAGAGTGAATGTGAAGTGAGGAAGAGTGAATCCCTATTTCATAATTTTTTTCCAAATAAATTTAAGATGAATTATCTATTTATATAAAAAGTCAAAGTATTAAAAGAAAATATACTAAGCGTTCACAAAATTTTGGAGTAAGGAAACCTTTCTTAACATGACATGCAATGGATTATCCGTAGGGAAAATATTGATAGGTTGAATTACAAAAATGAATACTTTTGTGATTCAAAAGAGAGCATATCTTAGTCTATTCAGGTTGCTTTATTTAAAAAAAAAAAATACCATAGACTGGGTGGCTTAAATAACAAACATTTATGGCTCACGATTTTGGAGACTGGAAAATCCAGATCAATGTCTGTATCATGGATGACCATCTTCTTGCTGTGACCTCACTTCATGGAAGGGGTGAGGAAGCCCTCCTGGGTCTCTTTTATAAGAGCACTAATTCCATTCATAAGGGCTCCTCTAATTACCTCCCAAAGGCTCAGTCTCCAAACACCATCCTCACTGGGAGTTGAGCATTTCAGCATATGAATTTGGGGGTCACAAATGTCCAGTCTGCAGCAGAGCATAAAAATAAAAAAATTAAAACATTGAGGAAATATGTGTAGGAATTATTGATGAAGAATCATAATTCTTGATAAGTAATACCTTTCTTAAGAATCAATGAAAAAAAAGACCTAATAGCAAAATGGTCACAGGGCATGATCATGTTTGCCAGAAGGAAAATGTGCAAAAAGTTATAAACATCATACAGAGCGATTCAGTCTGATGATATTTAAAGAAATGTAAATAAAACAGCAATTTTTGCCATTTCTTGCTTATCAGAGATATATAATCTTTAAGAATGTCAGTACTCTGGGAGAGAATAAATACATAGCCTCTGTCATGCATGGCTGGTAGATGTTTAAATTAATAAAAGAAATAAAAATCTCAAGGGGGCAAAATAGCAATATAAAAAAAATTTTTTTTAAATCTGTAAAGTCTATATTTTATTCAGTCTGTGAATTTATTCTAAGGAAATAATAAAATAATCAGAGAAGTGTACAAAGGATATATTCAAGGATATTAGCTGCGATGATATTTATAAGACAGACATTTAAGTATTAAGAAAAAGTAGGGGCTTGGTTATACAAATCATAATTCATCTTTATGATGGTATATAATTCAGTCATTAAGTGATATTATATAATATTTACAATCATTGCTTTACGTTCACAATTATATTGCTAAGTGATAATATTAGTGTACAAAATGGTACATATATGAATACAAAATTTGCCTGTCTTCTGAAATTTCATATTTAACAAGTGCAAGTCCTGTCCATTCTATTATTTATCTCTCATATCCTTTCTCTCTTCTCTCTATCCCTGAAACCAGTGAACTTACTTAGACTTTTCCCAGTTGAACTGCTAAGATAGCTTCTTTATCAATTTTTCCATCTTTCGTTTCCATTCTACCACCAAAACAATCTAATACTCAAATCTGATCATTCTGCTCCCTCTAACTTCATCAGTGGTTTTCTGTAGCATGTCTGTTGTGTGACCATCTCAGCCTATCCATAACCAGTGTTGTGGCTGGACCAGCCCTTGTGGTTCTTACTATGACTGCAGGACGCACTTCAGCAATAACCATCAGGAAACATCGGAAAAGAGTTTATTACTTACAAGTCCTGCGAATTACATGACACACCTGGGGCCACAGCGAGGTCACAGGTAGAGAGAGAGTGCAGGTCTGGGGTTCTGCTTTTATTAGGGTCGAGCGTGGGGACTAGGGTTTCCTGGGCTCACTCTTTCTTGGTGAATTTAAAACATAAGAATTGGACTTACCCTGTATTACTTCCTGACTACGTGATCTCAAGTAAATTACATAGACACCCTTAATCTGCATTCTTATTCATAAATTATGGGTAGGAAATCTTGCCTCTCCGGATGTGAATTAAAATGACAATACATATGGAAGGTGCTGCTTTATGGGTGTTAAGTCTGTAAAAGTGCGATCCCTTTGGTGTTGTGTCTTCATATTGTGGTAGTCATTTGTTTTGTTTTTCCAGTAAGTGGGTACCAAGGTCAATTTAAGATAGTGATGATAGGTCTGTCTGACTTGATGTGTTGATTTAGATAAGAGAACACTTGATTCAGCTAAAGAGAACACTGAATCTGGAAACCAGACACTTAGTGCATGACTTATGCTTGGGGAGGTCATGATAACCAGGCTTGACCACTCAATAGGCAACAGAAGAGAGCGTCGGTCACCCCCCTCCTCAGCAGGGATAAAAAAGGAGAAGACAAGGTGTTCACTCAGGGTTTACAGCTTCTCTGTGGGAAGATGTTAGATTTGTACTGAGTTGATATCTAGCTGAAATTAAGAGCCAGCTGTAAGTTCACTGGCTTTTCTGATTAAACTTACAGAAAGCTAAGTAGGCAGAAAAATGACAGGAGTCTTCTCTTTCAAGAATTTTCTCTAGCAGGGCAACTGTTGTTCTTTGCTGTACTCATGGGATAACAGTTCTCAAATTTGAGTGTGTACCCGAATTTCCTGGAGGGCTTTTAGGCCTAGATTCCTGGGCACTCACTCCAGCATTTCTGATTTAGTAGGTGTTGCGCTGTGGCAGGGGGAGGGATCTGTTAATCTGCATTTCTAAGAAGTTCCCAGGTGATGCTAATGCTGCTGGTTCAGGGAGTATGCTTTGAGAACCACTGTATTAGGGAAACAATATGATCACACACACAAAAACTTGGTCTTTAGTAATAATGTTTAAGTGGTTAACATGTAATTGGAATATATTCAGAGATTGGTTTACTTTACTCTGATTGAAAGATACTGCCCATGCCTCATTTTTTAGACATAAATTCATTATGTCACTCACCACTCTAAAACTCCCACTTGTCCTCTCTTTTCTGTACTTCTGATGCCCTCTATCTGTAACAGGCAGATTCCAACAGATTGACAGGATTTACCTCAAGTGCAGTGTTAAGAAGGATTCTGATGTTGGGTTACCAGGTAAACTATAAGATGCCTTGTTAAATTTGGATTTCAGATAAACAACAGACACTTTTTGGTCTCAGTTTGCCTCATGCTATGTTTGGGATTGGCTTATACTAAAATATGATTTGCTGTCCATTTGAAATTCAAATTTAACTGGGTCTTCTGCACTTCGTTTATTAAATCTGACTATCCTACTGATGGTGTACCAAGGTTAATGGGGAGTGTGAGGTGATCCATTTGTTATGTCTGCTCTTGGAATGGGAGTGGGGATTAATGGCTATACACAAAGAATTGAGCAATCTTTGCACTGAAACTGGAATTCTCCATCAGACTTTCACTTATACTGAATTTGTGGAGCCTTCTTATCAGTAGAGGAACAAGGGAATATATTTTCTGTCATAATATATGTCATAATATGTTTTCTGTCAACCACTTCTCACCAAAAACAATCTGATGTTCATCACCTGGAATTCACATAGCATGGGATGTGAGAGAAGGAGAATGTTGGCAGAAGCTGCTGTGATAAGTGTTGCCTCATTTTGTGATAATGGCACTTAACAGTGGAAGCCATCAACTGCTTTAAAATTAGGGCAGCTACGGCTCTGCCATCAAATGAATGTCTGTCACTAAACCAGTCTCAGTTTCAGCTGATTCCAAGAAGACTGCAGGATGCATTTGCACTTTAATGTATGGGTTTGACCAAATGGCCCTGATACTTTATAGCCAGAATATCCTTATACCATCAGCTCCAAGTCAGTGTTTGAATAGACGCCCTATAATTTTCTCCATACTAAGTATTTCCTTAACTGAAATTCTTTGTTCATATCCTGAAATAAAAACATAAGTCCGAGTGACATACTTGGAATAAAATGCTTCTTATCATTGAAAAACAGCTGATAAGAACCATCAATATAAATTTAGGTGACCTGGATCTCCAGTGAAGGAAATATTGTGTCCACTTTAATGTGGGAGAACACATGCTCCTTTCAAAAATGTCTATGTTTATTCTAAAGAAAAGTTTGTTTATTAAAATTTTGAAAATTGGTACAGTATGGACTTCTGCTTCCAAGATGATGAAGGAGACATACTTTTTCCTGTTTCTCCTGCTGTGTACATGTCAAAATCCTAGGTATTTATAAACAAAACAAACTGAAGAAGGTTCTGAAAGAAGAGGGACAGACTAGGGATGTCAGGACCCAAGGACCAACGCAGTATGAGCTCCTTGGGTTTTCTTTTTGCCTCATGTATATCCCAGACTTGAGACAGAAGGAGCTGACAACTTGAAAATACCATTGGGCACTGTAAAAAGAAACACCAACAAAAGTTTAGTGTCTCTAGTCAAAGGGCCAGGGAGAAGAGGCAGAAGTAATGAGGCATCTGCCACCTTCCCCACTGGAGCAGTATCAGAAGAGACCTCGTGGAGGTTCAAGACTCTCAGCAATGCACAGCTAAATAAAATTGCTTCTCCCTCACCCCCCTGCCCATGGTGGAGGCCACATGGAGAGCAGTAACCAACAATGAGGACTCCTATCTATATCAGACACGTCGAGGCTGGCTGCAGAGCTCTAGGGAAGCAGGAAGAATAGACTTTAGGAGCCAAAACTTTGGACTAGTTGAGTTCCAGTCCAATCTGTGCCACTCGCTACCTGTGTGGCTTTGGGAGAATCAATTTCTCTGAGCATCAGTGGAGGTCTGTTGGGAAAGAGGAAATCAAACAGTACTAAACTTGAACTAAACAAAAATGATAGAAAACAATATTATAATCTGTGGTATACAGCTAAAGCAGTGCTGAGAGGGGTATTACAGAATTAAATGCACACAATTAAAAAGAGGAGAAGGCTCAAATCTGTAATCTAAGGTCCTCCCTCAAGAACCTAGAAAAAGAAGAGAAAAATAAGTCCAAAGCAAACAGAGCAAGGAAATAATAAAGATAAACC
The DNA here is from genome assembly GCF_008692025.1 of Phocoena sinus. Taxonomy (NCBI): domain Eukaryota; kingdom Metazoa; phylum Chordata; class Mammalia; order Artiodactyla; family Phocoenidae; genus Phocoena; species Phocoena sinus. Next base: position 48,425,797 of record NC_045775.1, on the reverse strand, counting down.
CAGAAACCAATAAAATTGAAAACAGGAAAACAGTAGAGAAAAGTCAATAAAACAAAAATTTGGCTGTTTGAAAAGATCAATAAAGTTGACAAATCTGTGACACAGTTGACAAAAGAAAAAAGAGAGAAGACATAAATTATTAATATCAGAAACTAAACAGGAAATCACAACAGGCCTTTAGATGTTAAAACACTAATAAAGGAATACTATATACAACTCTGCCCCCATAAATTTAACAACTCAGATGAAATGAAATATAACAATTACTTGAAAAACAAAATGCCACACTTGTACAATATGAAATAGGTCATTTGAATAACCTTATAACTATTAAGGGAATTTACTTCATAATTTAGAAGTTCCCCCCAAAACTTCACCAGGCCCAGGAGGTTTCATTGGAAATTTCTGGCAAACATTTAAAGAAGAATTAACACCAGTTATGCACAATTTCTTCCAGAAAATAGAAGAGGAAGTAACACTTTCTATTTCATTATATGATACTATTCTATTATTAGAATAGTATTAGAATACTACTATTCTAATATGAAAACCAGACAAAAGCAGTACATAAACACATAGCAGGCCAGTATCTCTTATGAATATAGATGCAAAAATCCTTAATGAAATATTAGCAAATAGAATTCAGCAATATATAAAAAGAGTTATGTGCCATGACCAAGTGAGGCTTCTTCCAGGGATACAAGACTGGTTCACTATTCAAAAAATCAATCCATGTAATCCAGTATACTAACAGGCTAAAGAAGAAAAATCATGTGATTGTGTCAATTGATGGAGAAAAAGCTTTTTTAAAAATCCAATACCATTCATGATTAAAAAAAACCCTCAAAAGCAAAAAAAAACCTATCACAAAAATAGGAAGAGAGGGGGACTTCTCCAACTTGGTAAAGAGAAAACTTGCAACTAACATGATACTTAAAGGTGAAAGACTGAATGCTTTTCCCTAAGATCAGGGCCAAAGCAAGATATCTGGTGTCACCATTCATTCTTATTCAACATAATGATGGAAAATTTAGCCAGTGCAATAGGCAAAGAAAGTAAATAAAAAGGCATATAGATCAGAAGTGAAGAAATGAAACTGTTCCTATATGCAGATGACATGATCATTTATGTAGAAAATCCCAAGGAATCTATAATAATAGTAATGATAATAACAAAATAATAATAACTCCTAGAATTAATTATTGAATTCAGTAAGGTGGCTGAATACAAAATCAACATACAAAAATCAAACTGATTATATTTCAATTTACTAGAAATGAACATATGAACACTGAAATTAAAAATGCATTTATAATTGTTCGCAAAATGGAATGCTTAGGTAAAATCTAACAAAAATGTACAGGATTTACATGCTAAAAACTACAAATTGCTGTTGAGATAAATCAAGGAATATCTAAATATATGGAGAGATATAAGGTGTTCATGGATTGGAAGAATAAATAGTAAAGATGCCAGTTCTCCTCAATTTGATATATAGGTTTAAGGTAATTATGATCAAAATCCCAGGAACATTTTTTATATATCTAGGTGAAATTTTTCTAATATTTATATGGAAAGGCAAAGGAAATAAGATAGCTAATACAATTTTGAAAAATAAAAATAAAGTGGGAGGAATCAGTCTTCCTGACGTCCAGGATTATTATATTGCTATTGTAGTCAATACCTTGTGGTGTTGGTGGAGAGACATAGATCAAAGGAACAGAATATAGAACTTGGAAATAGATCTACAAAAATCTGTCCCACTGATTTTTTTTTAAATGTGCAAAAGCAATTCAATAGAGGAAAGGTAACATTTTCAACAAATAGTGCTGGAGCAATTTGACACTCACTGTAGTAAAGTGAACCTTGACTTAAGTCTCACACCTTACAAAAATTAACTGAAAATGAATCATGAACTTAAGTGTAAAATGAAATACTATAGGGGCAGAGTCAAGATGGCAGTGTGGGAAGATGCACAGTTAGCTTCTCCCCAAAGTAGGGCACCTGCCGGCTGTTGGCGGGGGGACTCTGACACCCAAGGAGATGGGAAGAACCCAAACTGAACCGGTAGAATGTAGGGGACTGAGGGAGAAGGAGAAGTGGAGGCCAGACAGAATCGGCGTCCCTGAGGCTGGGGAGATGAGGAGAGGCAGGTGGGAGGGACTCTCCAGGAAGAGCAGGAAAGGAGCAGAGGGCAATCACCTGGCCCACTTGGGCGGGGAGCCTGCTGGTCTTCCAGGTGAGGTCCCCCACCCTCTGAGACCAGGAGTGGGAGTGTCACGCCTGGGCCCCTTCTGTTCCTTGAACCTAAGCCCCACCCCCCCCACAGCCCCCAGGGCCTTTTCCAGCCCTGTGGGTCCTGAGCATTGGCCATGCCCACCACCAAAACCTCACCCTTGCTTAGGCCCCGCCCACTATAGCCAAGGCCTTCCTCCCCTGCCTTTTTTTGTTTTTCTTTTCCCTCCTCTTTTTTACTATTGTGGTACTGATGTACCTTCTGGTTGTCGATTCATCTACATTTTTATTTTTATATTCTTTCTAACATATCTGTTAGTTTCCTAGTCTACTTTTATTTTTTACTTTGTTATTGTTCTCTCTCTTTTTTTCTTTTTTCACTGCCCCATGCAGCTTGTGGGATCTTGGTTCATGAGCCTGGGGTTGGGCTGAAGATCCTGCGGTGGGAGCTCTGAGTCCGAACCACTGGCCTAACAGAGAACCTCAGACCCCAGGGAATGTTCATTGGAGTGAGGTCTCATGGGGCTCCTCATCTCAGCACCAAGACCCAGCTCTGCCCAACAGCCTACAAGCTCCAGTGTTGGAAGCCTCAGGCCAAACAACCAGTAAGACAGGAACACAATCCCACTCATAAAAAAAAAAGAGAGAGCCAAAATATATGTCACAGATGAAGGAGCAAAGTAAAAACCTACAAGACCAAATAGATGAAGGGGAAATAGGCAATCTACCTGAAAAGTAAATCAGAGTAATGATAGTAAAGATGATCCAGAATCTAGGAAATAGAATGGAAGCATGGATTGAGAAAATACAAGAAATATTTAACAAAGATCTAGAAGAACTAAAGAACAGAAAAACAGAGATGAACAACACAATACTTGAAATGAAAAATGCACTAGAAGGAATCAATAACAGAATAACTGAGGCAGAAGAACTAATAAGTGAGCTGGAAGACAAAATGGTGGAAATAACTGCTGAGGAGCAGAATAAAGAAAAAAGAATGAAAAGAATTGAAGACAATCTCAGAGACCTCTGGGACAACACTAAATGCACCAGCATTCAAATTATGGCAGTCTCAGAAGAAGAAGAGAAAAAGAAAGGGTCTGAGAAAATATTTTAAGAGATTATAGTTAAAAACTTCCCTAACCTGGGAAAGGAAATAGTCACCTAAGTCTAGGAAGCACAGAGAGTCCCATACAAGATAAACCCTAGGAAAAACACACCAAGACACATATTAATCAAACTAACAAAAATTAAATTCAAAGAAAAAATATTAAAAGCAGCAAGGGAAAAACAAAAAATAGCATACAAAGGAATCCCCATGAGGTTATCAGTTGATTTTTCAGCAGAAACTGCAGTCCAGAAGGGAGTGGCAGGATATACTTAAAGTGATGAAAGAGAAAAAGCTACAATGAAGATTACTCCACCCAGCAAGGATCTCATTCAGATTCGACAGAGAAATCAAAAGCTTTTCAGACAAGCAAAACCTAAAAGAATTCAGCATCACCAAACCAGCTTTACAACAAACGTTAAAGAAACTTCTCTAGGTGGGAAGCACAAGAGAAGAAAGACACCCACAAAAACAAACCCAAAACAATTTAAAAAATGGTAATAGGCACATACATATCAAAAATAACCTTGAATGTAAATGGATTAAATGCCCCCAACCAAAAGACACAGACTGGCTGAGTGGATACAAAAATAAGACCCATATATACGCTGTCTACAAGAGACCTACTTCAGACCTAGGGACACGTACAGACTGAAAGTGAACACTCCCATTTACCATTGCAACAAAAAGAATAAAATACCTAGGAATAAACCTGCCTCAGGGGGCAAAAGACTTGTACTCAGAAAACTATAAGACAATGATGAAAGAAATCAAAGATGACATAAACAGATGGAGAAATATACCATATTCTTTGATTGGAAGAATCAATATTGTGAAAATGACTATATTACCCAAAGCAATCTACAGATTCAACGCAATCCCTATCAAACTACCAATGGCATTCTTCACAGAATTAGAACAAAAAATTTTACAATTCGTATGGAAACACAAAAGACCCCGAATAGCCAAAGCAATCTTGAGAAAGAAAAATGGAGCTGGAGGAATCAGGCTCCCCCACTTCAAACTATACTATAAGGCTACAGTAATCAAGACAGTATGGTACTGGCACAAAAACAGAAATATAGATCAACAGTACAGGGTAGAGTGCCCAGAGATAGACCCATGCACATACAGTCACCTAATTTATGACAAAGGAGGCAGAACATACAATGGAGAAAAGACAGCCTCTTCAATAAGTGGTGCTGGGAAGACTGGACAGCTACATGTAAAAGAATGAAATTAGGACACTACCTACCACCACACAGAAAAATAAACTCTAAATGGATTAAAGAATTAAATGTAAGACCAGACACTATAAAACTCTTAGAGGAAAACGTAGGAAAAACACTCAGACATAAAATACAGCAAGATCTTTTTTGACCCACATCCTAGAGTAATGAAAATAAAAACAAAAATAAACAATGGGACTTAATTAAACTTAAAAGCTTTTGCACAGCAAAGGAAACCATAAACAAGACAAAAAGACAACCCTCAGAATGGGAGAAAATATTTGCAAATGAAAGAACAAGTAAAGGATTAATCTCCAAAATATACAAGCAGCTCATGGAGCTCAATATCAAAAAAACAAACAATCCAATTAAAAAATGGGCAGAAGACCTAAATAGACATTTCACCAAGGAAGACATACAGATGGCCAAGTGACACATGAAAAGATGCTCAACATCACTAAGTATTAGAGAAATGCACATCAAAACTACAATTAGGGGCTTCCCTGGTGGCGCAGTGGTTAAGAGTCTGCCTGCTGATGCAGGGGACACGGGTTCGTGCCCTGGTTCGGGAAGATCCCACATGCCACGGAGCGGCTGGGCCCGTGAGCCATGGCCGCTGAGCCTGCGCGTCCGGTGTCTGTGCTCCACAACGGGAGAGGCCACAACAGTGAGAGGTCCGCTTACCAAAAAAAAAAAAAAAAAAACAATGAGGTATCACCTCAAGCAGGTCAGAATGGCCATTATCAAAAAATCTAGAAACAGTAAATGCTGGAAAGGGTGTGGTGAAAATGGAACCCTCCTGCACTGTAGTGGGAATGTAAATTGTTGCAACCACTATGGAAAACAGTATGGAGGTCCCTTAAAAAACTAAAAGTAGAACTACCATATGACCCAGCAATCCTACTACTGGGCATATACCCTGAGAAACCATAATTCAAAAAGAGACATGTACCACAATGTTCATTGCAGCACTAGTTACAATAGCCAGGACATGGAAGCAACCTAAATGTCCATCAACAGATGAATGGATAAAGAAGATGTGGCACATATATATAATGGAATATTACTCAACCATAAGAAGAAACGAAATTGAGTAATTTGTAGTGAGGTGGATGGACCTAGAATCTGTCATACAGAGTGAAGTAACTCAGAAAGAGAAAAACGAATACCGTATGCTAACACATATATATTGAATCTAAGAAAAAGAAAATGGTACTGCTGAACCTAGTGGCAGGGCAGGACTAAAGAGGTAGAAGCAGCAGCATAGCACAGGGAGATTGGTTCGGTGCTTTGCAGTGACCTAGAGGAGTGGGATAGGGAGGATGGGAGGGAGGCTCAAGAGGGAGCGGGTATGGGGACATGCGTATGCGTATGACTGATTTACTTTGTTGTGCAACAGAAACTAACACAGTATTGTGAAGCAATTATACTCCAATAAAGATCTATTAAAAAAATGAAAAACTATAACGCTTAAAGAGTTAGAGACAATTTGAGGGAATTAAAGCTGGGGAAAGAGTTTTAAAGGAAGAGTTTGTTGTTGATAACAGTGCTGTGATCCATAAAATGAAAAATTGATAAATTGAACTTCATCAAAATTCAAAACTTTTATTCCATGAAAGACCTCAGTATAAGGATAAACAAGCTCGAGTGGAAGAATATATTTGCAAACCATATATCCCACAAAGGACTAGTATCTATAATATATAAAGAACTCACCAAAACTCAAAAATAATCTAATTAGAAAATGAGCAAAAGACACAAAGAAATATCTCCCCAGAAAGGATAGACAGTTTGCACATAAGGTCATGGAAAGATGTTCAACGTCATTAGCCATTAGGAAGAGGCAAATTAAAACCACAATGGGGTATCACTATACAAGTCTCAGAATGGCTTAAACAAAAGTGACACCACCATATGCTGGTAAGGATGAAGATTATTCATACATTGATTATTCATACATTGCCAGTGGGCATGTAAAATATGACAGCCACTCTGGAAAAGTTTGATAGTTTTTTAAAAAAAATGCAGCTACTGTATATCCCATGCTCCATGGGAGATGTTGTACTTCTGGACAAATTTCCCAGAGAAATGAAAATTTATGTTCACTCAGAAACATGTGAATGAATATTTGTGCAATTTGGGGCTGTTATAGCCCCAAACTGGAAACAACCCATATGTTCTTCCATGGGTGAATGATTAAACAAACTGAGACATCCATATCATGGCATACCACTCTGCAAGAAAAAGGAATAAACTTTTTCAGAGAATTATGCTGAGTAATCCCCCAAAGTTACATAAATTATGATTCCATTTATATGACATTCCTTAAATAACAAATTTGTAGAAATGGAAAACATTAGTACTTGTCAGAGATTAGGGTTGGGGGTGAGAGGGAAGTAAGTGTGGTTATAAAAGGACACCATAAGAGATCCTTGTGATGATGAAAATATTCTGTGTCTTGACCGAATCAATGTCAGTATCTTGGTTAGTACATTGTACCTTAGTATTACAAGATGTTACCATTGGGGAAAACTGGGTAAATGTAAATCTCTCTAGATGATTATTATTATTATTATTTTTGCGGTACGCAGGCTTCTCACTGTTGTGGCCTCTCCTGTTGCGGAGCACAGGCTCCGGACGCACAGGCTCAGCGGCCATGGCTCACGGGCCCAGCCGCTCCGCGGCATGTGGGATCTTCCCGGACCGGGGCACGAACCCGCATCCCCTGCATTGACAGGTGGACACTCAACCACTGCGCCACCAGGGAAGCCCCCTCTAGATTATTTTTTTATAACTAAATGTGAATCTACAAGTATTTCAAAATAAAAATGGTTAATTAAAAATTACATAATCTAATTCCAAGGCATTCGGACTCAGCTAATCCTGAACTAGGGGCCATCAGTCATCATCTCATTTAATTCACATTAACAGCAAGCCGTAATTAATATTCTACTTTTGAGGATAACATTGGTGTTCAGAAGAATTAAATAAGTTTTCTAAGGTTATGTTTTTATTATAAGGGGTACTTAAAAAAATTTTAAGATAGGTAGATAAAAGTCACAGCCAAAATTAAATCAGGATCTTCCAATGTCAAATTTAATGCCCCTTCTCCTATACCACATTGCCTTCTCAGGGAACTCTGTTATTTATTCTTTGAAGTGGTTTGTCGAGATAAATTTTTCTAGAAGGTTGAAGATTTTATATTTAATTTTGTTTTTTAGACCTCGGAATTAAGAAGCATAGGTAGAGGGTGGAGTCAGGATGGTGGTTTGGGAAGACACTGAGTTAGCATCCCCCCACAGCTAGGGTGCCTCCCCGCCGCTGGTGGGGGACTCTGACGCCCAAGGAGATGGGAGGAACCCCCAAGTGAACCGGTAGGAGGTGGAGGGACAGAGGAGGAAGGAGAAGTGGAGGCCAGATTGGATGGGCGCCCCTGAGGCTGGGGAGATCAGGAGAGGTAGGCGGGAGGGGCCCTATGGGAGGAGTGGGAGAGGAGTGGAGGGCGTTTGCCCCACCCACTCAGGCCTGAGCTCCCAGGCCAGTCCCCTGCCTTCCAAAGGCCCCTCCAGGCTGCGTGGGTCCTGGGGGCATAGGAGGGAGGCCAGGGAGATCAGGAGAGGCAGGAGGGAGGCAGGGGCCCTCTGCGAGGAGCCTGCTGGGCTCCCAGGTGAGGTCCCCCACCCTCTGAGACCAGGGGTGGGAGGCAGGCCTGGGCCCCTTCTGTTCCTTGAGCCTAAGCCACCCCTCCCACCCCCCCACCCCCCACCCCCCCGCACCCAAGGCCTTTTTCAGCCCTGTGGGCCCTAAGCATAGGCCCCACCCACTGTCCAAACCTCTCCCTTGCTTAGGCCCTGCCCTCCACAGCCAAGGCCTTTTCCCTGTTGTTTTTTTTTTTCTCTTTTCCCTCCTCCTCTTTTTCACTGTTGTGGTACTGATGTACCTTTTGGTTGTTGATTCATCTATATTTTTATATTCTTTATAATATATCTGTTAGTTTCCTAGTCTAATTTTATTTTTTACTTTGTTATTGTTCTGTTTGTTTTTGTTTTTTTTTTTGCCACCCCACGCATCTTGCGGGATCTTGGTTCTCCAGTCGGGGGTCGGGCAGACGCTCCTGTGGTGGGAGCTCCGTGTCGGAACCACTGGACTAACAGAGAACCTCAGACCCCAGGGAATATTCATCAGAGTGAGGTCTCATGGAGGTCCTCATCTCAGCACCAAGACCCAGCTCTACCCAACAGCCTACAAACTCCAGTGTTGGAAGCCTCAGGCCAAACAACCCGTAAGACAGGAACACAATCCCACTCATTAAAAAAAAATAGAAGGGTAGGTAATAAAGTCCCAACTTGAAAGCTGAGGGAACTGAGGTGTATCATCATGATTAAATAGATTGCTTTGCATATCTTGGCTTCTACACTATGTTCTTCCAGTGTAGCATCAGAAGAAAGGGGCCAACAACTCCCAAGGTTCATTAGTGAACACTTCTACTGAGATAACTCTTGCATTTGTTCTAAATTTACTTCTTTCCCCTTTTGTATGATTTAAATAGTAAACGTTGTCAAGTCTAAACCGCCTGAGTTAATGTCATTCATGTCACTGGTATTCAGTTTTGAAACAAAGTCATCCTGTCCACGCTACCACCAAAGTATATCCCGTGTGTATCCAGCTTGCTTCTTTCCTCCACAACCATCCCAGTTAGAGTGACTTTTCTCTAAGCTTCAGTCCTACAACAAACTCCTGGTTGGTTTCCCCACTTCTCATTTTAGTGTCCTTTAATTTCTTCTTTATCCTGAAGTTACTAATCTCTCAAAAATATAAGCTTACTTTTCTCATTCCTTTGCTTTGTGGCATATTTTATTATTGCTCAGAAATAATTTCTGCCCCTTTCTCCTCGGGTTTCCTCGTGGGAGGATTTTGTTTTTGACTCTGTTGTGATCAGGCTCAGCCATGTGAATTGTTTTGGACTATGAGATGTGAGTAGAAGCTACATGTGCCACTTCTGAAGAAACTTAAGAGTTTTTGAGGGACTTTGTCATCACTCTTGTTTCCTTGCCCATATGGGTTACAAGGCTTCTCCTTCAGCTGTGGTCCTGGATTGAAGGAGATACAGAGCAGAGGCCCACTGGAGCCATAAAATAGACATTTCTTGTGAGCAAAAAAATATGCCATTGTTTTGATAGTCACTAGCACTTTGGGGCTTGTTTGTTATTATAGCAGAACATTGCTTAGGCTGTCTGACACATGGGCTACCATCTCTGATAGGTTCCCTGGGCACTTAGGATAGAGTCCATAACAACCTTCAAGATGCTACATAATCTGGCCTCAGCCAACTCCACTGTCCTTATCTCCAACCACATTTCTAACCCCTAAAGATCTCAAAACGCATGGAACACACTTGTTTATTTAATACATTCACCATGATATTCCTGTTGTGAGAAACACTCCTTCCTTCATCACGAGTCAAAATTATTAATTCTTTAGGGTTCAGGTTAGTTATCATTTCCTCGGGAAGTGTTCATGACTACCTGCAAGCTAAATTATGTCTCTCCTTTACACAATCACAATTCTCTGTTTTCTAGAGTATTCTTCAAATACCTTTTCTGCTATAAAATAAGTGGACTCAGGAAATCGTGAGGCAGTTGCATTGCTATTGTCATTATGCTAAAGAGAAAACCAGGGAACAGATTGCGATGAGGACTTGACTGAGATTAGGGCTTGCTTGAGGTTTACTTTCTCGAATTTGTCAGACTGTATTCCTGGGAAAATATGCACATTGAGTTAAGAATTTGTATATTGTGTACTTGAAGCCTAATTAATAAATATTAAATACAATTCACTGAAGCACTAATAATTCATTCAGTTTTGAAAATTGAATTTCTAAGACATTACATATAAATAATTAAATCTAATCTTAGCTCTGTAGTAATAGGATGAGTTCCATGCTCCAGAATCCATATTTCTTTTAAAAATAAAATTGGAATCAAGGCCAGCCGAGTCTTGAAATTTTGAATCTTAAACTATCCACTAGTTCCAGGGGGTATGTGGTCACAGAAGCACAGGGTTTGTAATTATTGCATTATTATCATAATCTATCTTCTTCACTTGACTGTAAACTCTACAGGGACAGAGGCCGTGGTTGTATCATTGTCTCCACAGTGCCAAGGACAGTACCTGACATAGTGTGGAGGCTTAAATAGAATGACAGTAAAGATTTCTTTTTTGTAGAAATACACTATCCACCTAAATTATCATGTACAATTGAGTAGTGGTGATATTTCCATAAAAATACTCAATAATAGTTCTACCTGTGAACACCTAAAACCACAGGGTGCTTGGTATTTGTTTAGGAAGATATATTCTCCATTATTTTTATGAAGGTTGTTCTCTATGTTGACATTTGGTTTGAGCCAGTAATAGCTACTATTTATTGCATACATTATATGTTAGGCACTGTTGAAAAGTATAATATATTTTATATTATTTAATCTTTACAGTAATCTTGCAACAATTATTTTTCTGTTTGATAGATTGACAAACAACCAAACAAACAAAAAAACCTCATGACCAGAGAAATTAAGTGGTTTGCCTAAAGCCACATTAGGTATCAAGTGGCACAGACTTAGGAAGTCAGCTCTATCCAAGTCCAGTATCCTCAACCCTACAATGCCTGCCTCCCCAGAGCTCCAGGGCCAGTCTCCTCGTGTCTGGAATAGATTTCTGACTGATATTTTGGAAGGTTATAAGTTTCTTATACTTTCCTCATTCAATGCTAAATTGAAACAAGAGATTACATCTGCTTTTTAGTTGAATTTCACTGCACAATGATAAAACTAGAAGTTTAATGATCTTGAAAATGCTAATATTTCATGATAAGGAGCCTATATGGACAGTGTACTTGATACCTTAATTGATACTTTTATCTTATGTGACTATAAAACAGCCAACGTCATTGTGTAAACTACCTTCTTCGGTGTAACTTGACAGGATCAGTATTCTCTGGGATTCTAAGTTTCAAAGACAACTAAACAATGGGAAGTTGATAAGTGAGGTGCATTGTTACCACTGAGAAACTCACATTTTATTAGGTCTTTTTCTTGTTAAAAAATGCAGATAGGGACATTTTTAAGGGGATGATGCAAGGTGTCAGGATGGGTCAATAAATGAAAACAGACTACGTGGAGTGAATAACTAAACTTCCATTGATTGGTACTCTCGACTTCTCCTAGGAATCCTATCTAGTTTTAGAGAAATTTTCATGTAATTATGTCAGCATTCTTACAAAATACTTTGATTTGCAATTTATTTTAAAGCACCCCCTCCAAAAATATCATTGTCAGAATACTAATGTCCTAATCCCATTTCCTGCACAAAGACAGACAATAAGAGTCTTCTAGAAGTGCCACTCTAGCAACAGACAGTCTACAGAACTTTATGACATTGATGTTAGTGCTAACAGGGGTGGGCAAAAGGCAGAAATATTCAGTCCCCCTCTCTTTACAGAATTCCTGGGAACAAGAAGAATAATATTTGAGGACTCCTTCAAATGCCATTTAATGGAGAAATTATGTCATCCATTCCAGCTATATTTATTGAAAATAATAGTATCTTTGTAAAGGACTAACATTTATTATTCATATACTTTGTGTTAGGCACTGTGTTTGGTACTTTACTTTTGATTTTGTTTAATTTCACAGTAACCCTATAAGATAGGGTTATATCTAACCCTATAAGATATGATTGACTCCATTTTACAGTTGAGAAAATTTATGATTTTTAAAGATATCAGTGTCTAAAATCACCCGCCTGGCAAATAATAGAGCCAGAAGGTGAAGTAAGGGTTTCTAACTTCAACTTCTAAATTGCTTCCTACCTAGTGCCTATTATGTGCAGAAGCTTTTCCCAGGCATGCAAGTAACAGCCCCCAAATCGAATGGTTACCAGAATTCCTGGGGTGCTTGTAAGGCATACAGATTCCTTGAAGACATCTTAAGAGTTCTGATCCATAGGTCTGGAATGGACTCTCAGAGCAAAGTATCTTCAGCAAGCATCCTAGGAGTTTCTGATTAGCCAATTCAGAATAACTTCCAGGATGTAAAGGGATATATAAAAGGACTCTACCCTCTAGGTAATTTGATTGTTGCAAAGAATCTAAGCCGCTGATGACGGGAATGTACATTCTGAATATATCTCCTTCTGTAATGCCACACAGTACACTTTATAAATTCTTGATCAATCAAGAGAACAAAGGCATTTATTTGGATAATTATTACTTGTGTTTTTCAAGTTGAGACAAAAGCAAAATTGTTTCACATGAGTATTCACATAAACCTTTGTACACATTTTAAACTCTAAAATATACAAATTCTCTGTGTAAATTTTAACTTACTTAAACATGTTAAACAGCCATGTATGATACCATCATTACTGTCATATAATCCCAATAGCAAATGTTCTCATAGGATTTAGTGGAAAGGGTTCCGGTTTTATGGTTTTCTTCTATGTCTTTATTCATCTGTTTTTTATTTTACTCGATGTCTATGTATGCATCTGCTCTGGATTTCCTGAGGCAATCTTGTTATCTCTGTGAGGATATTTACTATGAAAATAACACTTAAAGTTCTTAGAACAGTCACTTGTTTTAAGCACTTTAAATATATTAATTCATTTGATCCTCAAAATATCTCTACAAAATAGCTCCTGTTATTATGATCCCCATTTTACACGTAAGGGAACTGAGGCAAAGAGTGACTAAGCGTATCTTTGCTGCATTTAAAAAGTTGCAGTATCTGCATGTGCAAGAAAAATAATGAAATATCCTATTTCCACCTGGGAACAATAATTTTCTAGGTTCTTCAGCACTAGAGTCCAGCCGAGGAAATTATTTGTTTACCGAGCTGCAGTGTAACTCCCTGGAATATAGCTCCCATAAAGCAGTGGCTTAACATTCTACATTATGTACTTATTAACGTGGGCATTGTGCAAGGGTTTGTTTTCACGGGAAAGAGGTAACATTTAGTATCTACAGTGAAATTAAGCCAAATTAGCAACACTCATAAAATCAAGAAATTCTCAGTAGAATTCTCATCAAGGTATTTACGCACGATGAATTGTATTATTTTCTTTGTGGAATTTTATGTATTATAAGTATGCATGGAGACATGGGATGTGTAGATGATACTTATTACTGTGGCTAACATTTATAGAGCAATTAACTATCTGCTCGGCACTGTGCAAATGTTTTTCGTGGATTATTCCAATTAATCCTGGCACATATCTTGATAAGTCGTTTCTTTATTCCAATTTTACAGATAAAAACAATTCTAGAGATATAATTAACATGCCTAAGGTCTAATGAAAGAATTGGTGTTTGAATGTAGATGTATAACTACAGAGACTGCCTCTCCCGCTGCGGGAGCACAGTCTCCGGACGCACAGGCTCAGCGGCCATGGCTCACGGGCCCAGCCACTCTGCGGCATGTGGGATCCTCCCGGACCGGGGCACGAACCCATGTCCCCCGCATTGGCAGGCGGACTCTCAACCACTGCGCCACCAGGGAAGCCCTGAGACTGCCTTCTTAATCACCAAACTCAGACTGAAACCCAGGTCCACAGATGGACCCAAATATTGAATATTGGCCATTGGTGGGTAACTACCTTCCCCCTTCCCCAAATAAATCACCTACACAACTACAGGAAATGGAAATTTGTCTTTATACTAGTTTAGGTGAAAACATAATAGATGGACTTTTTAATTGACCACAGTTAGAACTGTAACATTTTAAAAAGCTCATGTAATTTTAAGCAGTGCTGATAGTTGGATTTAATTCACAAAACATTTTTAATCACCCACCAAATGTCCAGCACTATGCTTGGTGTTAGATTTACAAAATTTTATAAGATGAGGTTGCAGATCTAGGGAACTTAAGAGTTCCACAAGGCTGAGAGGGTTTGTCTGAGACTTGGACACCAGATGGTATGTCCTATAAGCACAGAATCAACAAGTTGCTGTGAGTCCAGGATGAGAATCATTAGTTCTGCTGCAATGGAAATGAACCTAGGACGTTTTCACAGTGGAGATATTATTCAGAGCGGAGTTTTAGAGCTGGGTGGATAGAATTTCACCAGACTGACAAACATGTGGAGGAAGAAATGTGTGGTATAATTGGGGATGGTTTGTGCGACGATGTGGTGAGGCGGGCAGTGAGCCTAAAGAGGGCAGACTGGGCTCTCCGGATTATAAAGGAACAAGAGTGCCTTCCCAAATAGTTTGGATTTTATTCTGTAGGCAGAAAAAATTGTAATCAGGCAGTTATCACTTTTAGGTATGCGTGTCAGATATAATTAGGGCAGTAGCAATGGAGCCAGAAGGGAACAGCTGTGGAGCCGAGGTGGTAGACCTTTGTCCAAGGCACTGAGCACAGAAGGAGGAGGAACAGGTTTGGGGAAAATTAGTTTGCTTTTATATTATGGAATTTGAGGTGCAGGCAGGCCACCCAGGTGAGAGAGATTTGATTGGCAGTAGGAAGTGCACGTGATAGGCTGGAACCAGAGGAGAGCCCCTGAGCCATGCCTGGGTGTTGCAAGTCCAGATGCCTGGGAAGCAGCATCCCAGTGCTGCTTTGTGTTGCTCAGATAGCAGCTGGATTAAATACTCAGTTCTACTTGTCACCTTTAGAAGGAAACCTGGAAGATCCCCCAAAGGCAGCTAGATGATGAAGAATCTGGATTCTACCTTACCTGAGATACCCTTAGTCTGGAAAACAGAATGCAAAGAGGGAATGATAAATTTCTTTAACCGTTAGCAGGGTTTCGGGAGACAGATATTTAGGTAGAGAAATGCAGCTCAAAGTCAGTGTTTCCCTCTCACTAAAAGGCAGCACAGGGAGCGGAGACCAGTCGGCTGCCTGGGCTTTCTGCAGTTGGACAAGAGTGAAAGAAAAACGATTACAATTGGGTATGGGGAAGGCAGCTGCCACCAGAGGGCAGCCACACTTTGAGAACCCCAGCCGGCCAAGCCAAGCAGCTGTACCTGAGGGTTTTGTCGGGGAAATGCACAGTGTGGTCTCGCAGATCACCAACACGTGGGTGGGTAGGAGGGTAAGTCAGAATTTAGAGCCTGCAGGTTCCCAGGGTAGCAGGTAATTTGATTCATTTACCTGGCCATTCACATTTAACCGGTTAATTTCTCTAACTAGGCTTTTGAATTTCCTTTCTCTTGTAAGGGAAGTTTCCCACTCTTTCCAGAACACTGTACACTCAGACTAGATTGAGGTAGTAGCTTCCTTTGTATCTGAAGAGGCTGCTGTGATCTCAGTCACAGACAACTTATGAGTTTTGAGAAAATATTAAACAGTAATGGTGGAGCCTGAAAGATTGATACAGACTCTACCAGTGCAGAGATATTTGTGGATTTTAGTAGTAGCTACTCTTTCTGAAGTGTGACAAGAGATAATAGGGGTTTAACTCTTTAAATCGCACTATGACAATGCTGCAAACTGTGTGATGCTATTTTATTTAACAAATGAGCAAACCAAACCTCAGAGAGACTATCTACCAGCTCCAAGGTATCGCAGCCAGAAAATAGCAGGACTGAGGTTTGAGCCCAGATGTGTTCTGCTCTAAAGGCCCTGTTTTTTTTGTTCTGCACAAGGTCTTTATTCTGTTGTCAAAACTTCTTCCAAGAACATCATGGACAAGGCAGGAAGGAGATATGAAAATGCATCCAGGAAAGCATTTGAGATGTCCTGACGTTCTCCAGCTTTGACCCCAGAGCAATGAAAACTTTCTCTGCAGGGAGGTAGTGGCAACTCTCTGACCTTTTCCAGAAGGAATTTGTGCTATGACTGATATTTAGATGCTGCCATAGTTCATCTGAATCGGCTTGGCAATTAAACCACGTATTTTCCCATGCAATTAAACCACTTTGCATGTGATTTTTTTTTTGCGGTACACAGGCCTCTCACTGCCGTGGCCTCTCCCGTTGCGGAGCACAGGCTCCGGATGCGCAGGCTCAGCAGCCATGGCTCACGGGCCCAGCTGCTCCGCGGCATGTGGGATCTTCCTGGACCAGGGCACGAACCCATGTCCCCTGCATCGGCAGGCGGACTCTCAACCACTGTGCCACCAGGGAAGCCCTGCATGTGATTTTTAGTAAACCAGGTCATCTCCAGTGAGGGGAGGAAGGAGCTCTCTGGACATCAGGACTAACAGCTAAGTCCCTATGGAGGAGAAAATAGATTAAATCCTCCTCTGAGGAGAAAAGATGGAGCAGAATCTACCCTCTGCCCTCAACTGGCTTGATGACCTGCACCCCACACCACTCAGGGGAATTTGGGAGAAAAACAGACAAAGCTTATGGCCCTTTGATGGCTTGAGAGGGAGCATTGCACTGGCGTCAGGAGATGCCACTGGAGCTCCTCATTTTTCAATTTGGAAGCTACTCTTTCATAGTAATAATAATGATCCCAGTCATAACAGACACCATATCAAAGTTAAATGTAAAGAACATATCCTTTCTACAGTATTGAACTAATGTTAAAGGCGTGATGCTCTCAGATGAAAACAACCATTTTAAACAGCAATAATAACAAGGAAATAAGCATGTTTTGAGATTCTTCCTTTCCACCCTGTCGGGCACCCCTGCTTGGTGCTGTTTCGGTACATGAGCACAACGGCATATGCAGCTCTTCACTTAGCATAAATGTTTTGGAAGCTGGCGTTGCTAAGCTATGGCCAATTTCAAATGCAAAAATCTACTTCCCCTGGAAAACATGCTTGCTACAACCTTCATGCCGCCTTCGACTATTTGTGTAGTTCCTAAGTAGAATATGTTTGGTTTATGCAAAGCTGAAGGAAAAGGAAAATGGAACAAATATCCAAAAGCACATTGCTATGTCTTCTTTCTGTACCTTCAGACAATCACACATTTACTCATAAGAGATGCTGAACAAGGTCATCAGATCTAGAGGACACTATATTTTTTGAGTTGATGATATATTGGTCATATTTTCCTCCACAGAGACTGCATTTTTGAAAAGTAGGAAGTTATGTATTTTTTATTTAAACTCCATGTACATGGCTATACTTTATTTGTATTTTATTAATTAGTTTACACATACGAGTTGTGTACTGAGTGTCACTTCTATGTCAGGCACAGTGATGGCCAACAGATTCTGATTAGAATCCACTTAGAGTCTTAAGCCCTGGCATATTGCGGTTTTATTGTTCACAATTAGGAGAATTTTATGGTACTTTTCTTGGACCCTTTCTTTTGATGCATTGTATTAGTTTCCTATTGCTGCTGTAACAAATTTCAACAAATTTTATGACTTATAACAACACAAACCTATTATCTCACAGTCCTCCCAATTAGAGTTACTGAAATCCAGGTGTCAGCAAAGATGTGTTCCTCCTTTCCGCACTACCCAGACAGGGGTCCATACAGCGTTGTTCTGGACTCCCATCCTAACTTAAAGGGAAACTTTCACAATGTCCGGAGCCCTTGACGTCCTGCAAGTGAAGGAGGAGGATGTGCTCAAATTCCTTGCAGCAGGAACCCACTTAGGTGGCAACAACTTTGACTTCCAAATGGAACAGTACATCTACGAAAGGAAAAGTGATGGCATCTACATCATAAATCTGAAGAGAACCTGGGAGAAGCTTCTGTTGGCAGCTCGTGCCATTGAATTCCCAGCTGGTCAGTGTCGTATCCTCCAGGAATACTGGCTGGCAAGCTGTGCTGAAGTTTGCTGCTGCCACTAGAGCCACTCCTATTGCTGGCCATTTCACTCCTGGAACCTTCACTAACCAGATCCAGGCAGCCTTCCGGTAGCCAAGACTTCTGGTGGTTACTGATCCCAGGGCTGACCACCAGCCTCTCACAGAGGCCTGTTACGTTAACCTGCCTACCGTTACTCTGTGTAACACAGACTCTCCGCTGTGCTATGTGGACATTGCCATCCTGTGCAACAAGGGAGCTCACTCAGTGGGTCTGATGTGGTGGATGCTCACCTGGGAAGTTCTGCACATGCATGGGACCATCTCCTGTGAACACCCTTGGGAGGTCATGCCTGATCTCTACTTCTACAGAGATCCTGTGAACACCCTTGGGAGGTCATGCCTGATCTCTACTTCTACAGAGATCCTGAAGAGATTGAAAAGGAATAACAGGCAGCAGCTGGGAAAGCTGTGGCCAAGGAGGAATTTCAGGGTGAATGGACCGCTCCTGAGTTCCCTGCTACTCACCCTAAGGTGGCGGACTGGTCTGAAGGCGTGCAGGTGCCCTCTGTACCTACTCAGCAGTTCCCCACTGAAGACTGGTCTGCAGCTCCCACTGCTCAGGCCACTGAATGGGTAGGAACAACCACTGAGTCATCTTAAGCTGTTCTTCCACAAACTCTTCAAATGGAAATAGGTTGACAGAAAACAGTTTCTTAAAAAAAATAAAAAAAAAAAAAAAAAAAAAAAGAATGTTTCCTTCTGGAGGTTCTAGGAGAGAATCAAGTCCTTGCATTCTCTTTGCTGATGGTCCCTTCCCTCATTTTCAAATCCAACAGGGTAGCATCTTCAAATCTCTCTATTTCTCTCCTCTCTCTCTCTCTCCCCCCTCCCCCCCCCACTCTGCCTCCGTCTTCACATCTTCTCTGACTCTCTTGCTTCCCTCTTATAAGCAGCCTTATGATTACATTGGGTCCACCCAGATAATCCAGGGTAATAATCTTGCCAAAGCACATTTGCAGTCTCTTGAGCAGGTAAGGCAACATCTACACAGGTTCTGGGGATTACGATATAGACTTCTACGTGTGTGTATGGTGTTCGGGAGGGCCGTTATCCCACCTACCACATTCGCATACTGAACTCATCTCCTAGTTAAAATTGCCCTGCTTATGCTGTTCTGTGTACTTTAAGAAATGAAGTGTTTTTGAAACATTTTCCCAAAAAATGACATGAAGAAATTTACACCCTTTTTGGGTCTTCACATAGAATGTAGCACCAATCCTCCGGATGCCAGGGCAGATCTCCTAGGAAGTGAATTTCTAAGTGTTGCAGAAGGAAACTGTTCACTGAGTCCAAATTTTCTTAGCACAGCACCCCCAAAAGTTCAGTTTCTCTAGCTAAAGGTAAAAGCTCTCTGAGTTCTACTGGATGGTACTCTGGGGAATATTTCTGTGTGCTGAACACAATTAAAATTATAATTCTTTTATTGCATTTATACATATTAAAATAGAATATCAACTTAATATTTTGACTCTTAATAAGTTTTCCCCAAAAGGAGATCATTACTCACAGTTCACACAGTGTGAAAGCCATGAATGTGTGCCTTGGTAGCCTGAGATTTACTGTGACTCTATATCTGTACTGAATACAAATTCATTTAAAAATACATTCATTCCCCTATTCTCCCTGCATTGAGGTTTACGAATGAATAAATGGCGGGTTAGCAGTTCTAAGAATGCTGGGGCAGAGTCATAAGGACTTATGCCTGCTGGAAAGATCCTTTGGGGCAAGAGAGGTCTGTTAGCCCGTTCCATGTTTCCCAAGCTGAGGGAGAGGCCAGAGGGCCACATTCTGAGCTGAGAGGTTTTGAAACTTTGCTTTCCTTGGACAAAGCGTAAGCTTTCTGATATTTCTCTCTCCTAAGCTATTTAATGAGGAGGAAGAGAGCCATTTTCCCCAGTGTTGAGTGGAAAGGAAGAGTAGATGAGAAGGTATGGCTGGAGGATTTCTAAACCCACAACTACACCCCAGTTTACTCCAAAGATGGAGGCACTGTAGCATGAACAGCTGAAGTAGGGTTTTGCTCTTCATTGAAGGTATTTTCTGCAAAGTTTTGGAAGAGTTATGAACTAGTGGGAAGAAACCACATATATAGGCCTTGATACACACACACACACATATTTAGATTAATAAGTTCGTGTTTTAATTAGCCAATGATACAGTGCCATATTATGAACAAACTGGCCATCAGGGATGAAGGAATGGAGTGAGGAAGAGGTTTCCTGGGCCTCAGAGACTCTGATAGGAGCCCAAAGCTGTTGATACTAGTGTTTGTGCAAGAAACGGTTTCATGAGATCAAGAGAACTCAACTCTTACTGTGGCGTAGTCCTATAAGCTTATATTATCATTCAGGAAGAATATACCTTACATTTGACAGAGGTTTTCAAACATCAGGACATCTGTGTTCTTGATCCAAAGTCAGTGTCAGCAAAGATTGAGTCATCGCCTCTCACTGGCAGTTGTTGCTTTACTTTATAATACTTTTTATATTAGTTATCCTTTGGGGGCAACATGATGAACTTCAGATCTTTTATTGGCTTAGTGTTTTTTTTTTTTTAATATTTATTTGGGCTGCGCCTGGTCTTAGTTGCGGCATGTGGGATCTTTGTTGCTGCATGCAGGATCTTTAGTTGCGGCATGTGAACACTTAGTTGTGGCATGTGGACTCCTTGTTGCGGCATGCAGACTTCTTAGTTGCAGCATGCGGACTCTTACTTGTGGCATGCATGTAGGATCTAGTTCCCCAATCAGGGATCGAACCCGGGCCCCCTGCATTGGGAGTGTGAAGTCTTACCCACTGGACCACCAGGGAAGTCCCTCAGTGTTTTTCCTTTTTTTTTAATAGATCTTTATTGGAGTATGATTGCTTCACAGTACTGTGTTAGTTTCTGTTGTACACCAAAGTGAATCAGCCATATGCATACATATATCCCCATATCCCCTCCCTCTTGAGCCTCCCTCCCACCCTCCCTATCCCACCCCTCTAGGTCGTTGCAAAGCACTGAGCTGATCATGATCACCCTGTGCTATGCAGCTGCTTCCCACTAGCTATCTATTTTACGTTTGGTAGTGTATATATGTCCATGCCACTCTCTCACTTCGTCCCAGCTTCCCCCACCCCACCACATCCTCAAGTCCATTCTCTATGTCTATATTCCTGCCCTGCCACTAGGTTCGTCAGTACCATTTTTTAATTTTAGATTCCATATATATGTGCTAGCATATGGTATTTGTTTTTCTCTTTCTTACTTCACTCGGTATGACAGACTCTAGGTCCATCCACCTCACTACAGATAACTCAATTTCGTTCCTTTTTATGGCTGAGTAATATCTCATTGTATATATGTGCCACATCTTCTTTATCCATTCATCTGTCGATGGACATTTAGGTTGCTTCCATGTTCTGGCTATTGTAAATAGTGCTGCAATGAACATTGTGGTACATGACTCATTTTGAACTATGGTTTTCTCAGGGTATATGCCCAGTAGTAGGATTGCTGGGTCATATGGTAGTTCTATTTTTAGTTTTTTAAGGAACCTCCATACTGTTCTCCATAGTGGTTGTATCAATTTACATTCCTACCTACAGTGCAGGAGGGTTTCCTTTTCACAACACCCTTTCCATCATTTATTGTTTCTAGATTTTTTGATAATGGCCATTCTGACTGGTGTGAGGTGATACCTCATTATAGTTTTGATGTGCATTTCTCTAATATTCAGTGATGTTGAGCATCTTTTCATGTGTTTGTTGGCCATCTGTATGTCTTCTTTGGAGAAATGTCTATTTAGGTCTTCCACCCATTTCTTAATTGGATTGTTTGTTTTTTTGATATTCAGCTCGATGAACTATTTGTATATTTTGGAGATTAATCCTTTGTCTACTGTTTCATTTGCAAATGTATTCTCCCATTCGGAGGGTTGTCTCTTCCTCTTGTTTATGGCTTCCTTTGCTGTTCAAAAAGCTTTTAAATTTAATTAGCTCCCATTTGTTTATTTTTATTTTCATTACTCTAGGGGGTGGGTCAAAAAAGATCTTGCTGTGGTTTATGTCGAAGAGTGTTTTTCCTATGTTTTCCTGTAAGAGTTTTATAGTGTCTGGTCTTACACTTAGGTCTTTAATCCATTTGAGTTTATTTTTGTGTATGGTGGTAGGGAATGTTCTAATTTCATTCTTTTACATGTACCTGTCCAGTTTTCCCAGCACCACTTATTGAAGAGGCTGTCTTTTCTCCATTGTATGTTCTTTCCTCTTTTGTTGTAAATTAGGTGATCAATGTGCATGGGTCTATCTCTGGGTACTCTATCCTGTACCATTGATCTATGCCAGTACCATACTGTCTTGATTACTGTAGCTTTGTAGTATACTCTCAAGTCAAGGAGTCTCATTCCTCCAGCTCAATTTTTCTTTCTCAAGATTGCTTTGGCTATTCGGGGTCTTCTGTGTTTCCATGCGAATTGTAAAACTTTTTGTTCTAAATCTGTGAAGAATGCCATTGGTAGTTTGATAGGGATTGCGTTGAATCTGTAGATTGCTTTGGGTAGTATAATCATTTTCACAATGTTGATTCTTCCAATCCAAGAACATGGTATATTTGTCCATCTATTTATGTCATCTTTGATTTCTTTCATCAGTGTTTTATAGTTTTCTGAGTACAAGTCTTTTGCCTCCTTTGGTCGGTTTATTTCTAGGTATTTTATTCTTTTTGTTGTGATGGTAAATGGGAGTGTTTCCTTAATTTCTTTCTGATTTTTTGTTTTTAGTGTATAAGAATGCCAGAGATTTCTGTGAATTAATTTTGTATCCTGCAACGTTACCAAATTCATTGATTAGTGCTAGTAGTTTTCTTGTGGCATCTTTAGGATTTTCTATATATATTATCATGTCATCTGCAAACAGTGACAGTTTTATTTCTTCTTTTACAATTTGTATTCCTTTTATTTCTTTTTCTTCTCTGATTGCTGTGGCTAGAACTTCCAAAACTATGTTGAATGATAGTGGCAAGAGTGGACATCCTTGTCTTATTCCTGATCTTGGAGGAAATGCTTTTAGTTTTTCATCATTGAGTATGATGTTTGCTGTGGGTTTATCATATATGGCCTTTATTATATTGAGGTAGGTTCCCTCTATGCCCACTTTCTGGAGAGATTTTATCATAAATGGGTGTTGAATTTTGTCAAAAGCTTTTTCTGCACCTATTGAGATTATCATATTTTTTATTTCATCATTTGTTAATATGGTGTATCACATTGATTGATTTGCATATATTGAAGAATCCTTACATCCCTGGGAAAAATCCCACTTGATCATGTTGTATGATCCTTTTAATATCTTGTTGGATTCTGTTTGCTAGTATTTTGTTTAGGATTTTTGTATCTATTTTCATCCGTGATATTGGTCTATAAGTTTCCTTTTTTGTGATATCTTTTTCTGGTTTTTGGTATCAGAGTGATTGTCACTTTGTAGAATGAATTTGGGAATGTTACTCCCTCTGCAGTTTTTTGGAAGAGTTTGAGAAAGAGCAGTGTTAGCTCTTCTCTAAATGTTTGGTAGAATTCACCTGTGAAGCCATCTGGTCCTGGACTTCTGTTTGTTGGAAGATTTTTAATTACAGTTTCAATTTCATTACTTGTGATAGGTCTGTTTATTTTTTCTAATTCTTCCTGGTTCAGTCTTGGAAAATTGGACCTTTCCAAGAATTTATCAACTTTTTGGTGTTGTCCATTTTATTGGCATATGTTTATTTGTAGTAGTCTCTTATATTCCTTTGTATTGCTGTGGTGTCAGTTGTAATTTCTCCTTTTTCATTTCTAATTTTATTGATTTGCATCCTCTCCCTTTTTTTTTCTTGATGAGTCTGGCTAAGGGTTTATCAATTTTGTTTATCTTCTGAGTCTGGCTAGGGGTTTATCAATTTTGTTTATCTTCTCAAAGAACCAACGTTTAGTTTTATTGATCTTTGCTATTGTTTTCTTTGTTTCTATTTCATTTATTTCTGCTGTGATATTTATGACTTCTTTCCTTCTACTGACTTCAGGTTTTCTTTGTTCTTCATTCTCTAGTTGCTTTAGGTGTAGGGTTAGATTGTTTATTTGAGATTTTTCTTGTTTCTTGAGGTGAGATTGAATTTCTATAAACTTGCCTCTTAGAACTGCTTTTGCTGCCTCCCATAGGTTTTGGGTTGTCGAGTTTTTGTTGTCATTTGTTTCTATGTATTTTTTAATTTCTTCTTTGATTTCTTCAGTGATTTCTTGGTTATTTAGTAGCATCCTGTTAGCCTCCATGTATTTGTGTTGTTTTTCAGTTTTTTTCCCATAATTGATTTCCAGTCTCATAGCATTGTGGTTAGAAAACATGCTTGATACGATTTCAGTTTTCTTAAATTTTACGATGCTTGAGTTGTGATCCAAAATGTGATCTATCCTGGAGAATGTTCCATGTGCACTTGAGAAGAAAGTGTATTCTGCAACTTTCAGATGGAATGTTCTATGAATATCAATTAAATCTGTCTGGTCTATTATAAAGCTTGTGTTTCCTTTTATTTTCTGTTGGGATGATCTGTCCATTGGTGTAAGTGGGGTGTTAATGTCTCCTACTATTATTGTGTTACTGTTGATTTCCCCTTTCATGGTTGTTAGTATTTGCTTTATGTATTGAGGTGCTTCTACGTTGGGTGCATAAACATTTATAATTGTTATGTCTTCTTCTTGCATTGATCCCTTGATCATTATGTAGTGTCCTTCCTTATCTCTTGTAACACTATTTTAAAGTCTATTTTATCTGATACAAGTATTGCTATTCCAGCTTTCTTTTGATTTCCATTTGCATGGAATATCTTTTTCCATCCCTTCTCTTTCAGTCTGTATGTGTCCCTAGGTCTGAAGTGGGTCTCTTGTAGACAGCATATATATAGGTCTTGTTTTTGTATCCATTCAGCCTGTCTGTGTCTTTTGGTCGGGGCATTTAATTAATTTATATTTAAGGTTATTATTGATATGTATGTGCCTGTTGCCATGTTCTTAATTGTTTTGGGGTTGTTTTTGTGGGTCTTTTTCTTCTCTTATGTTTCCCGCCTACAGAAGTTTCTTTAGCATTTGTTGTAAAGCTGGTTTGGTGGTGCTGAATTTTTTTAGCCTTTGCTTGTCTGAAAAGCTTTTGATTTCTCCATTGAATCTGAATGAGATCCTTGGTGGGTGGAGTAATCTTGGTTGTAGGTTTTTCTCTTTCATCACTTTAAGTATATCCTGCCACTCCCTTCTGGCCTTCAGAGTTTCTGCTGAAAAATCAGCTGATAACCTTATGGGGATTCCTTTGTATTTTTGTTTTTCCCTTGCTGCTTTTAAATTTTTTTCTTTGAATTTAATTTTTGTTAGTTTGATTAATATGTGTCTTGGTGTGTTTCTCCTAGGGTTTATCCTGTATGTGACTCTCTGTGCTTCCTGGACTTGTGTGACTATTTCCTTTCCTGTGTTAGGGAAGTTTTCCACTGTAATCTCTTCAAATATTTTCTCAGACCCTTTCTTTTTCTCTTCTTCTGAGACCACTATAATTCAAACGTTGGTGCATTTAGTGTTGTCCCAGATCTCTCTGAGATTGTCTTCAATTCTCTTCATTCTTTTTCTTTATTCTGCTCCTCAGCAGTTATTTCCACCATTTTGTCTTCAAGCTCATTTATTCATTCTTCTGCTTCAGTTATTCTGTTACCGATTCCTTCTAGTGTAATTTTCATTTCACTTATTGTGTTGTTCATCTCTGTTTGCTCTTTAGTTCTTCTAGATCTTTGTTAAATATTTCTTGTATTTTCTCAGTCCGTGCCTCCATTCTATTTCCAAGATTCTGGATCATCTTTACTATCATTACTCTGATTTATTTTTCAGGTAGATTGCCTATTTCCCCTTCATTTATTTGGTCTTATAGGATTTTACCTTGCTCCTTCATCTGTGACATAGTTATTGCCATCTCATTTTTCTTTTTTTTGATGAGTGGGATTGTTTTGCTATCTTACTGGTTGTTTGGCCTGAAGTTTCCAACACTGGAGCTTGTCAGCTCTTGGGTAGAGCTTGGTCTTGGTGCCGAGTTGAGGACCTCTGTGAGACCTCACTCTGTTGAATATTCCCTGGGGTCTGAGGTTTACTGTTAATCCAGTTGTTCAGATTTGGAGCTCTCACTGCAGGATCTTTGGCCTGACCCCCGGCTTGTGATCCAAGATCCTGTAAGCCATGTGGGGTGGCAAAAAATAAAAAGAAAAAAGAAAAGGAAGAATAACAAAGTAACAAATAAAATTAGACTAGGAGACTAACAGATATGTTAGAAAGAATATAAAAATAAAAATATAGATGAAACAACAACTGGAAGGTAAAACAGAACACAATAGTAAAAAAGAGGAGGAGGAAAAAAAAGGTGGAAAAGGCCTTGGCTGTGGAGGGTGGGGCTTAAACAGGGGTGGGGCTTGGGCAGTGGGCAGGGCCTATGCTTAGCACCCACAGGGCTGGGAAAGGCCCTGGGAGTTGTGGGGCATGGGGCTTAGGCTCAACAGAACTGAAGGGTCCCAGGCGTGCCTCCTGCCTCTGGTCTCAGAGGGCAGGGGACCCCACCTAGGAGCCCAGCAGGCTTCCCAGGCTGAGTGGGCAGGGTAAACATCCTCCACTCCTCTACTGCTCCTCTGGTCCTGGAGGGCGCCTCCCACCCATGTCTCCTGTTCTCCTCCTGGTCTCCCTCCTATGCCCCCAGGACCCATGCAGCCTGGAGGGGATTTTGGAGGGCAGGGGACCAGCCTGGGAGCTCAGTAAATTTCCCAGGGTCGAGTGAGCAGGCCCAACGCCCTCTGCTCCTCTTCCACTCCTCTGGTCCTGGAGGGCCCCTCCCACCTGCCTCTCCTGTTCTCCCCCAGGTCTCCCTCCTATGCCCCCACGACCAAGTGGCCCGGGGGTGGGGCTCTGAGAGTGTGGGACCCAGCCCAATTGGGCAGGGGAAATACTGAGTGTGCTCCCCCTTGATCTGAGCCCCAGAGGGTCCCTTCATGTGTGTGAACCCCTCCCCCCCTCTCAGCCACCCCTCAGGGGTGCTGGTCCTGTCTGGCTTCCACTTCTCCTCCCCCCACATCTTACCAGTTAGCTTGGGGGGTTCCTCCTGTCTCCTTGGGCATTGAGGTCTCCCACCAGCATCTGGCAGTTACCCTAGTTGTGGGGAGATGCGAACCCCACATCTTCCCACACCGCTGTCTTGACTCCTCAGATGTTCCTCACTGTTTCTAATTGACAGCAATCTTTGTTTCTCTTTTGATGCTCAAATGGTCATAGTTTGAGAAGTAGGACCCCCATCAAGTCCGTTCTTGTAGTCATTTTCATACATCTTTAAAAGTTAACCTTGCTTTCTAATATCAGCAAACTATTCCAAGACGGTCTTGAGTTCTCCTGCACTGAACGTGGACTCAGTGGCTCTCTAAAGTGCCCTGATTATCTTTGGTGGAGAATAATGTTAAAGACCAGACTCTGTATACTAGTGCTGCAGACTATATTGTTTCACAGGAGAACTGGCAGTAGATCCAAGTGACAAAAGAAAAGGGGCAATTTAAATCAGTGAAATAATTAGAAGAATCTCCAATTCCACAAAAAGGTCATTATTTCAATTTTGGTCTTTTACTAAGGTTATTTTCCCCTTTCTCTGGTATGAGAGCTTCCTCATCTAAAATCCCCCCTCTCTTTTTATACCAACTTTAATAATAGTTTATAACTCTAGTTAGATAGTCATAGTTTGATATAACAATTACACATTATCATACCAAACCATATGTATTTAAAGTGAAGATTTGACCCCAGATTTAGAACTCTCAATTTTCCTTTTCACTCTTTTTTTTTTTTTTTTGCGGTATGTGGGCCTCTCACTGTTGTGGCCTCTCCCGTTGCAGAGCACAGGCTCTGGACGCACAGGCTCAGCGGCCATGGCTCACGGGCCCAGCTGCTCCACAGCATGTGGGATCTTCCCGGACCGGGGCACGAACCCATGTCCCCTGCATCGGCAGGCGGACTCTCAACCACTGCGCCACCAGGGAAGCCCTCCTTTTCACTCTTGGTCCAAGCATCTTTAATGGATGCAGGTCAAAATCATCTAACATTAACCTCACCAAATTTCTGAAAACAGGAAAAAAAAAAAAAGAACTTCTAATTTCCTTCTGGAGCAACATTTACAAAATAAATAATTCAGAATACACTGAGATACAGGATCCACATAAAATTATGTATAATCGTTGAAGGATAATAATAAAGGGTATAATGTAGGCAAATATAATCTTTTGTAGTTCTATTTAAGTTTCACTTTTACTACTCTATAAGAACTATTTTTTTATTTCTCTTATAATTTTTTTTAATTTATTTTAATTTATTTTGTTTTTGGCTGAACTGGGTCTTTGTTGCTGCGTGCAGGCTTTCTCTAGTTGCAGTGAGCGGGGGCTACTCTTCATTGCAGTGCACGGGCTTCTCATTGTGGCTTTTTGTTGTAGAGCAGGGGCTCCAGACACGCGGGCTTCAGCAGTTGTGGCACATGGGCTCAGTAGTTGTGGCACACAGGCTTAGTTGCTCTGCGGCATGTGGGATCTTCCCGGACCAGGGCTCGAACCCGTATCCCCTGCATTGGCAGGCAGATTCTTAACCACTGCACCACCAGGGAAGCCCAATTTCTCTTATAATGTTTGTATAATGTTTATTTCTGCTTTTAAAAAGACATTCAGATAAATGTAGATATTCATTATTTAAATATTCTAATGAGTTAACTTTCCCAAATCTAATTATTGTAGCAGAATAAATAAACAACATGATAATAAAAATTATGAAGCATTTTAACCAAAAATTTTATGTGCAACAGCTTTTGAAGGGCTGTTTAACTGCTTAGACACACGTGTACATGCACACCCTCACACAGAAGCAATGTAGATCTCACATCTGCACATCTAGATTGCAACATACTTCACATGTATTTTTATGTTTTCATTACACTGACATACTTCTTTATTTCAAGTTAGGAAGTGGTCTATTTGAGGCCCAGTAATTTCCCTCATGTAGGTTTCATTTTCACCAAAATACAAATGGGCCAACCTGACTTCCATTTTGCAGCTTATGATTATATTGACGTCTGTTCCTATGTTTGTGTATTTCCACTGTTCTCCCTTATTCCATTGTTTGACTATATTGCAATTTCTGTGTTCTACTAATGAACACTTATGCAGTTCTCCATTGTTCTGTTATAGACACTGCTGCAATGACCATTCTAATACTTGACTCCTGAGACAAAAAAACATAAAAGTTTATCTAGATTATATTCTTGGGTCTTATATTTATTTTCAAATTTACTAGAAAATCTCAAATTGCTTTCTAAAGTAGTTGTACCACTTTGCAAGTTTATTTAAACACCATCATTGTGGTTTTAATTTAATTTTCCTGACTGCCAGTGAGCTTGAGTAGCATTTCAAATGATTTTTTTTTTTTTTGCCAGTCATATTTCCTACTTTGTGAAATACCTGTTGGCACCTGTTGCCGATTTTTCTATTGGGTTATCTGTCCTTTTTTATTGATAGTAATTAATTTTTAACTGCCCTTGGATGTCTCCAGCAGAGACCTCCAACACTACCTGAAAGATCTAAACTGCATCAAATGCACTAGAATTCATTGCCATCCCACTAGTAGACTCTGCTACTCTCTTTTCCTCAAAAGGTCTCCTTAGTTGAGAAGTCTGGGAAGCCCAGGTCCTTCCTCCCATCAGTCTTGGGGAAGAACTTAGTAGATATTCTTTGTCAGGGATTGAGCACCCTCATAGATCCTTAGTCTAAGCCTAGAATATTTCCTTCCTGACTCTCTGGATCTTCTTTGACTTCTAGCAAAATGGGGAAAATCTTCCTTTTGACAGGGACTTGTATGATTCTCATCCACCTCTGTCTCGTTGCCTCTTTCAGTTTAACAGGGTTTGTTCTGGGCATCGTGACTACTTCCAGTGCAGGCCGTGGGGCCATGCCTCCACTTGTGGCCACTCATGCCTCTGTCTCTGAGTGCAAAGCTGTTCCCATACTCTCCTCCTCTCCCACATACCTGGTACAGCTATATCCTGTGAAGTCCTTCACAAGATGGCAGTCTCCTTCTTCTCAACTCCTAATTTTTCCCCACTAGTATTAACATTTTATTAAGTTTTCTGATTTCACATATTCTTACTGATTGACCTAATAGTTGTACTCCTCTAATACAATATATTTTCCCTCAGTAAAACTCTAAAGTGACCCAGATGTGAGAGAGGGAAGACATTCTAAGATTTGTAGCCTTGGAGAAATCAGACACATCACTAGCCATCCACTTTATCTCACTTGACTTCAATCCAGCAAGGTTTTCTTCTTCCCTGAATAAAATCCTATTCAAAACACAGTAGTTATGAAAGGAGATCAAGGTGGCAGAGTAGGAGGACACAGAGCTCATCTCCTGCCACAAACATCAAAAATACCTCTACATGTGGAGCAGTTCGCACTGAAACAAACTGGAGACTGGCAGATGACTCTCATACAACCAAGGCTGTAACATGGAGTCAGGTAGGAAGGGAAGAGAAGTGATGGTTGGGACCTGTGCCCCTTGGAGGGGACACAGAAGAGGAGGGGGATTACATTGGCTCGAAGATCCTCCCTGGGGAGCGAGCAACTTGAACCACATATTGGGTGCCCACGTCTGGGGCCCAACACTGGGAGGGATGAGTCCCCTTAGCTCATTTGAGAACCAGTGGAACTGACAGCAGGGCTGTAAGAAGCCTATACTCTGCTTGTGAAACACATGCACATGCTTGCTTACTCCTGAAGCAAGGCAGAAGCAGGCTAAAACTGCCTGGGACTCTGGCTGGTTTCCCAGAACTGCCCCAGCGTTTGCCCCAGCCTGATCTGAGTGCCCGCTCCAGCCCGTTTTGCTCCATGGTACAGCTCCACACTAGGGCGAAGGCTGCTGCAGCTGAGGAGAGTATGCAGTTGTAGGAGACAGAGCCTGTTTGACGCAGCACAGCAGCAGTGGTGTTCATGGGGGTGGCAGATTGGGAGCGGTCTGGAGCTCTGACTGGTGCTAGGACCATGCCAACGTGCATACCAGCCCACACTGAGTGCCCACTCCAGCCCTTCATGCTCCTCCGCATGAGGGTGAAACTGCCTCCACTGAGGAGAGTATGCAGTTGAGGGGGACAGAGCCAATTCATACCTGATCCTCAGGGCTTCTGCTCCTGCAGCTGGGGAGCCGCACCCACCGCCAACAAGGTGGTACTGGCCACTGAGCAGAGGAGAAGCCCAGACTTACACTTGGCTCTGGCTCTAGCCTCTGCGTCTCCAGCCCTACTTCCTACCAAGGTGATAGCTGCCAGCACACCCTGGGGGAAGACATGACTTGTGCTCACTGCAGCTCCAGCTCTCCCACCAAAAACGCTGGGCACACGCAGACTGAATAGGAATGCTCCCTCACAAGGACACTCCTTCAAGACTGGGATAGGAAACTGTTTCACTTAATTTTATAGAGACTGAGAAAGTTAAGCAAAATGAAAAGAAAGAGGAATTAGTTTCCAATGAAAGAATGAGAAAAAGATCCTAAAAAAAAAAGAGAGAGAGAGCTAATAAAACAGATAAATAATTTACTGGATAAAGAGTTTGAACCATTAGTAATAAAAATGCTAACTGAACTAAGGAAAAGAATAGATGAACACAGTGAGAATTTTAATAAGAAACTAGAAAATATAAAAAAGAACCAGTCAGAACTGAAGAATGCAATAACTGAAATGAAAAACACACTAGAAGGAATTAACAACAGACTAGGTAATACAGAAGACTACGTCAGGGATCTGGAAGATGAAACAATGGAAATAACCTGATCACAACAGCAAAAAGAAAAACAAATTAAAAAATGAGAACAGTTTAAGGGACCTCTGAGATAACGTCAAGCATACCAACATTCACAATATAGGAATCCCAGATGGAGAAGAGAGAGAGAAAGGGATTGAAATTGTATTTGATGAACTTATGGTTGAAAACTTCCTGAGCCTGAAGGAAACAGATATCCAGGCAAGGGAAGCACAGAGTGTCTGAAACAAGATGAATCCAGCTTTTTTTGAAAAGGAAAGAAATGCAGGAAAAAAAAACCAAGATAAATGAAGACTGAGTGAATAGTTGCATAGACTATCCATAGAGGACAGAAGATATGATTGACAACAGGAAAATTAGTGAGCTGTAGCCACATGAAACTCACATGCATTCTAGAAAGGAGAAAAAAACGGGAAATGAGGAGGAGAGAGGAAATAAAAACTAGGAAATAGAATAACAGCAACACAGGGAAGAAAAATGATCGTGTCAGAAATAGAGAGAGCTAAAATGAACAGTTAATGAAAGAATTTGTGAGGGAAGAACTGGGGCATCATACAAGGAAAGATATATAGCATCAGGGGTTGGTCCTGCCCGTAGCCTATTAGACTCAGATGGCTGGATCCTTCAGTTCGGATTTTATGTTGGAGTATTGGCAAAGGACAGGGTACTAGCCCTCATTTTAGACCCCACTAAGGTATATTCACGTTGGATTATATAAAGCATCAGGGATGCTTTAAAGCAATAATATTAGCTCTTCCTGTTCTTCCCTAAAACCCCAGTTTAGGACTTGGACAACATTTTTAGACAATATATTTTACATCAAAGACTGGCCCAGAGAGAAATATAAACATCCACAGTGTAAAAAGCAATTTATTTTTATCCATAAAACTATGAAATTTTCTACACATGTATCTTTTACATAAGTAGAGACCATGGCAATGTATTCATTTTCAGAAAAAATACATGTCATGCATAAACAAATAGTATGGCACACACACACATCCTAGAGAAGAAAGATGAGGCTTAAGAAGAGACAGAGAAACAGGCAAAGGTGAGGAAGATGGGAGTGGAACAGATACACGTGTCCTGAAAGGAGACAGACAGCCTCAGGCCTCGTCTTTCTACTAACATATTTCAATATTCTGGCTTATTTCCAGCCTCTAGTTTTACACTGTCCAAGCCACGATCTACACTGCTATTAGAATCATCTTTGCAGAAATCTGATTATATAATTGTCTTGCTTCATTGCTTTCAA
The DNA here is from genome assembly GCF_008692025.1 of Phocoena sinus. NCBI lineage: Eukaryota > Metazoa > Chordata > Mammalia > Artiodactyla > Phocoenidae > Phocoena > Phocoena sinus. The sequence goes on along the minus strand of NC_045775.1, from coordinate 48,392,334 downwards.
TGCCTCCTGTATTCTCTTGAATAAAGTGAAAATCTCTTAGCTTGAGATTTTTTTCTGAAAACCTACTTTCCCCCTCTTTTTTCCCATCACTACACACACATCACTATCACTGTACCTTTTAGCTACACTAGGAGTAGTAAAGAGCTACTTGCCATTTCTTTCAAGCATGATATTACCTCTGTGTTTACTATTCTTCTTTTTTTTTTCTTCAACAGAGTTATGCATGAACATAAAAAACAAAATGATTCTATATCATTTATTGGGACCAAATAAACTTTATTGCCATTCCTCCTATTCCTACTCCAGAGACAGCCACTTTCATCTCTACTGATAAATTATTTTGGTAATGATCTTAATTTCTAAATAAAATGCTTGTAGCATTTTGATTTTTTAGTTTTAGTCCTTATTATCTGACCTTTCCCTTTAAATAAGAATTTAGATCTTTTTAGTTTTTCTATTGCTATCCCCACCACACATGAATGCTCCCCCATTCAATAATGTTATATGGAAATTTTTATAAGATACTATTCAGTATTTGCATTATTATGATAATGTAAACCCTATTCACAGGTGAACCAGTTAACAAACCATAATTGCTTTTCCCTCTTGGAACTACTTTTTATTTTACTTGGAGCTAATAATTGTCATGATTTAATGTACTCATCAGTAACGAACTCTGCCAGTTTCCTGAACCTCCTCTGAGAACGTTTAGTTATTTCACATATTCTGTCCTTTTCATCTTCCTGCCTCTTCTAATCTTGGTTGCTCTCTTTATTTGAAGCTCAGCTGTCATTCTAGACTCTCCCTTCACATATATTCAAGGATTGAATATATATTCAACCAGCCTATGTTTGGTTTTCTATTTCCTGATATCTCATGCCTTCCTTTTTCTTAGTTTATATCCTCATCTTGGTGGAGCACATCCTTCAGTAACTTCCTGTGAATGTGTGCATGGGAGGTAACTTTTTTGAGACCTTGTATGTTTGAAATCATTTTTTATCTCATCCTGATTCATAATTGAAAATTTAGAAATGTGTAGAACTCTAGGTTAGAAAGGATTTTTCTTCTGGATTTTGGAGGCAGCTGTGCAGTTAATCATGACTGGGGAAAGACACACGATCAAACCGATTGGTCTGACTTAAAATTCATGACCATGAACCTCAAATGACCAGAGAATCACACTGTATTTCTAAAGCCCATTTGCTCTCCTACTCTCCTAAATACTTATTTCACACCCCTCCTTTCACCTCATATCCCCTATATTGCCTCCCTCCTCCCTCTCAGCTGGTGACCTTACTGACAACTTCACTGAGAAAACTGAAGCAATCTGCAGGATGCCCCACAGAGTCCCACAACTATGTCTACCCACCTACTGATCCAACTACAGGGCATTCCTGCCTTGACCAGAGATGGATTGATAAACCATCCATTCTCTGTTCTAAAGCCTTTTCTTCCACTTGTACACAAGATCCAGTGTTCTCTATCCTACTCAAGAATATCTTTTAAAAGATTTTCCGCCCCCTCTCTCCTACATGGTCATATTTTCCCTCTCAAATGAATCAGTCCTGTCTGCACAGAAACTTTGTTTCTCTCATTTTAGAAAAAACGAGATAAAAATTTCTCTTGACTCCATTCAAGCTCTTATCCCTTTGCTGCCTTTTATAACAAAATTCCTGGGAAGGTTTTCTACTCACACGGTCTCCCATTTCTTCTTACATTCTATGATACTCATTCCAACTAGGCTTTTGCTTTAATCCGCACCTGGAAGTTTCTCTTTTCGATATAAGTTATAGCCTCCATGTTGCTAAGTCCACTTGTTAATTCTCGGTTCTTAACTGGCTTGATCTATCACTCCTTCCTCCTTGATAGTATTTCTTCTCTTGGCTTCATGGATACCACATGTCCTTGGTTTTCTTCGTTCGGTCAAGCCGAGTGGTCTCAATCTCCTTTGCTGATTTCTACCCTTGTTCACCCTCCTAATATTGAAGATCATCTTCTTTTCTTCCTTAGCTACATTTTTCCAGCTCAGTTAATGGCAACTCCATCTTTTCTGTGGATTAGGCTAAAACTTTGGCTTCAACCTTGAATCTTCTCATACACTCCACATCTAATACAACCAGAGATCTCATAACCATACCTTAAAAATATACACAGAATGTGAAATGTCTCAATTGTAACTACTTGCTTTGAGACACAATCATCTCTTGCCTGAGTTACTGCAACAGTCTTCTAATTGGTCGTCTTGACTCTACCCTTGCTGTCCTTTCTGTTGTATTATATTCTGAATACAATATAGAGTGAATCTTAATAATTGAAGTCAATCCATGCTATTCTCTTACTCAAAATGGTTACTATTTCATTCATATGAAAGTCTGAATCCTTGTTAGGCTCAAGATGACCTTCACACCACCTTTTCCGTTGTTACACGCTATCGCTCTGCCAGTCCCCACTTTAGTTTTTGCATAGGATGCTCCCTTTATCTTATGTGCTCTTACTTCATCTCCTTCAAGACTTTGTTAAAATGTCACCTTTACAGTGAGGTCTATCTTCCCTTTGTTAAATGTAAGCTCTGTGAGTTAGGATTGTTCATGTGTTTGTCACAAATGTGTTCCAAACCCATACAACAATGTCTGGTACATAGTTGAATCCCAATACATATATTTTGTTCATTAAATGAATGCATTGCCCCACTGCCTTCCATTTTCCAGTGTTTCTGTTAAGTCAAAAGCCATTCTGGTTCTCAATGGTATGAAAAGATGGAGATTGGGAATGGGGGAATGGTTGACCCCAGATTCAAGCCATAAAGACAATTCTAAGCAATATTAGTGAAAAGAATTTACTCCCTCCCAGAAGGACCATTTTGACTACTTCTCCTCCCTATCCTTGGTACACCCCAAAGGTTCTTGATTATTTTTTATATTCTGCTTTTTGTTTGTTTGTTTTTAAGCTCTGTGTACTTTTACGGACTTCTAAAATTTAAGAGGTGTTTGATGTGAATCTATTTTCAACATTTAAGCTAGGTTGGCACTAAGATTTTCAGTTTCATGGCCTTCAACTCAGAGGTTTTCCTGAATTATCTCCTTGATAATTTCCTTTCCCCCATATTTCCTTACTATCTCTTTCGTAAATTATTATTTTTCAATTAGTGGACCGCTTGGTTTTCCTCTAATATCTTTTCTCTTATATTTTCTTTCACTCTGCCTTTTGCTGTACTTTCTGTGAGATTTCTTAAAGTTTACCTACCAATCCTGCTATTATTTTATTATGCTATCGTATTTAAAATGATATTTTCAAGAGCTTTTTTTTGCCCCTTGTATTATCCTGGTCTAAGTTTGTGGTTGCAATTAAGTCTCTCTTCTTTCTCTTAATGTTAATCACAGGATTCAATTTTTAATATTTTAAAATTATATTCTTCTAAGTGTTCTTTTTGAGTAGATTCTATTTTGACAAAGTTGCTGTTATTTTCTTATTTATATTAAAATTTTTAATCTTTATGTTTCCTCAAAAGTCTGCAAATCCATGATTGGGGCTAAACACTGATGCAGTTTTGAGCATGTACGAGAAATGCTCAAGAATGTTGCTTTTTCATTTAGTTCGGGAACTTCACATACCTCTCTTTTGAGGTCTTTCCACTGAGCCAGTCATTTTCTCTAAGACTTTGAATACCCAGTATGGTTAGTTGCCAATATTCTTGTAGCAAAGTGGAAGAACAGGGTCAAGAACCTCATCATCTGCTGTTCACGTGGTTTTTAATTCCTCTGTTTTCAGTACATTACAGTCACTTTCAACTTGGTCTCTTCTTCCCCAGAAAACCTCTGTTTTATCTCCTTCAGCAAATGAAACAACATTCTTGCAACACTGAAGGAAAATCAATTGGCCAGCTATACAGACAGGTGAAGGAGATCCAAGAATCTGTTTATAAAACAGACTTTCAACAAATTGTCATTATTTCAGCCTCTCCCTGCTATCCTTCTCTCCTTCAGGCAGCCCAGATTAAAACATTGCAAAGAAGGTCTACTTTGCTGTCTTCAGTTTGAGAGAGGGAACTGGGCGCTGGGCTGCCACCTCCTCCAGGTCAAGACCTTAGCACACTAGGGAGAGGGTGGGGCAAAGGCAGGAAAAAAAACACCCCAAAATTCCTACCTTTTTTGAAGGTGGGTTTTCCTTGATTTGCCATTTGCGTGGTTGCTATAAGCCTTTGATTGACCCAGGCTCCTATGAAGATACATCAGCCAATTTCTGGTTGTGTTTGATATTTCTGTGGACACGAGCTTGGAGTTTCTTAATTCACCATTTTGCTGATGTTCTGTAGAACCAACTCTTGGTTCCTTTTAAATAGTTTTCAAATCTCTAATCAAAATACTTTCTTTTGGGGCTTCCCTGGTGGCGCAGTGGTTGAGAGTCCGCCTGCCGATGCAGGGGACACGGGTTCGTGCCCCGGTCTGGGAGGATCCCACATGCCGCGGAGCGGCTGGGCCCGTGGGCCATGGCCGCTGAGCCTGCGCGTCCGGAGCCTGTCCTCCGCAACGGGAGAGGCCACAACAGTGAGAGGCCCGCGTAACGCATAAAAAAAAAAAAAAAAAAAAAAATACTTTCTTTTAATTCTTATATATTTTTTCCATAATTAAGTTAATGTATTTGTCTAAAAAGTCATTATTATAGTTCCTGTGATCTTTCTCTCTACTAATTTTTATCTTGATTTCTATCAAGTCTTGCCTCCCTAAAACTCTTGTTTTTAAAAATTGAATTCTAGATTGTATATAAAAATTTGTGAATATGATTTCAGTCCTACAGTGTTATCTTTATTTATTGAGGATTTACTTTGCTTCCTCTGCTTATGAAAGACAGCTAAACTAGGGGCAAATTCAATCAAGGGTCAAGAAAACTCAAATTGGGGCTTTATGAGGTCTTATCTATTACTGATTCCTCTTTGCATATAGGGAGAATGCCTTCAGGGTCTCACTCAAAGCCCAGATTATTTACCAATATTCTATCTTTGTTTTTAGCATGTCTCAAAGTCCAGATTTTGTCTCTCTAGCCCCCAAGAGTCCTAAAAGTGCTTAATTTCTCACCCTTTCAGCAGGCATTATGATAATTTAAAAAAACCCAAAAAACTGCAAGACTCATTTCTCCAGGTTTTCTTCCTCCAGGATCATGCCCCTGCAAATTATATATGATACCTTCAAAGACATGTTTTATTTTATTTTATTTGTAAAAATTGTCTATCTTTTTTAGTTTTTCTTAGTGGGAAGATTTGACCTCCATTGCATTTGATTTTGAAAGCTTTAGAAAAATGCATTAGATAGATCATTTAACTAGCCACAAAAATCTCCAGAATATATAAAATTTCTAAAGTTCTAGATTATTTTGAAAATTTGTAAATTATTTATATTTTTTATATTGAAACCATATCCTTAGGGATTCTGAAATATAACTAATAGAAACATCTCCATAACAGTCCCTGCTGAGTCAGAGAGTAGTTATTAATATTGACTGACCTCTTTCTTTCTAAAAAGTATCCCAGTATGGACGATAAACTGTATGGTCACCCTATGTATCAAAATAAATAGATAAATAGATTTCACTTAATAACTTCATCTTGCCGGAAGCTAAATGGAAATATTTAATTTTGAGTATACAGATGTAGTATATTGTGAAATACATGTTTTAAATGTATGGACAGTTGACTATATCACTTTTTCTTGTTTATTATGTCATATGCGTCTCATCATCTTTCAGTATTTTTGCTGGCTACCCTTAGTCATTAGGAAAACTGATAAATGTAAGGTTTTATAGCCTTTTAAAACAAAATATAAATAACATTAGATACTTACACTGTATGTAATGATAATAAGTAAGTGATAGTTTCATGTGCATGCACAACCCAGAAGTTGGGGAAAAGTCTCACAAGTGAATTTTGCTAGTATATGATTTTATTGCCTTAACTTTAATTTTGGGGACATATGTTTTATCCTATGTTACATTTTATTAGAGTTCAACCATTTCTTAAAACAAAAAGCATATAAAGAGCTGTATACATAAAGATGCATCCAATCCCCAAAGACCATAAATACTTTATAGAGTCATGAGTCAAGTGGTTGATATTTCTTGCAGGGTAAAATGGTTCCGTTCAAATTTTTAAATGCACTTGAAAAAAGCCAATCAGATTCTGAGTGACTCTCAACCCTGGTTTTACATCAGAAATATGTGCAGATTTGTGTGTGTGTGTGTGTGTATGTGTGTGAGAGAGAGACAGACAGACGGATGACATTCTTAGGTGTGCTATGGAGGCATGTTACTTTTTAAAAGTTTACAGGTTCTCTCTGATGTGCAGTCACAGATGGAAGTGTCTGTAGCATGAGCATGTCAGGTTCAACTCCTCCACTGAGGCAAGTGGCCACAGGTGAGAAGATATTTTTGGGTCAGATGAACATATTTTTCTGAACACAGAGGTTGTTCCAGTAACTAAAGTGAATCATCTAATGTCTGTGTCACAAAACCAGGTGCCCAAGCCCGATTTGAGAAATCCCAATAAAAGAAATCTCTCTTATTGGGAGTTTAAGTAATTAAACTTATAAGAACACATGCCCATACACAAAAGCACAGAGGTAGAAAGTTGAATCTAGAGCAGTGAACAGAAACACAAACTATGATGGGAGAAGCAAAAGGAGAGTGAGTGGGAGTGCGAGCAAGAGTGAGAGTGAGAAGAGAGCTGTTAAGCATAATATAGAGAGCATCAAATACCCACATCTTATGGGAGGACATGATAATCATATCTCCGGATCTGTACTTGGGTCAGGAGGCTTGCAGTTATAACAAGGAAAGAAGTTGTTATTTTAGGAATTTATAAGGACTGTATGCAGCTACTTGACCAGCTTGAGGCATATTTTTATATTCTTGTGTATTTTTATATGACCTGAAGTAACCTGAGTATAACCTATTTTTTGAAACTTGAATGACACTAATAACAGATTTCATAACAGAATTATGAATGAACATGTCTTTAAAATTAGAAATGAGTGTTATGTGGGAAGAGTAAGAGGTAACAGATGTGAAAATACCAAAAGGAAGCAATATTTAAATGAGATATTTTACATTTTAAAGAGACTCTGTCTTCATTTAGAATAGAAAAAATTTATGTTGCTTTGAAATAAATCACTGGGTCACAATTTTAATAGATAAAATATGATAGTTCTGCCTCAAAAATATATCCTTCATATCACTTCTATTTTTCACTTATACTTTGCCATCCTGGTACAAAGTACATGGTCTATTGCAGCAGACTTATCAGGGGTCTTATGCTTCCTCTCTTGTCCCCAAAGTCTATTATACATATGAGAATGAGAGTGATGCTCTGAATTTACTTATCAGATTTTATCACCCCCAGACATAATACTCTCCAATTGCTTGACATTTATGGTGGAACAACCTACAGACTTCTTGACCATAGCCTGACATGTGCTCCCTCATGCAGCACCTGTCCTCCTTTATGACCTAAACTCGTACAGTTCTCTCCTTTCTCCTGACATTCTGGCCTCACCTCATCACTGCCTTGAAGGCTTTGCTTTAGCATTTCTATCATCCTGTGTTAGTCTTTCTCTAGATCATAGCATGGTTGGTTTCTTCTCTTCATTTAGTTTCCACAGAGAAGCCTTTCTGTCCACATCATGTAAGGGGCCACCCATCTCGCCAGAAACTCTCTATCCCATTATACTTTTGGTGTATTCATAGCATTTATTATTATTTGAATTTATTGCATTTATTTTTCATGTGTTTAATATATATGTTCCTCTTCTAGAGTATAAACTTCAATAAGGTTGGAACCATGTCTATCTTCTTCATCAATACAGTCACCTTCCTAGAATTGTAACTACATAATCAAAGTTTGATAAATGTTCCTTAAATGAAAAGCATGTCAGAAATTAGTTGGCTTATATATGTACCTGGAACTGCTTTTATAGGCTTGTTTTTCCCACTGCGTTTCTAATTCCACTCTTTTTTTTTTTTTTGTCCTTCATAGTAGAATTGTTTACCTTCTTCATGACACTAAGGTATTCTAGTATATTGAAAATGTGATTCATTGTGTACAAGGCTTTTCTTTTTTTTTTTTTTTTTTTCAAGGCTTTTCTTAAATTTTTTTTTTCCCACAGAGCACTATGTTATAAATGGGATATATTGCTTTCTAGGTTGAGGTACAAATGTTAACTTGGGACATCTCTTCATTGTTGTCCTGGGTTAAAGTCACTGCTTCTTACTTTCCAAGTCTTTGTTTCTTTCTTATTATTGTTTCTTTCTTATATTCTTCTTTAAAGAAAGATATTCAGATACATCTTATAAAGTTTTATTTCCTTGTTCAAATGATTGGAAAGTCTAATTGAAATTTCAAGTCTAATTGAAACCAGGTAAACAAGCCGTATGATAATATGGAACCCATTGTGACAGATCTGTGTTGCCTGTGAGAAAATTTCAGACCCGTCTTTTGAAATGTTTGTATCAGGGAGAACTTTTTTGTGGCAGCTTTAGCAATCTTCTCAATACTTGCCCTTCTATTTCCATAAGATTGCTTATTCACTAAATGCAATGGCAATGCTCTTCATAATTAATAAGCTCTTCTCTGTAAAAGCACATGTTCTTTGTCAAGGCCCCAAAGAGTAACATAGATTTTTCCTGGGACTCAGCCTGAATTCTTCAAATCTGGCAGATGTGAACCAAACCAAACTGTAAGAATACAGTTCTATCTAGTTTGTATTCTGTGGAAAATCTCCCTGCCCTATGCCTCTTTTTCTCTCTGTGCCTCACCACCACCCCACTGTTGGAACATGGTACTTTACTGTAATTTCTTGTCTAGTATCACTATCTAAAAATTTTCTTCAAACGTTTAAATTCTGTAAAGGCAGGTACCAGGCCAACTGTACTTACTATCTACAGCACTGAACATAGGCTTCTGAAACATAGTAAATAGTCACAGACTATCAACTAAATGATTTAATGAAGAAAGAATGGTAGATAGATAGGCTAACTCTTTCTGTTTTTCTATTTTGTTTGTTTTGACTTTAGCCAGTGTATCTTAGAGACATTCTCCTGGTGGGATATTTAATGGTTTAAAGAAAAGGTTAACCATGGACAAAATGTAAATCCAAAGGCAGGAATTCAGTAATTATTGAAAGCAGCATTAAGCCCACCAGTGTTAAAGCTGAAAATAATTATCTTCTGATGCCTGTGATATTGCTAATGTGAAAACGTGGAGAGTGCCAAAGCATACGGAGAAATTCAGAGACATATAATTTAGTGGTAATCCTGTTACTATTTTATGTGAGGCCTTGTATTATAACCTCATTAGCTCAAAGAGGATATATTCAGGGCATGTTCTTCTGAATTCACACAGGAATAAGCAGGAAAGCCCAACACCTCTTGTATAACACGTTTCTGCAGATGGTGTCGACAGCGGTGCTCTTCTCTTCCACCTCCCTTTGCTCCATACAGAAGGCAGTTTATAGATGGTATTTTGCTAGTCTCAGTTCTCCAATGAATATTCATCATAGCAGACATTTTCAAGAGGATCGTTGCATCCTTAGCCGTTCATTGAAGGCCCCTAATGAGTTAGCTGACACAAAGAGTTGGGAAAACAACTTAACCTTGCCAGCAAATGGGATCAGATCTGTCAGCAATACCAGTTTGCCCCACATGCTGCAACACCTGCTACAGTAAAAGAAGATATAATACAACTGCTATTGGGAGGAGATGTCCAACCAGGGACTACAGCAGGAGCTTCCACATCTGTTGGCAGTGGAAATCTGTCATCTTCTATCTGTGCTCAGTGCTTTGACAGAGTCATACACATGACATTCTTATAGAATTAGCAGTGCTTTCCTTTGGAAACTTTACCAACATGTACTTATAAGGAGACATATTGCGAAAGTTCAGTAAAACTGTGTGATGCTACTGAACCCCTAAAAGAGAGGTGATAGTTTGTTTCATTCAGTAATCAATCAAGATTGATCTGTATTATCAAGTCTACTAAGATAATTGTAATATAACTTTTCGTGTGTTTACATCGAATTTCCATCATTAGGTCATAAGCAACTTCAAGGTTGGGTGTGCCTGATCCATATATATACGTGTCACCTATACCATGTGACCTTTCAACTAGTGTATGTTCAATATCTATATGTTCACTAGAGTTTTGGTAGAAAAATAATATATTCTATGACATTCTTTTATGTTTATAACATCTGAATTTGATTAAGGCATGCAACCTGATTGTCAGTATATCTGATACCAAGTCTTATGTGAAACTGAGCCCCTCCTATGCTTGGAAAGAGGAACCACATGATTTGCTAAGCTTGAGATTTAAGCTAATACCTAAAATCAAGAGATTTATTTTAAGGGATATTTTAAATAACTGCTATGGCCTCAGTCCAGCAGACTGAGAATATAGCTATATTACATCATTGATGGAAGGATTTAATTAAGCCAAGTCCATAATATCTTTTATTTTCCATTTCCCACATAAGCAAGTGAGTTTTAAGATGAAATACAAAGTCATTAAAGTCAGATGGTGGAAATAGATCTTGGTTATCCCCTCCACCACTGCTTGATGGGCCTCTGATAGATTTCTTTGCTGTACTCTCCTCACCTGCTTACGGCAGGTTTGTCACTATACATCTAGTTTTCTTACCTAATGCTCTTAGCAAATGATCTTTGGTTTTTGTTTGTTTGTTTTTTTCCTAGTGGGAAGGTATATCATGCATTTGGCTGCAAAATGATCGGAAACATTTTTATCTGAAATGTCCACCTATAGCAGAAAAATCACATACAACACAAACATCCAAACTCTCCTGTTAACAGAAAAATAATATAATAAATATCAGACTTATCAGATATCTTATCAGATATTATCAGATATAATAAATATCAGGCAGGACACTTGCTCGGTCTAAATCATCAACTACAAGGCATCTGAAGTGTAGAAAATGTTAGTCAGGGTAATGCCTGGTTTAGATATCTCTTTTTTTTTCCTTGATTTGATCTGGATCATCATCAATGGGACTTTTAATTTGCTCTGAGACCAAGCAAACTATGCCATCCTACTTAAAAGATCACCACTCCCTCAATTGCTTATTTAGAAAGGTTTAGCATCAGAACAGCCACAGCAATAAAAGCTCAAGAAGTATTCAAGCCTTCAAAATAAATGAGTGTTCTTTTTTCTTCAGTTCCTCTTGTAAAGTAATTTTGGTCCCTTGCTCACTGCTTGTCTCCAGTGCTGCAGTGCCATGGATATCTATGTTTTCTCCCTGGTCACCACAATAGGTCCACCACTCTTGTGCACATAAATTTTTATCTTAGTTTGGAGCATGGCCATATATATATATATTTAATTTTAAATATTCAGAGAATTTTTCTTCCCCTAGAATGTAAACTCTTTGGTTTGGGACTTGTTTTGTTCATTGCTATATTTCAAGCTTTTCAAATAATTCCTGGTATGTAATAGATGCACAAAAATAATTATTGAATAAATCATTGAATGTATGAATGAATGATTTCTGTTTTTCTGGAGTTATGTTTTGCATGTTTAGATTAGGAATGTGGTTTAAGAATATCAGTGTCTGTTTAGACAATTAAACTTTTTGTTTTGGGTTGTCTGCAACACATCAAGGATTACTTCATGACTTTACCCTGTCATAGAGAGATATTAGGAACAGAAGAGAAAAAACTTGGCCTTAGAACAGAAAATCTGATTTTCTGTGTTTGTGTGTGTGCGTTTGTGTGCATGTGTATTGCTCCAAGGATTTCAAGCTTCTAAACTACGCAGCTACTGGGATGCGTGTGTGGGGTGCAATGGGTAAACTATGTAAAATATTCAGCCCGCGGTGGTAGAAGGATATTTTATGATTTTATTAATATTTAAATTTGTGAGATTTGCAGATGAGTCTGGAAGTATATTCCAAATAAATTTATTTTAAATTATAGTGTTGGAACTACAGAATCCAGTTAAAAAAACTATAAAGGATTGGGATCAACTCCTAGGAAACATCTGAATTGTGTAGGTTCTAATTCCATTTATACACAAAATATAACCTGCCAATCAGGAGAAAGATTCCAGTGATTGACATCAAATCACCAGACCGACTGTTTAGATCCAGTAAATGCACTGACTCTTTCCTGACTTGGCTCAGCCCATCTTAACATCCTACAACCCTGGCTTCTTTTTGAGGAGACATTGAGCACTACTTACTGAGAGGTCGCTGAAGTTTTGGTTAATTTTCTACAGTGCTAAATACAAAGCAGCAGTTAAAACTTTACATATACAGATATTTTAAGTAAATTGAAAATGGTATTGATTGGACCTGTAATCGAAGTACATTTACCATCCATTGCTTTTCTATTTTGTTTTAATCCTTAACAGATGATACAGAATTCATTGTGGCTCAGCCAGAATTACAGCAAATTTTTCCTTGTCACCAGAACAACATTCTTAATTCCTTAGAGAGTGAGTGAACTTTGAAACTCTTACAAAAGACTTAACTTTTAAGAAGGAAGTTGTCAAAAGATGCATTTAAGTTTATTCATCATTTCAGTCTCATTCTGTCATTCCAGAGGAAGGGAATAATAAATTAAAAGCTCTATTATTCAACAACTATTTATTGGAAAGCTATGATGTGCTTGGCACTAGGCTAAGGCAGTAACATAAATAAATGGAGAGAGCTTTACCCCTAAATATACACATTTTACTGTGAGATGTAAATATAATAACATATACTTAAATATATATCAATAATAAAAGCTATGATAGAAATAAGAAAAAGGAGTTTAGAAGAGTGACTAATTCCCCTTTAAGACAAGGGTGAAGCCAAAAGAAGCCCAGCTGATTATTAACTTTTTTCAGTATTATTTGCCAAAAATGAAAGCGTCATGTTCCAAAGTTGCTTAGTTGCAATTGTCTTTTTTTTGCAAAAGACGATAGGGTTACTTTGCATGAAAAGTTATTTAATGATTCAAAAACACCATTATTTACAGTTGACCCTTGAACAACAGGGCTTTGAACTGTTCACGTCTACTTATACAAAGGATTTGTACTGCACCATCCAGGGTTGGTTGAATCCACGGATGCAGAATCATGGATTGGAGGGCTTACCATGGTACTTGAACATACACGGATTCTGGTGTACACGATGGGTGGGTCTTGGAACCAATCCTTTGCAGATGCCGAGGGAACACTCTATTTTACACTTAAGGACCCATTAGTTGACTCATTAAGAAAATAAGATGTCAAAGACATACCTGGAATGTGAAGAAAAACTATAGGATTAAAAATATTGATGTTTAAAGGACATTTGATAAAATTTAGCAACACATTTCTAATAAAAAAATTAAGTACAATAAAAAAGTGGGGCTTACCAAACTGTAAGAAAGGCTTTTTACCAACAATAGCAGCAAATACTGTCCCCAAACTCTAAGTCCATTTCAATTAATATCAGAAATTGGGCCAAGATGTCAGAATCATGATTATTTGACACTGATCGTAGTGAATAAAAAAAATTAATATTCCTAACTGGAAAATTTATCTTGAAATTTATAAGAAAGAATAAATACCTAATATTTGATGGGAAAAATAGGGGAATGAAAATAGTGACCATGTGTAAAAAAAAGAAAATTAGATTGTATATGTATAGCTGATTCACTTTGTTATAAAGCAGAAACTAACACACCATTGTAAAACAATTATACTCCAAAAAAGATGTTAAAAAAAAGCTACATTAAAAATTAATGTGATTGTGATGTAAATTTGCAATTGATAAATTGTTCAGTGGAATCTACTAGTGTTCAAAATTAGATACCAGTATATATGTGGCAATTTATATATATTTTTTTTTATAAACTTATTTATTTATTTATTTTTGGCTGCATTGGGTCTTTGTTGCTGTGTGCAGACTTTCTCTAGTTGCGGCGAGTGGGGACTACCCTTCGTTGTGGTGCACAGGCGTCTCACTGCGGTGGCTTCTCTTGTTGCGGAGCATGGGCTCTAGGTGCTCGGGCTCAGTACTTGTGGTTTGTGGGCTGTAGAGCGCAGGCTCAGTAGTTGTGGTGCATGGGCTTAGTTGCTCCGCAGCATGTGGCATGTTCCTGGACCAGGGATCAAACCCATGTCCCCCACATTGGCAGGCACATTCTTAACCACTGCACCACCAGGGAAGTCCCATATGTGGCAATTTAAACATAAGAATTTGAATGTTTTTTTTTCAGTGAGGAATGCATGGTTTGTTTAATAAAAGTTTTAAAATGGAGGGGCCATTTCTTGGGAAGAAAATACCATATTCAAACACTCATTCCAATAACATTAAATAATGTCTGATGCTAAAGTATTTACAAATTACAAAGAAAGGAGCAAATAACCTGGTAGAAAAAACAGGAAAAAAAAGTTGAGACAATTTGGAAAAGAGCAAATGACCAACATACAAATGAAAAGATACTCTCTCTAGCCAATGATCTGAAAAATGCAAATGGGTATAACATTGCATACCACTTTACATCTATCAATAAACATGTTGATGGAAAATAAAAGAGTACTGTTAGTAGTAAGTACTGTTGGGAGGATGTGGAGAAATATATGTTCTCACATTTGTCTGATGGAACTGCAAATTGTAAAACTTTTGAGGGTATCAGGAAAGATTGAAATTCAAAACATATATACCTTTGTATATTTTGGAGATTAATCCCTTGTCAGCCGCTTCATTTGCAAATAGTTTCTCCCATTCTGTGGGTTGTCTTTTCATTTTGTTTATGGTTTCCTTAGCTGTGCAAAAGTTTTTAAGTTTAATTAGGTCACATTTGTTTGGTTTTATTCCATTACTATAAGAGGTGGATCAAAAAGCTATTGCTGTGATCTGTGTCAAAGAGTGTTCTGCCTATGTTTTCCTCTAAGAGTTTTATAATATCCAGCCTTACATTTAGGTTTTTAATTCATTTTGAGTTTATTTTGGGTATGGTGTTAGAGAATGTACTAATTTCATTCTTTTTCATGTAGCTGTCCAGTTTTCCCAGCACCACTTATTGAAGAGGCTGTCTTTTCTCCATTGTGTATTCTTGCCTCCTTTGTCATAGGTTAATTGACTATAAGTGCATGGGTTTATTTCTGGGCTCTCTGTTCTGTTCCATTGATCTATATGTCTGTTTTGGGGCCAGTAGCATATAGTTTTGATGACTGTAGCTTTGTAGTATAGTATAAAGTCAAGTCGTCTGCTTCCTCCAGCTCCATTTGTCTTTCTCAGGATTGCTTTGGCTGTTTGGGGTCTTTTGTGTTTCCATACAAATTGTAAAATTTTTTGTTCTAGTTCTGTGAAAAGTGCCATTGGTAATTTGATAGGGATTGCATTGCATCTGTAGATTGCCTTGGGTAGTATAGTCATTTTGACAATATTGACTCTTCTAGTCATGGTATATCTTTCCATCTGTTTTTGTCATCTTTGGTTTCTTTCATCAAAGTCTTATATTTTTTAGAGTATATGTCTTTTGCCTCCTTAGCAAACAGCCCATGGAGCTCAATATCAAAAAAACAAATAACCCAATCAAAAAATGGGCAGATGATCTAAATAGACATTTCTTCAAAGAAGACATAGAGATGGACAATAGGCACATGAAAAGATGCTCAACATCACTAATTATTAGAGAAATACAAATCGAAACTTCAATAAGGTATCACCTCACACTAGTCAGAATGGCCATCATCAGAAAGTCTACAAATAATAAATGCTGGAGAGGGTGTGGAGAAAAGGGAACCCTCCTACACTGTTGGTGGGAGTGTAAATTGGTACAACCACTATGGAGAACAGTATGGAGGTTCCTTAAAAAACTAAAAATAGAACTACCATATGATCTAGCAATCCCACTACTGGGCATATATCCAGAGAAAACCATAATTTGAAAGGATACATGCACCCCAGTGTACATTGAAGCACTATTTACAATAGCCAGGACATGGAAGCAACCTAAATGTCCATTGACAGAGGAATGGATAAAGAAGATGTGGTACATATATACAATGGAATGTTACTCAGCCATAAAAAAGAATGAAATAATGTCATTTGCAGCAACATGGATGGACCTAGAGATGGTCATACTAAGTGAAGTCAAGCAAAGACAAATATCAAATGATATCACTTATATATGGAATCTAAAAAAATGATACAAATAAACTTATTTATAAAACAGAAACAGACTCACAAACATAGAAAACAAACTTATGGTTACCAAAGTGGAAACAGCGGGGAGGGATAAATTAGGAATTTGGGATTAATATATACACACTATTATATACAAAATAAATAATCAACAAGGATCTACATAGCACAGGGAACTCTACTCAATATTCTTTAGTAATCTATATGGGAAAATAATCTGAAAAAGAATGGATATAGGTATATGTGTAACTGCATCAGTTTGCTGTACACCTGAAACTAACACACTGTCGTAAATCAACTATACTCCAATATAAAATAAAACATATTAAAAAAATAAAGTTTGGGTTTGAAAAAATTAAAATATTTAACATACCTTTTAATCTGCCTTCTGAGAGCCCATTCCATGAAAAGAAAACCACTGGTATTTAAGGTCATAGGCACAATGATGATTATTTCAATATTGTTTCCAGTGACAAAAATGTGGAAACAAAATGTCCACCAATTACAGAAATTCTTGAATACATTATGATATGTCCACATGATAGAATATTAAATCAGTAATAGAAAGAATGAATTTAAAGCTATGGTCATTTACTGAAGGAATTTTCTAAAATACTTATCAGAGCGAAAATTAAGATGCAGAAAAATATGCATAGTGCTCTACCATTTCTTATAAAGAAACAATGGCAATAACACCTATATATTCATGTGCATGTGTGTGTATGGTTGATTATACTGATTATAGATTTTGTTTGTGTGTGAGAGGAATATTTTCATTTATGTGTTTGTGTATGTGTATAGATAAATAGATACATATATATTATACATACATATGTTTTCTAGAAAAAAGGGGGTATTTGTTTGGGCTTAGCGGTATTTGGGGTTGGGGTGAGGTAGTAAGCTGTGTAGGATGAGGGAAGAAGAGGAAAAAGTGTAGCCAAGTAGAAAATAAAGAAAATGATAAAATATCCAAGATATATATTATTTTTATGGATGTATTAAAAACTGAAGTATATGTATACATTTTTAAAGTAATTCTTAAAACAGTTGCAGATTAGAAAACAACTAAATTACATTGACTTGCAATTAAATTTTCGTGAACAGCGTTTAATGAAACATGTATCGGTAGGCAATGAAGACTGTGATTTGTATATAATCACTAGGGGTATTTCAGTTCACAAATTCTCATGGAGCATAGACCTCCCTATTAGATGAAGCTCATATTTGAATGAGGTAGTCTGTGAAATTGTTCTCCCAATGCTTGGCAGTTTATAGGCATTCAGTAAATGATAACAATGCCTCAGGAAGTTACTATCTGTGCACTGGACTTTGGCTTCTGATAAAGGTCAATTCATATCCTAGTTTAGTTCTGCACAACTTCTGTCAACTAGAGAAAGATATTTGAGCTAACTTTAAAATTGCCATCTCTTTGTAAAGTGAGCATCATTATGCTTAACTCTTCTGCCTATATTGATGATTAAATTAGATAACAGAGGGCTTGGTATAGAGGAAGTGTTTAGAAAATACTCCTGTGAATGAGGCCTCACAATATAGAGTGGTGGTACAATGTTACAGTGGTGAAAAGCGCTTTCCAATGTCTGATGAGATGTATCAAGCCAAAGAAAACTGACAGGTGTTATACACGAATTAGTTTTAGGGTGTGGCTTTTGTTGCACAGAAACTAGTGAAAGAAAGCTGTGAACCTCCCTTTCGAATGTTCTTCAATAGAAATTCACTTATCACTAAGTAAACGTGTCATAGGAGCACCTCATTTTAGGTCTGCAACAGAATCAAGTCTGAGAGGTGTTTGTTCTAACAGGATATTACCGTCATTACTGGGGTGTCAGAACGCTGAGTTGTAAAGCTCTAGATGTATAAAGGAATGAGAGAAAAAGTACTCTTGGATGTTTGCCTTTTGGGATTTCATTCATTTCCTTTTCATGCAATCCTGACATGTTGAAATATGACACGTATGACAGACTGTTATAATATATGTTATCATGATCTGGAGAGTGAGAGAGAGGGAGAAATGTGCTCACTTACAGTCTTCTTCACACATCAGGAAAGTCTGTTGTTGGCACTGGTATCTAAGCTCATTTTTACAGGCACTGGCAAGTCTCTCTTTAATCTCTTATTGGTACCATCTGTGTAAATGATGGTTTAAGAGCTGTATGTGTGACTCCTATATTACCAGTAAATTGTATATATGTACCTTGAACAGGGTGAACATAAAAAAGATGGGGAGAGGTAACTAACTGGACTGGAATTGAAGAATTTCTGGCTTCTCATATCTGAAACTAACTAGCTATATTACCTTAAGGGGTATCTATTACAGTCAAGGCTCTTTGAATATATATTTTCTCATTGAATCCTTACAATTACACTTCAAGGGATATGTTGTTACCCTCATTTTGCAGATAAGGAAACTGAAATGAGCTAGGTTATTTGTTCCAAGTCACATAGTTTCTGAGTGGTAAAGATGGTATTTGTACCTATGACTGTCTATGGCCACAGCCCTAGGTCTTTTCTTGACAGACTTAGTCTTCTCTCCCTTCAAATCAATTTCCTCTTAAATTAAACAAAAGAAGTAGGCTAAGTGAACTCTTAAGTCCCTTTTTGACTGTAATTCTATGATTCATAGGGGTAGAATTTGGTTGTGTCGAGTTCTCTGAAAGCCTTAGAATAAGGGGCTTTGTAAAAAAACAGAGGAATAGAAGAGAAAGTCTTAAACATTTAACATTTACTACTACCTCCTAAAGCAAACAGTTTTTCAGAGTGGATGTTTCTCTTTTATTTTTGGACAATTGGGAATTGTAACAGATTTAAGTATCATTTAGGAGTTTTTCTTTTCCTTTTGATATGTTACATGAAATAGTTGTTCTTAGGTGAAGGAAGATATTAGAATAACCTTACTTCCGTAAATTTTTATACTAAAATTCACATCTTAATGCACTGTCCTATACAGTAGTCTTGCAGTAGTTAAAGGAAATATAAAAACTCGGAAAAGTAGTTTAAAAAGTCCTTTCTTGGGCTTCCCTGGTGGCACAGTGGTTGAGAGTCCGCCTGCTGATGCAGGGGACACGGGTTTGTGCCCCGGTCTGGGAAGATCCCACATGCCACGGAGCGGCTGGGCCCGTGAGCCATGGCCGCTGAGCCTGCGCGTCCGGAGCCTGTGATCCACAATGGGATAGGCCACAACGGTGAGAGGCCCGCGTACCGCAAAAAAAAAAAAAAAAAAAAAAAAAAAAAAGTCCTTTCTATTAAAAAAAAAGAAAAAAAGGAAAATGGCCATTTTAGGATTGAAGCCAGATCATATAATTCAGTTTCTTAACGTGATTAGATTTCCTTACATAGCTTGGGAAAAACGAGCCTGAAATCGAGGCAATTACAGAATAAAACTTTTTTTTTTAAGTGTCTTTTATGGGGCTTCCCTGGTGGCACAGTGGTTAAGAATCCGCCTGCCAATGCAGGGGACATGGGTTCGAGCCCTGGTCCGAGAAGATCCCACATGCCGCGGAGCAACTAATCCCGTGCGCCACAACTACTGAGCCTGCACTCTAGAGCCTGTGAGCCACAACTACTGAGCCTGAGTGCCACAGCTACTGAAGCTTGCATGCCTAGAGCCGGTGCTCCGCAACAAGAGAAGACACCGCAATGAGAAGCCCGTGCACTGCAAGGAAGAGTAGCCCCCGCTTGCCGCAACTAAAGAAAGCCCACGCACAGCAACGAAGACCCAAGCAGCCAAAAATAAATAAATAAAATAAGTGTCTTTTATGTAAGAAAATGTCCTGAAAGGGCACCATCAAACTATAAAATACTTCCTGCCCAAAGTAATCCCATAAGAAATAGAGCTTGACTTGTGATAAGAATAAAACAGAAAAATGGCATTATCTTACTAAAAATATCCTGTACAATAAGGGAACATTTAGTAAAAGGAGTAACAACTGTAATCATCAGTTACAAAAGATGCTTCATTTCTTTATTCTGTCCTATACCTACAAAATAGTTGCTATAACTAGTGGCATTTATCTTAAAGTTTCAGAGAAAAACAATATTGCCTTGTCTTTCTTTTTCATTCTTCCTATTTGTCTATTTTAGTTAAAAGTCTACTTATGATTACATGTTAAACTCTCACATGGTAGAGCGGTGTATGTTTTCCCGTATTTATTTCTTTGTCAAATCTACATTCAGTATCCCTATCTCTGCAGGAAAAATGAAGAACAAACTGAGTAGATTTGGTAAATTGAATTATTCTTCATGTTTCCCTGTATCCAGGATCCAGTTCCTCATCCATCCTGTATCCAAGTCATGTGCCATATACTTTGCAGCTATTTCCATACAAAGGGTGACATTTATTTCCCTACCCTTTAACTTTGAGTTCAGCCCCGAGACCGAGACTCTCTTTTCAATAAAATGTTGCATTAGTACCAGTGTGCCACTTCAGAGTTCATGTGTGGCTTCCATTTGTGTGAATAACTTCTGCCCTGGCCATGAGAAAAACTCTTGCACTAGACTGCTGGTTCCAGGAGGAGAAAGAGAAACATGAGGTATAGAGGGGTTGGCTGATGTAGGCTAGGCTTGGGCTTGGCAAAATATATATTATATATATAAAAATATATATAAAATATAAAAAATATATAATATACATATAATATATATAAATATATATTATATGTATATTATATATATTATATATATATATATATATAGAGAGAGAGAGAGAGAGAGAGAGAGCCAAGCCCAGCCTACCTATGTCAGCCAACCCCCAGTGGACCCAAGATTAGTGAGAATTAATGATTGCTATTTTAAGCCACTTAGCATTTGAGTAGTTTGTTATAAGCTGTATTTGCCAGCAGATATGTGTGAAATCTGATACATGAGACAACTACACACACATAAATACACAGTTAGCAACTACTGTTTTTTCATGACAGTAGAGTTTTTACTTGAGATCTCAGAGCTTTCTTCAACTCATCTCCTTAACGTGCTTTGGCAGGATGAACCTGAACATGGAATGAAGTCAAGTTTTCTCTTACTTTCCACTAAATAGCAGTACTGCTTGTTATATAATAATAAGTATGTCAATCTGTTGTATACTCTCCTACAGAAAAATTACTCTCCTGTAATTCTCCTTCTTGACACGTGTTTGTAATAAACTATTAATTTGATTTCAATTTCTGCTTTGCCCAGTGGGATGAATAATAGCTAAAAACCACAGGCGGGCTTTAATACTCACACAATGCTATGAGGAACTCAATATCACCATTTGACAGATGGGGAAACTGAGATCCAGAGATGCTAAGGAAATTTCCCAATATCACACGGCTGGGAAGTAGAATAACTTTATTTCAAATCCAAGCAGACTGATTCCAGAACCCTTGCTCTAAATCATTGATAGATACCACATGGTTTTGCAAGTCATCTATCCTAACACTTTGCCCAACACGTGACATGTAGGTATGGAGCAGTTGTTGAAAGGTTTAACTGAGCATACTTGAGCTAAGGTGGCATATACTATGAAGAGAGGAAAGCTAACATGTTGAAGACAGTGATATTACTTCATTTGATTAACTTCTTTTGAGAACAACCATGAAGCAGCCACCGGTGCGTGTACTGGCAATTTCCAAGCTGGCAAAAAATGACAGGCATGGTCCCCACTCTCCTGACACAAATACTCTAGTGTTGGAGATAGAAATGAACAAGAAGTGCTGATTACAAAATATGAAAGTGCTAAGAAAGAAGCAAACAAGGTGATGATAGAAAATAATAGATCTGAGTGAGAAACATTTTATGTTTTTGGTGGTCAGGGAAGACCTCCATTGAAGAGGAAACATTTAATCTGAGACCTGACAAGTGGAGGAGATCACTGCAGGCAGAATGGGTATGGATCCGGCAGCACGAAAGTGCTGCTATTCCACTTGCTCTAGATCATTGCTGAAACTTCCCAAAGCTCTGTCCGCTTTCTGTATAATTTCTACACTGTAGCCACAGTGATCTTTCTCAAATTGTTCTCTGGTATTTTAAGGAAGAAGAAAATACTATTTAACAAGGCCTGCAAGTTTGGCTCCTTCCTTTTTTTTGCAAAGTTCATCTTGTTCTCTTTTGCTTTCTGCCCTAGTTATCTGTCCTTCTATCTTTGTGTCCTTGTCATGCCTTATCATACCTTAAATCTGCACATTTACATGCATAGTTTTCTACTTGAGCCCCTGTTTTTTAGATAAGTTGTGCTAAAGAATCTGTATCCCAAGGAGCCTTGCTTTGTCTCCTAACCATATAAAATTCCTATTTGAAGATATTCATAGCACTATTCATTACTCTTCTGTATATTTGACAGAGTTAACATTTTATAGCTGTGTGTGTGTGTGTGTGTGTGTGTGTGTGTGAATATTGGATAAATGTAAATTTATGAAGTTAGGAACCATGTCTTTTTTTATTTAACATCTTTATTGGAGTATAATTGCTTTACAATGGTGTGTTAGTCTCTGCATTATAACAAAGTGAATCAGCTCTACGTATACATATATCCCCATATCTCTTCCCTCTTGCGTCTCCCTCCTTACCACCCTCCCTATCCCACCCCTCTAGGTGGTCACAAAGCACCGAGCTGATCTCCTTGTACTATGCAGTGGCTTCCCACTAGCTATCTGTTTTTACATTTCGTAGTTTATATATGTCCATGCCATTCTCTCACTTCATCCCAGCTTACCCTTCCCATTCCCCGTGCCCTCAAGTCCATTCTCTACGTGTATGTCTTTTTTCCTGTCTTACCTCTAGGTTCCTCAGAACCATTTTTTTTCTTTCTAGATTCCATATATAAGTGTTAGCCTACGGTATTTGTTTTTCTCTTTGTGACTTACTTCACTCCTTATGACAGACTCTGGGTCCATCCACCTCACTACAAATAACTCAATTTCGTTTCTTTTTATGGCTGAGTAATATTCCATTGTGTATATGTGCCACATATTCTTTATCCATTCATCTGTTGATGGACATTTAGGTTGCTTCCCTATCCCGGCTATTGTAAATAGTGCTGCAATGAACATTGTGGTACATGACTCTTTTTGAATTATGGTTTTCTTAGGGTATATGCCCAGCAGTGGGATTGCTGGGTCATATGGTAGTTCTATTTTTAGTTTTTTAAGGAACTTCCATACTGTTCTTCATAGATCCTGTATCAATTTACATTCCCACCAAAAGTGCAAGAGGGTTTCCTTTTCTCCACACACTCCAGCATTTATTGTTTGTAGATTTTTTAATGATGGCCATTCTGACTGGTGTGAGGTGATACCTCATTTCAGTTTTGATTTGCATTTCTCTAATGATTAGTGAGGTTGAGCATTCTTTCATGTGTTTGTTGACAATCTGTATATTTTCTTTGGAGAAATGTCTATTTAGGTCTTCTGCCCATTTTTGGATTGAGTTGTTTGTTTTTTTGATATTGAGCTGTTGGAGCTGCTTGTATATTTTGGAGATTAATCCTTTGTCAGTTGCTTCATCTGCAAGTATTTTCTCCCATTCTGTGGGTTGTCTTTTCATATTCTTTATGGTTTCCTTTGCTGTGCAAAAGCTTTTAAGTTTCATTAGGTCCCATTTGTTTATTTTTCTTTTTATTTCCATTTCTCTAGGAGGTGGGTCAAAAAGGATCTTACTGTGATTTATGTCAGAGTGTTCTACATATGTTTTTCTCTAAGAGTTTTATAGTGTCTGATGTTTCATTTAGGTCTTTAATCCATTTTGAGTTTATTTTTGTGTATGGTGTTATAGAGTGTTCTAATTTCATTCTTTTACATGTAGCTGTCCAGTTTTCCCAGCGCCACTTATTGAAGAGGCTGTCTTTTCTCCATTTTATATTCTTGCATCCTTTATCAAAGATAAGGTGCATGGGTTTACCTCTGGGCTTTCTATCCTGTTCCATTGATCCATATTTCTGTTTTTGTGCCAGTACTGTACTGTCTTGATTACTCTAGCTTTGTAGTATAGTCTGATGTCAGGGAGCCTGATTCCTCCAGCTCCATTTTTCTTTCTTAAGATTGCTCTGGCTATTCAGGGTCTTTTGTGTTTCTACACAAATTGTGAAATTTTTGTTCTAGTTCTGTGAAAAATGCCATTGGTAGTTTGATAAGGATTGCATTGAATCTGTAGATTGCTTTGGGTAGTATAGTCATTTTCACAATGTTGATTCTTCCAATCCAAGAACATGGTATATCTCTCCATCTGTTTGTATCATCTTTAATTTCTTTCATCAGTGTCTTATAGTTTTTTGCATACAGGTCTTTTGATTCCTTAGGTAGGTTTATTCCTAGGTATTTTATTCTTTTTGTTGCAATGGTAAGTGGGAGTGTTTCCTTAATTTCTCTTTCAGATTTTTCATCATTAGTATATAGGAATGCAAGAGATTTCTGTGCATTAATTTTGTATCCTGCTACTTTACCAAATGCATTGATTAGCTCTAGTAATTTCCTGGTAGCATCTTTAGGATTCTCTATGTATAGTATCATGTCATCTGCAAACAATGACAGTTTTACTTCTTCTTTTCTGATTTGGATTACTTTTATTTCTTTTTCTTCTCTGATTGCTGTGTCTAAAACTTCCAAAAGTATGTTGAATAATAGTGTGAGAGTGGGCAACCTTGTCTTGTTCCTGATCTTAGTGGAAATGCTTTCAGTTTTTCACCATTGAAAATGATGTTGGCTGTGGGTTTGTCATATATGGCTTTTATTATGTTGAGGTAACTTCCCTCTATGCCTATTTTCTGGAGAGTTTTTATCAAAAGTTGGTGGCAAATTTTGTCGAAAGCTTTTTCTGCATCTATTGAGATGATCATATGGTTTTTCTCCTTCAATTTGTTAATATGGTGTATTGCACTGATTGATTTGCGTATATTGAAGAATCCTTGCATTCCTGGGATAAACCCCACTTGATCATGGTGTATGACCCTTTTAATGTGCTGTTGGATTCTGTTTGCTAGTATTTTGTTGAGGATTTTTGCATCTATGTTCATCAGTGATATTGGCCTGTAGTTTTCTTTTTTTGTGACATCTTTGTCTCGTTTTGGTATCAGGGTGATGGGGTCCTCAGAGAATGAGTTTTGGAGTGTTCCTCCCTCTGCAATATTTTGGAAGAGTTTGAGAAGGATAGGTGTTAGCTCTTTTCTAAATGTTTGATAGAATTTGCCTGTGAAGCCATCTGGTCCTGGGCTTTTGTTTGTTGGAACATTTTAAATCACAGTTTCAGTTTCAGTGCTTGTGATTGGTCTGTTTATATTTTCCATTTTTTCCTGGTTCAGTCTGGGAAGGTTGGGCTTTTCTAAGAATTTGTCCATTTCTTCCAGGTTGTCCATTTTGTTGGCATATAGTTGCTTGTAGTAATATCTCATGACCTTTTGTATTTCTCCAGTGTCAATTGTTATGTCTCCTTTTCGATTTCTGATTCTGTTGATTTGAGGCTTCTCCCTTTTTTTCCTGATGAGTCTGGCTAATGGGTTATCAATTTTGTTTATCTTCTCAAAGAACCAGCTTTTAATTTTATTGATCTTTGCTTTTGTTTCCTTCATTTCTTTTTCATTTATTTCTGATCTGATCTTTATGATTTCTTTCCTTCTGCTAACTGTGGGTTTTTTTTTTTTGTTCTTTCTCTAATTGCTCTAGGTGTAAAGTTAGGTTGTTTATTTGAGATGTTTCTTGTTTCTTGAGGTAGGATTGTATTGCTATAAATTTCCCTCTTAGAACTGCTTTTGCTGCATCCCATAGGTTTTGGGTTGTCGTGTTTTCATTGTCATTTGTTTCTAGGTATTTTTTGATTTCCTCTTTGATTTCTTCAGTGATCTCTATTTAATAGCATGTTGTTTAGCCTCCATGTGTTTGTATTTTTTACAATTTTTTTTCCTGTAATTGATATCTAGTCTCATAGCATTGTGGTTGGAAAAGGTACTTGATACAATTTCAGTTTTCTTAAGTTTACCAAGGCTTGATATGTTACACAAGATATGATCTTTCCTGGAGAATGTTCCATGAGCATTTGAGAAGAAAGTGTATTCTGTTGTTTGTGGATGGAATGTCCTAGAAATATCAATTAAGTCCATCTTGTTTAATATGTCTTTTAAAGCTTGTATTTCCTTATTTATTTTTATTTTGGTTGATGTGTCCATTGGTGAAAGTGGGGTGTTAAAGTCCCCTACTATGATTGTGTTACTGTCGATTTCCCCTTTTATGGCTGTTAGCATTTGCCTTATATATTGAGGATTCTTATGTTGGGTGCATAAATATTTACATTTGTTATATCTTCTTCTTGGATTGATCCCTTGATCATTATGTAGTGTCCTTCTTTGTCTCTTGTAATAGTCTTTATTTTAAAGTCTATTTTTTCTGATATGAGAATTGCCACTCCAGCTTTCTTTTGATTTCCATTTGCATGGAATATTTTTTCCATCCCCTCACTTTCAGTCAGTATGTGTCCCTAGGTCTGAAGTGGGTCTCTTGTAGATGACATGTATATGGGTCTTGTTTTTGTATCCATTCAGCCAGTCTGTGTCTTTTTGTGGGAGCATTTAATCCATTTACATTTAAGGTAATTATCGATATGTATGTTCCTATTACCATTTTCTTAATTGTTTTGGGTTTTTTATTGTAGGTCTTTTCCTTCTCTGTGTTTCCTGCCTAGAAAAGTTCCTTTAGCATTTGTTTTAAAGCTGGTTTGGTGGTGCTGAATTCTCTTAACTTTTGCTTGTCTGTAAAGGTTTTAATTTCCCTGTCGAATCTGAATGAGATCCTTGCTGGGTTGAGTAATCTTGGCTGTAGGTTTTTCCCTTTCATCACTTTATATATGTCCTGGAACCATGTCTTTTTGTAATTACCATTATATCCCCAGTGCTTTGAACAGTGCTTGAGACACAGTAAATGATTAATACATATTTATTTAGTTCATTGAGTAAATGTTATTGAAGTATTTTAGGCAGGGGAGTTATATAATGCAATGTGTATTTTAAAATGATCACTTTGGCTGCTTTGAGAGGAATAGATTAGAGATGGGCATAAGTGAAGAAGAGAGCTTGTTAATAGGCTGCTGTAGTAGTCCAGGTGAGAGATAGTTGTGTGTGGGTATTGAAGAGATAGAGCAGATCTTTAAAATTAGCTGGATTTCAGATGATTTGGGGAAAAAAAATTGAAGGTTTACTCTTATTGGCTGAGGATGATAAGGAAAGAAATGAGTTAAGCATAATTTTATATTTCAGAGAGCAAAATAGTAATATTTGTGGAAATGAGGAAAAGTTATATGGATGGAACTGTTCTGTTATTTGGGAAATTAAGAGTGTTTTTCGCTATGTTGAATTTAAGATGCCTTGGAAACATTCGAGGGACAATGTCAAACAGACAGTTGAATTGACTTATCTGGATACCCAGGGGAAAGTACTCAAATGCAGATATACATTTAGGTATCATCAGTATTTAGATTTCATTGATAGTCATGGAAAAAGGCAAAATCATATAAGAAGAGAGTGTTATAAAAGAGAGGTTTTGGCTGATTCCTGAAGTAAAAAAAAAAATATATATATATATATATATTTAGAAATAAGAGATAAGAGTTTCAAGAAGGACAGAATAGGAAATAATTTCAACAAAGGATGCTGAAACATCCAGATAGCCATATTGCAAAAAATAAATTAAAGGAACTTTGATTTCTAGCTCTCATTATATAAAATTTAATTCAAATAAGATCACAGACCAAAAGAAAAAAGCTAAAGGTCTAAACATATAGAAGAAAATATAAGAATATATCTTTACAACTTTGGCTTAGGTAATATTTTTTAGCCTGCATCATAATACAATACATTTATAAGTAAAAGAAACTGATAAATTAGACTTAATTAAAATTAAAGCATCTGTTCTTCAAAAGACACCATTAACGATTGAATAAGCAAACCACAGACCAGGAAAAAACATTAACCATTTATATACTTGACAAAGAACTTGCAGAATAAAAAGAAGCTTTACAACTTGGTAATTAAAAGGCAAACAGTCCAATTTAAAATATTGGGAAGACTTCATAATATTGGCACAAGATACTTCACAAAAATGTTCTAATGACCAATGAGCATATAATAAGATGCTTAATATCATTAATCACTAGGGAAAAACAGATTAAAACTACAGCCACTTCATACTCATTAGAATGGCAAAATTTTGTGATTGACAGTACCAAATGCTGGTGAAAACATGGAACCAGAACTCTCATACATTCCTGGACAGGATATAAAGTGATTCAGTTACTTTGGAGAATTGATAGGAACTTTCTTGTAAAGTTAAACATATGCTTATTCTATGACCCAGTGATTCTACTACTAGATATTTACCCAAGAGAAATGAAAAATATGTCCACAGAAAACTTATACTTAGATGTTCATAGCAAGTTTATTCATAGTAGCCAAAAAACTAAAGTTGAGGTAACCACCAATAGGAAAAAAAATATAAATTTGTGGTATACAAAATATTTAATGTGGTAGGCAGAATTCTAAGATGAACTCCAAGATTCCCACCTACTGATACACATGCCCTGAAGAGTCCCCTCCCCTTGAGTATGGGCAGCTCAGGTGAATATGATGGGATCTCACGCTTGTGATTAGATTGTATCTTGTGGATAGGTGAAGGGATTTTTGTAGGTGTAATTAATATTTCATATCAGTTGATTTTGAGTTAAAAAGGAAATCTTCCCAGGTGTCCTGCTTTAATCAGCTCAAAACATTTAAAAGTAGGACTGGGCTCTTTCTGAAGATATAAAGATGTTCTCCTGTTGGCTTTGAAGAAATAAGCTTCCATATTTTGAGATTTGTGAGAGATCCACGTGGCAAGCAATTGCAAGATCCTCAAGGAGCTGATAGCAGAGCCTGGCTGACAGTCAATGGGAAAATGGAAACTCAGTCCTATAACCACAGAGAACTGAGTTTAGCCAACAGTCAATTGAGCCTGGAAGAGGACCCTGGCTTCTGAAGGATATGTAGCCCAGCTGACATATCTAGATTTCAGCCTTGTGAAACCCTGAGCAGAGTACTCAGCTAAGTTGTGACTCAACTCCTGACCCATGGAGACTGTGAAATGATAAATGAATGCTGTCTTGTGCCATTAAGTTTGTGGTAATTTGTTACACAGCAATAGAAAATGAATACACTTAGCAATAAAAAAAATATGACTTATAGACAAAACGTACATAAGTCTCAAAAACATTAGTGAATGAAATCAGACACAATAGATTACCTATTATATTATTTCATTTATGTAAGTTTCAAGGATGGGTAAAGCAGGTTTCTAATGATAGAAATGAGTACAGTGGTTGTTTCCAGAAATGGAAAGATTGACTAGAAAGGAATACAAGATGACTTTCTGGAGTGTATAGAAATATCAGTAGTTCAGTGTCTTTGTTTATGTTTGTCAAAACTCATTGAACTGTACACTTAAGATTTGTGCATTTGACTCTATGTAAATTATACCTCAATTTAACAAAAAAGAAAGAGTGCCTGATAGTGTCCAATGTAGCTAAGAGTCTAAGACAAAAATAGAGAAGTGCTTATTGGATTTGGCCTTCTCAGATACTTGGTGAACTTGGTAAAAGCACATTCTGCCCAAAGTGCTGATAAAATTGGATTAGAATATGTTGTAGTGGGAATAGAAGCAGAAGAACTTGAACCGTTGTATATAGACAACTCTTTCGAGATGTTTAGTTATCAAAGGGCAATAGAAGATGGGGAAGTCTTTTGATTATAAATGTGAAATAAAGGGAGTGTATGTATTTCAAGATGGTAGATCCCAGAGCATGTTGGAACTGATCAAGTATAGACGAAAAATTCATCATGCAAGGTTTAGAAGGAATATATAAATGGATGGATTACTTGAGAAGGTCAAATTAGATGATCTTCAGAGCATAAGTGAAGGCAAAACCTGACAGGAATAAAAAAAAATAAATGTATAAATTAAAATTGTGTTGGATAATTGATAAAATAAGTAGACAAATTGTTAGTAAGGATATAGAAGACAGAAAGCATTTCAAAGAAATTAACCTAACTTACATTATAGAGCAGTCCCCCAACAATATCAGAACACAACTTCTTTTTAGTTTTTATTACTATTTTTTAATGTTAGGTAGAAACCTAATTAGTTATTTATTTATCTATCTATTTTTACAGCTTTTTTTTTTAATTTTATTTACTTATTTATTTATGGCTGTGTTGGGTTTACAGCTTCTTTTTAAACATGCACAGAACATATAAAGATAAAGCCTATACTGGGATATAAAGCAAATCTGAATAAATGCAAGGAGATTAAAATCGTAAACAATATGTTCACAAACCACAGTAGCATGGAACTGAAAATGATAGACAGCTATCTGGAAAATATCTACATATTTGGAAATTAAACAACATACTTCTAACTAATTCATGGGCCAAAGAAGAAACAAAAGGGAAATTAGAAAACATTTTGTAGTGAATAAAAATAGAAACACAAGATTCTTATTCCAGCTAAGCTGGGATAATTGTAACTAAAAACTTTAGAAAAATGCATCTGCAATCCTGTTGGTTCAATCTTCTGATTAATACAAAATTCTACTACTTCTCACCACCCCACTACTACCATGCTAGTCTAAGTTGTCATCATTTTTGCTTACATCTTTGTAATAGCCTTCACTCTGCTCTGTTTTTTGTACTTCCCCGACACACCCTATCTCACTCCACAATTTTAGTCAAACAGCATCTTGAATGGACCTTGTGAGATGTATGTCAGATCATATTATTGCTATTTTCAGAAACAGTCAATGATTTCTTGTTACTCTCACAGTTAAAATGATGACGGTCCAAAGAGGCCAGTAGAACTTGTCTCATCATTGTTTATCCAACCTATTTTTACTATTTCTTCCTTTCTTGTCTCTTATTAATTTTGTCTCCTTGATGTTTCTTTTCTTTTTCCATTTTTTTTCTTGTATTTATACCTTCAAGGGCTTCCTACCAGCTTAGAGTAAAATTTAAAAAAAAAATGCTTATCTGTAAAGGCTCTACCTGATATGACTTTTGTTTGCCTCTGTGGCCTCATTCCCTCACCCCCACTGCTGCCTGTCTCTCTCTCTCTCTCTTTCTCTCTCTCTCTCTCTCTCTCTCTCTCTCATACACACACACACACACACACACACACACACACAATGTCCCAGCCACCCTGAACTTCTTCTCATTACTTGAACACACCAAGTACTTTCCTGCCCCCATGACCTTGTCCTTGCTGGTCCCTCTGCCTGGAACATTTTCCTCTCATTTCTTCATATAGGCCAGTTCCTTTTCATCTCTCAGGCCTCAGCTTTAAAGCAATTGCTTCCGAGAGGATTTGCCTGTCCAGCCCAGTTAAAGCTGCCCACCCTCCAAATACCATCCAGTAACTTATCCCATTTCATTTGCTGTGGTACATATGTGCTGAAATTCTTTTATCCAATCACTTCTACGTTATCCTTTTCCCCTGTTGGACTCTGAGCTCCAAGAGCAGAGACTATATCTGATTGTTCATCCTGATATTCTCAACTCAGAATATGTGTACAAAAAATATTTGTTGCATAACTGAATGACAGATGGAGAAAATAAAATAGCAATAATAAATAACTAAATATGGTGTTCATTGGATTCCCAGTTCCTTCACTTGAACAACATAGAACAGATATTTTTTCCCTCACCGAAAAAATTGAGTGAGAATACCATATCACTCCAGCAAGTTTGTAGTGAAGATTTCAGGAAAAGCCTTGTAAAATGGGCCTGGAGCAGTGATTAATACTTAAAAGTATCTCAACTGCAAGGGAGCTTAGAGTTGCAATGAAAGGCTGAGAATCTGGGGTCAGACCACTTGAGTTTGAATTCTGACTTTACTAGCTTTACATCTTTTACCCCTCTGTGCCTCAGTTTGTCTGTCTATAAATATCTGAACTTACTATATAGACTTACTGTGGGGATTAGACACCTTAGTACATGTAGAAGTCTCAGAAAAATGACTAGCAGCTGTAAATAGTCTAAAAGTGTTTGATAAGTCTGCTCGGTCTTCCTGGAGGCATCAAGGAAGTATGAAGGATGCTAGTAATTAACAACTCCTGGCACTGGTTCTGGTGCCAGCCCACTAATGCCCAACGTTGCTTAATGAAATAGATGAACAGAGTGAATACAGTTTTCCCTGAGCCCAAACTTCTGAGTTTCTTCCCCATCCTCTTCTGGGCCAGCAGCTCCCCTGTTCCTAGCCCCTGTGTGCATGTGCATTGATTACAGAGCAGCTGGAAAGCTCAGCAGAGCTAGCTTCTAGCCCAGCTGGACCAAGGAGACCCCGCCAGTAGGGCACACCGTAGGTGCTTCAGTACTTTATTATGAAAAAATTGGACTTACGTAAAAGTTGAAAGAATTTTTACCTTGAAAATCCATACATCCACTAGCTAGATTCTTTTATTAACATTTCTACACATACCACATACTCAGTTCATCTGGTTATTAATCCATCATTCATCTTGTTTTACATATATTTCAAAACAAGTTGCAGACACCAGCACCCTTCACTCCTAAACACTTCAGCATGAATATCATTAGCTTGATGTCAGTATCTGATTAGCATTTTAAAGATCTTTTCTTTTGATGTTAAAAAAAACCTACAAGGAAATATTAAATTTATTATGCCTTTCAATGAGTTTTGACAGTTGCATACAACTGGGTAACTAAACCCCTATCAAGACATAAAATGTTACTATCACCACAGAAATGTTCCTAGTCAACCTTTAACGCTATTCCCTGATAATAATTCCCATTAGCCCCCTCATAGATTAGTTTTATTGTTCTAGAACTTAAAATAAATGAAATAATTTGGACAAGGCTTCTTTTACTCAGCATAGGTTTTGAGTTTCATTCATGTTTTTGCATGTTTTTGCATGTTCATTTTTATTGCTGCATAGTATTTCATTATATGACTATACCACAGATTATTTTTTATCCGTTCACCAGTTGATGGACATATGTGTTTTCTCCAATTTTGCTTTACTATGGATACAGCTGCTTTGAACATTCTTGTATATATCCTTCTGTGGATGTATGTTTTTGTTTCTCTTGGTCACATCTAGGATGAGAATTGCTGGGT
The DNA here is from genome assembly GCF_008692025.1 of Phocoena sinus. NCBI lineage: Eukaryota > Metazoa > Chordata > Mammalia > Artiodactyla > Phocoenidae > Phocoena > Phocoena sinus. The sequence goes on along the minus strand of NC_045775.1, from coordinate 48,359,024 downwards.
TACAGGGTAGATACATACCTAGTTTTATAAGGAAACGAAAGACTTTTGTCAAAGTGATTATAACACATTTCCTCAACAATGTACAAGAATTCCCATTTTTCACTTCCTCTTCAACATTTGGTGCACACCATCTCAAGGATTTTGTACTTCCTGTATTCTCTGTCAGGTACGTTCTTCACCGTGGATTGTTCACTCACATACTTCAGACTTCTGGAAGTCTTTTTCTCAGTGCAGCCTTCCTTTTCTGTCATACTTAAAATTGCACTCAGCGCACCCACCCAGCCACCCACCAACAACCCTATCTCCCTTACTTCTTTAATTTTCCCAGAGAATTTATGTACTTGTCAGTTTGTCTATCCACTCTCCCCCTCCAGTGAATTGTGATCTCCATTATAACTTGTAATTTTTGCTCTTTTTTTCATATGTTTAAAAAGAATGTGTATTCTGATATTGTTGGGTGGATTGTTCCATAAAGTGAAACGTTACTCTTGCATTCCTTGTCTCCGTAAGCATTCCTGGCTCACAGTAGGCACTTAATATATATACATCTGTTGAGTAAATGAATGTATGGAAACACTTGTGGAGTGGATAGAAGCACAGCAAGACTCTGTATTTGCAAAAGTTTACTTTCGTTTGTAGTCAAAAGCCATCTAGGCACAAATTTGAAATACTTGGCTTAAATCTGATCGCTTGTTTCACCAATTAGAATTTGTCAGTCTTTTCCTTTGCTTGAACCTAAAAAGGGACAACAAATGAGATAGTAATTCATCATGACTGATGGTATATGCTTCAGTGCCTAGTAGTGAAGGAATATCTTTCTCAAAACCAATAATGGCAACTTTCAAGAGAAGTAGATATTCTTCCAGACTAATTTTAACATCCCTTAGAATGTCTGGAAGACTTTCATGGTAAAAATAAAAAGTCTGTGAAGTGTTGTAGCCCCTACCTCATTATATATGGTGTATCACTCATACAAAGGAAACACATATGGCAGCTTAATTGTATATTGTTTCTTGAAATTGTTTTAAGATCCACTTATCTTCCCAGAATTCTTTGCCTTGTTAATGAGATTCTCATTTGAATATATTGAGAAAAGTTTTGGAATTGGTCCAGCTGTTCAGTGAAACGCTATTAAACTGTTACTTCTATCATTTTTTCTCTGTTTTATTTTCTTTTGAGTAGATCATAACTTTGACTCGTTTTCATCAGAGTAAGCCCACAAGTTCTCAAAGTAGCCTTGATAGGAATATATACATTGGATTTGCTTTAAAGATTGTTTACATTATTAAATACAGAAGTCCATCTACTTACAAAGTGGTTAAGTTCTAAAAAACAGTTTGCAAATACTTTTCATTTTTAAGTCCACATAGTGTCCAAAGCAGGGGAAATAGGAAATTAAGTTTGCAGTTCATGGATATACTGACACCAATTAGGAAGTCTGTTGTCTCTTTAAAAAATAGCTTTTTAAAATATTTAAACTTTAAGTATTTATATAAAACATAGCTTTTTTAAATATTTAAAATTTTTCTTCTCTTCCTTGATGATGTAACAGCAGTGACGCTTTAAAATCCTTAATGTGATTTTCTTATTTGCCTTTGTGAACTTTTATCCTTGGCCCTTTTCTGCCTGAGAGATCTGTTACTTTGGAGAAGAATGAAGATTTATAAAAGAAAGAAATAGGGCCTATTAAGGAAAGATTGTATAGAAAACTACAGTGGTATTTAGAAGTATATATAGTGGCATTATTGAACTTGGGTAGATTTTCTAGATCCTTTTCCTTTTTTTCCTTTCCTTCAAAGAATATCTAGGATCAAGCAATGAAGACTCATCTCATAGTTTGAGCCACAGTGTAGACAAGATACCCATTTGCCTAGTACATCAAGACTTTAGAAGGAAATCATAACTTAGAATTAAAAGGGAAAGCCAATTTCCATTTCTGAGGATTATGGGAAGATGGAAGAAGAGAGAAGCAGGAGATAACATAGGTATCCTTAGGAAATATCTAATTTGAAAAAAAAAAATTAGGATTAAGTCCTGTGAGAAGACTGGAGTTTCACGTACTGTGGATAAGAATTGGATAAGATTTCAAGCAATATTTATTACAAGCAGGTCTTCAAGGAGCAAGTTAGACCAAAGACTTAAATGCTTAAAAAAGGAACACACTGCATGTGTGGGGAGGTCAGTGCTGGTGTGTTTGTTTATGGCGTAGTCATTTGATTACTGCAAGGCTAGTGAGCTCGTTTCAAGTTTACATGAGCAAATTCAATTTTCTAAACTAGATATGATTTACAGGCTTTGTGGTTATCACATGACCTGCTGTTAAGATTACCTTTTAGAAGATTAAATAATATCTTAATATTAAACTGCCAAATGACTTGAAGGGACTTTTGCCCTTTTATTATTTATTTATTTATTTATTTATTTTTTTGTGGCATGCGGGCCTCTCACTGTTGTGGCCTCTCCCGTTGCAGAGCACAGGCTCCGGACGCACAGGCTCATCGGCCATGGCTCACGGGCCCAGCCGCTCCGCGGCATGTGGGATCTTCCCGGACTGGGGCACAAACCCGCGTCCCCTGCATCGTCAGGCGGACTCTCAACCACTGCGCCACCAGGGAAGCCCACCCCTTTTATTTTTGAATGAAAGAATATGTAAGGAACTATAATCACCATAAAAAGAAATGGAGCATGCTTAGCTTTAATTTTAAATGAAGTCTTTCTTTCAGCAGTACCCTTTGTTCCTTGTGCTTCTGAGATCATCAGATTGTTTATACCATAAAACTCTGCTATAACTTTCATAACAGTAACATGGATTAAGATGTATTGTCATTGGTTCCAGTCCCCTGCCACCTCCTGAAAATGAGGGCTGGGAGTAGGCTAATGTTCTTATTTTGTGAGGCAGGTAGGATGTGAGAAGGAGAAGCAGGCAGCTCTGTCTTGTTAAAGAGGGATCTCCAGTGTTCTCCAGGCTCAGTTTCCTTGATAAGGCTAATGAATTGGATATAGGTTGAAGAGTTAACGCTTACAAATACAGCATAACCTGTTAAATTTGAATTTCAGATAAATAACAAATAATTACTTAGTGTAAGTATGTCCATGCAGTATTTGGACATACAAAACTTATGTACATCCAAATACAAATACAACACACAAATACAAAACTTATTTGTCACTTATCTGAAGTTCAAATTTAATTGGGCATCTGGTATTTTCCTGTCAACCCTAATTGGATGCTAACTGACCAGAAGATTCTTAGGATTATTGTCCCTGTCCTTCAAATTACACTGGCCGGCCGCAAGCCCCATAAACATCTTCATGAATGTTTGATCACTTTCCTTTTCTGGCTGCCGCTGGGAGAGGAGCTGCCTCCAAGTCCACGCATTTGCAGTGAATGGTCCTGTGGAAGTGCTCCAATTTCCGGATCAAGAAGAACAAACAGATATAGGGCACCCACCCCAATAATCTGAAGGTCCACAATTCTTTCCATTACAACCGGCTGATGGACCACAAGACTGTGGCGTGGAGCCGGCAGCAGGTGGCAGAAGTGGCCTGGAGGTGGTGAAGTGGAGATCTGGCCCTACAAAGCCCGCCACCTCCTACATGCAGACCACCATCAACAAGAACTCCCCTGCCACCCTCAGCAGTATCCAGAACATAATCTGCAAAATCAAGTACCTTTGGTATCTGAGCATAGTCTCCAACCGCAGAGCCAGCGCCATCCTGCACAGCAGACGCCGGTGACGGTGAAGAGGAGGCAAACGTGCCCCACCAAGAGCTCTTGAACACAGCCCTCACTCCCTGACCCCCAAAGCAACAAAGATGTCACCCAACTTTTCTCAAAAAAAAAAAAAAAAAAGCCACCAGGTGGTTCTAAACTGCAGCCGGAACAAAGTTGGATTTGGATTGTGAAGAGCCTTTAGAATCCAAGGTCAACTAATTGCCCAGGTCTGCTGTGGTTATTTCAGTAACTTCACAGTACTGCAATTCTGCATCTTCATGTTTTGGACCCTACTTATTGTATTATAGCAACTTTCTCTTTTGTATCTCACAGAAAGGAACAGTAATTAGCTTAGTACTTGCAATGAGGAAGTTTGTATAACAGCAAGATTATGTCCTCTTAATATCTTTTCAACAAATAGCTGTGATCTACAATTTCTTTTAATTTTTAAAATAGAATATTCACATTTTAAAGTTTAAAATGTTGATTGTAAAGACTAAAGATAGGGAGAGGCATATCTTATAAATAAGGGCTTTCTTGCCTTCTCATTTGTGAGTCTGGGATGTGGCCTCCTGAAAAGCTGCCCAATCAGGGCCTCTGCTTCGTTAAATCAAATGTGTTAGTGCTACACGCTTTTACAGGTGGAGCTGTGAGGCTCAGCTTTCTCAACGACCCTTGGTTTCCCTGTGGCAATCTTGCAGAAGTAGCTAGTATCTTAATGAAGAACCTGCTAAGGGGACCCATTAACAATAAAATGACTCTGGGTTGAAGGCAAAGAAGTAGTCACCTGAGCAAAGCCAAGGGGAGGGAGTGGATACTAGGAACACAGAGAAGTCTGTGATACCAAATGAGGGAGATATGGCCGAGGTCCTTTAGTGGCAAACCTGGAGGTATTTCTGAGCCAAAGGAAATGTCTTTGAGTTATACCAGCTGCAGACTTCTGCTAGAGATGTAAAGTCTCATAGGTGTATAAAATTCATCACCCAGTGATCAGAAGACCTACTTTTGTCTCCGCCAAAGTCACATAAACTACACCCTCCCTCTTTATATGCAGGCACCACTGTAGGGTAAGAAGCGGAGGAGGGAGGAAGTTATCTGAGAAACTAAGCACTGTTCTCCGGAGAGACTCCTTTCTCTCACTGCCTCTGTATCAGATATCTTGGATTCATTGCACACAACAAAAATCCCTTATATAGATAGCTTTATCATCAGTATGACTCTGAAATCCTTGAGGGTAAACATTGTGTCTCAGTATACTTGGTAAAGTGCTTCAGGAGAGAAGACACACATCTAAAGAGATCAAATTGTGCAGAAAAGCATGCAGCAAAAAGAGAAATGTGCCAAAGACATACATGCCTGAAATCAATCTTTCTCTCTCTATCCAGTATTCATAGAAAATTATAGAAACCATAGGCAAAAAATATCCATAAAGAGTGAAATATCGCCTGTAGTTCTGTTGTTCAAACATGTTTCCTATTTGTATTTTGTCACTCCTGCCTCTACCCCTTGCAATGGAATTATATGAGGCACAATGGCTATACTAGCTTTTCGGTTATAAATATATCCTGAACAACTCTCCTTGGTAATAAACCCAAATCTACACCCATTCTTAATGGTGAGGCATGATTCTTTGCATTAAATTTTTTCAGATTAAATTAGCCATTTAAGTAATTGTTATTTTTTATTGCTTTAAGCAATGATGTAATGAGCAGCCATGCATATACATAGTTGGTTATAGGGTGTTTATTACTTTATTTACTTTGATGAGATCATGCTTCATTGTTTTTGAAAAATTCATCTATTTTCTTATTTTTCTTCCATATGGATGCTGTATTTATTCGTGAAGATTTTCTTCAGACCCTTTGTGTTGATTTGTAAATGTTCAAACTTTTACGGTTTTGTATCTCCTTATATAACTGTTGATTCATTTAACAAATATTTATGAGGGACCTGCTATTTGCTTGGCACTAGACATATAAAGGTAATAAATATGGCTTAGTGGGAAGAGGCATGTAGAAACACCAGTAATCAGAGAGTAAATACATGATTCTATTTGCAGTGAGAGTTATGACAAAAGCTCACAGTGATTAAGTTGTTAATCCTGTGTCAGAGACGGCATCTTTGTGAGTGGAGGTTTAAGCGGAGACATGATATAGGCAAAGTGCAGGAGGAAACACATTAGTGAGAGAGGGAACAGCTATACAAGGGTCCTATGGCTACATATTTGTGAAGACCTGAAAGACTGGCATGGCCAGAGCATATAAGCAAGGGAAGCAGGTATACAAGATGAACTAGGAGAGACAAAACAGCACTTTAAATGCTTTGGTAAGGACTTTGTGTTTTGGGGGTTGCATTGTGCAGCTATTTAAATTGTAGTCATCTATGAGACATACATGTAATTTGTTTGAGGAAGATTTTAAATCAACTTTTGTTTATTAAGAAATAGATAGCCATGTAATTTCCATTGTGAGATAGTTCTAATTATTTAAGATTTGAAGCCAATGACGATAATTGGAGGTACATCATTGAAAGAGGCAATGATTCAGTCGGATTATGTTCTAAACACACATTTGAGAGGTTTTTTTGCCTGTATGCAATAGAAGCATATATCTTATCGATGCTGTTATTTTTTTTTTTTTTTTTTTTTATGCGTTACGCGGGCCTCTCACTGTTGTGGCCTCTCCCGTTGCGGAGGACAGGCTCCGGACGCGCAGGCTCAGCGGCCATGGCTCACGGGCCCAGCCGCTCCGCGGCACGTGGGATCCTCCCAGACCGGGGCACGAACCCGTGTCCCCTGCATCGGCAGGCGGACTCTCAACCACTGCGCCACCAGGGAAGCCCCTCGATGCTGTTATTTTAACTTAATCTTTATTTTTAACCATGAGTCTTGCCTAATGGAGGTTATCACAGGATGTGATCTTACAAGACAATTCCTTCTTTGCCAAGAAGCTAGATTTTGAGAACTACAGCCAGCCTCCAATATCCACAGGTGTAGCATCAGCAGGTTCAACCAACTACAGATCAAAAATATTAAAAAAAAAAAGGAGTTCAGGAAAGTTCTAAAAAGCAAAACTTGAATTTTCCATGCTCTGACAACTATTTACATAGTATTTACATTGCATTAGCTATTATAAGTAATCTAGAGTTGATTTAAAGTATACAGGAGGATGTGCATAGGCTATATTCAGTTATTATGCCATTTTATATAAAGGACTTGAGTGTCCATGGATTTTGGTATTATGAGGGGGAGGGTCCTGAAACCAATCCCCCAAACTGCTGAGGGATTTAGAAAACTAAGTTTTGAAAATTCAAACCGATCAGTTCTTACACGAATCCTTAGGAATGTTTTGTTCAGAAGTGTTTTTCCTGAACTGAATTATAACATACTACTTTCTTTTATTCTTCCTATTGTGACTTTAACCAGTGATTTATGTAATTACATACCTAAAATAGAACTGTATCTATCAAAAACCAATCACAGAACCAAGGATTAAAGCTCAATGACAGAACTTCTCTTAGAATTTATTATGGATTCTATTTAAATAATTTCTACTCTGTAAGACACTGTATTTCATGCTTCTCATGTATTAGCTCTGTTCTTCACATCAGCTCTGAAAAATAGGAATTGATATTTTCATTGTATTTGTGGGGAACCTGAAGCTCAGAGAGGTTGCATCACTTTCGCAAAGTCACAGTACTGTAAGCGACAGAGCCAGGATTCACACTGCATCTGTTTTTTATGCCAAGACTCCAGTGACCTTTTTATTATACCATTTTCTTTGAAGGAAATTGCTGTAACATCATGTCTCATACCAGGGACTCTACTAAACCATATGGCGTCATTTTAATGCAAATTCAAAAGAGCAGCTCATGAATGTTCTTCTCTGAGCACGCTGGTGCTAAAGGTATGTCACTTGGTAGACAGAGGACAGGCTGAACTTCAGTCCCCACTCGCTCCCTCAACCAGGACCCTAGAGCTGTGAACAACAGATACAAGCACATCTGAGGACCTTGAACATGATGGAAAGTACATTATGTAAACAAGTGATCTAAATTAAAAAGTCTACTTAATATTTGAAAGCCATTTAGTAAGTTGAACTGCAGTAAAACCAAAATAAGTCCTTAGTTTTTCCAGGGAAGTTGATTATTCCAAATATTAAATTTTATTTCCAGGTATAGTGCAGAGTACAGCCTTCCATTATATCCTGACAAATTCTATATGGCCTTGTTAATCATGGGCCTGGTATCTGCTTCATAATGGGATTCAACTCTGTTTTTTTTCAATTTCTATCTTTTAATTATTAAAGCTAAGTAAAGTAAAATACCCAATTAAACTTAATTTCATAATGTATCTTTTTAAATTAAAAAGTTTACGATCGAAAATTATAGATATCAAAAGAGTAACATAAGCCTTAGGCAAATATAATTACAGGAATCAAAACACTGAGTTCACTTATTTATTAATCAAAATTTTTATTTGCCGAGCTCTTTTTTGATAGTGGGACATGGAGGAGGCATAAGGAATCTAGGGCAAGGAGATATGGTTAGAATGTCATTTTAAAATGAGGTCCAGGTGTGTGACTTCTGAGACTAATTCATAAATGTAACACAGCTTCCATCTGCCTTTCTGTCTGAGACACCCACCCTTGGAGTCCAGCTGCTGAGATGTGTGGAAGTCTCAGACACATGAAGAAACCACATGTAGGTGTTCTAACTGAGAGCTCCCAGTGCGATCTTAGCTTGCAGGAAGCAGCAGCCTCCAGACACTTAACAGAGGTGGACTTTGAGATGACTTCAGCCCCAGGTGCTGTCAGATTGCAACTGCCTGAAAAACCCCATAAATCAACTGCCTAGCCAGAAAGATAGAGGATAAGACTAATAAATAATTGTTACTGTTTTTGCTAATAATTTGTCATTTGTTAAGCAGCACTAGATAACCAAAGCCTTTCTACCTGAAGGAATAACACATATACACATAAGCATCAGAGAAAAATAACAGTGTTATTCTGGGGTCAGAATACATTTTGTTGGGAGAAAAAGTGCTCTCCAGTGAATAAGTGAAATATTACATAGAATTGATAACTTTTCTTATAATGCTATACTTATAACCAAAAAATTAAAAAGACACAAAATTTTAAATCCAACAGTAGTCAACCATTTGTCAACGGAGCAAAGAAGTCATTGTAAGATATGCAGACCATCACTGATATGTGGCTCAAGCAAATTTTCTTATCACTCAATCCATATTTGGCTCTTCACTTGTTTTTAGTTCACAATCATTGCCACAGTTTACTTAACCACACTCTAGATTGGTTTCCATGTTTTTATTGTTTCACAGTACTTTCTTGCATAGAGAAATTATATTGGGAAGTTCAAGTATTGCTTGCCTAGACTTTCTCTTATTATGAAGAATAAGATCTTGCTGGTGGTGGTATGATAAAGCTGCCACTTAGAATGGAGGTAAACATTTCAATCTCCATTCCATCGCCTACTCTGCTTTATAATTTTGGTTTTAATTCATAGTCTAATTAAATTCTCATTTTAAATCAAGATGATCTGTAGACTACATATTATTTGCAACTCTTTAATGAACATGTGCTACTTATAATTATCTTTTTAGGTCATAAGATTATATTCACTTATTCCAGAGATACATGAATCTGGTATGCAAAATAAAAACTCAGAGTCCACCCCTGTGAAATTTGAACAAAATTGCTAAGTTAAATAAATAGATAATAATTTGATATGGGTCATTTAGATACGTACTTGCTTCAAAGTAGAAAATGGGTCATTTAATATTTTGGAGACCAATCTTCAATCTACTTAACGGCTTAAACATTCTTTAGTGTTAAAATTTTTATTTCTTTAGTATTTCTTATGGTACTGTAGTACTTAATTCTATATAACAATCATTCTACCACAGACAGTTTGAATAGCATTTGGTCATTTAGTCATAAGGCCAGAAGAGCAGGGTACCTTGCATCTGAGCTTGGGGATTGTGCAGAGCGGTTTATGCTCTAGGCCTCATTCATAATGGGCAGCTGGGCCAGAGCATCACACCTCAGTTGGTAGATGCTGCTTTCAAAATCCAAAAAGGCACAACAAGTACTTATGTCTCTTCTTAGTTGTGGGCTGTGCAATTTTTCTTTGCTTATAAGGGGTGTCTTATACCCCAGGTCACTAAACTTCTAGAGACTTCACTGATACTATGTCAAAGAACATACAGTAGTCCCCCGTTACCTGCAGTTTTGCTTTCCCCAGTTTCAGTTACCTATGGTCAACTGAAGTCCAAAAATATTAGATGAAAACTTCCAGAAATTAAAAATTCATAAGCCTTAAATTTGCACTCTTCTGAGTAATGTGCTGAAATCTCACACACTCTGGCTCTGTCCTGCCCAGGACATGAACCATCCCTTTGTCCAGCGTATCTCATCCATTAGTCACTTAGGAGCATCTCAGTTATCTGATCGACTGCCTTGTATTGCAGTGCTTGTGTTCAAGTAACCCTTATTTTACTTAATAGCCCCAAAACACGAGAGTAGTGATACTGGCAATTCAGATATGCCAAAAAGAAGCTGTAAAATGCTTCCTTTAAGTGACAAGGTGGAAGTTCTTGGTTTAATAAGGAAAGGAAAAGAAATCGTATGCTGAAGTTGCTAAGATTTACAATAAGAATGAATCTTCTATCCGTGAAATTGTAAAGAAATGCTGCCACACTTCAAACTGCAGAAGTTACAGCCACACTGTGTGATTGGTGCTTAGTTATCATGGAGAAGGCATTACATTTGTACAATAAGGTATTCTGAGAGAGAGGAAAAAAGACCATATTCATGTAACGTTTATTACAGTATATTTGTTATAATTGTTCTATTATTAGTTATTACTGTTGATCTCTTACTGTGCGTAATTTATAAATTAAACCTTATCATAGGTTTGTATGTACAGGAAAAAAGAGTGTGTGTGTGTGTGTGTGTGTGCATGCGTGTGAGTGAGTGAGAGTGTGTGTGTGTGTATAGGGTTTGGTACTATAAGTGGTTTCAGGCATCCACTGAGGGTCTTGGAATATATCCCCGGTGGATAAGGGGGAACTGCTGTACTATGTCAAAGAACAGGAGGCAAAGCAGTGAAGGTACATTTCTGTCCCTATGATGTATATGAAAACTCTTTTAGATTATCTTACTTGATAAGAATTGAAATGAAAGCATTTTGGGGAGTGGAAGTTGGCAAGCTTTTTCTGTAAAGGGCTAGACATAAATATTTTAGGTTTTGTGAGTTACATAGAATCTCTGTCATATATTGGTCTTGTTTGCCTTTAGTAAAACTTTGACAGTGTAAAAGCGTTCTTAGTTCTTGGGCTGTACAAAAACAGTCCACAGGGGGCAGTTTGTTAACCTCTGTTCTAGGTACTAGGTTCTATTTCTGATCGGCACCACCATATAAGTTTGCATTAATCCACAGTCATTTACCAAGATCTTTCTGGCCATCAGGAGACTTAAATGATGATGTGGTGATGCACTACCCTGCCACCTTCCTGAATCTTTTACGTTTTAAAGATACTAGTAATCTTAGAAAATTCTAACAAAAATTCAACATTTGAAATTTTCATTGTAAGTGTAATTTCAATTTAGTTTTTAAAAAAATTCTTACCTTTTCACAAATAATTGAAGAAATCTGAGCTTTTTGTTCTATAAAGAAAGTCATTATTCTAGGCATATTTCCTCCTATTTAGCTTTGGCATAGAGGTTCAAATGTCTGTGTGTTACAATACTGTATTAGGAAAAATACCACTAAAATATGAACATTCATTTAGTTTAATAGAACTACTTACAGTAATTCCCCTACATACGAACATTCAAGTTGTGAAATTTCAAAGATGAAAATGTGTGTTTGCATGTCCAATCACGTAAGTTAGTTCACACGTCTGGCGTACATTGTCATGTGCGTGCATCCTCTACAAGTGGTTGTGCTTTTGTATACTTTATTGTACAGTACTGTATACAGTAGTACAGTGTCTTTATTTCAAGCCCAGGATATCCAGAAGCAAGCGTAAAATCAGTGGTATATAGCCTATTGTGTTAGTTGGGTACCTAGGCTAACTTTGTTGGACTTACGAACAAACTGGACTTACGAACTCGTTCATATGTTGGGGACTTACTGAATTAAGTGTTTTTCTAAGTTTTCCCTGAGGTCTGAATTATCAGCCTGGTGATTGAACTACTAGTTTATTCTATGAGAAGGGATAAAGTTTTTCAATTTTTAAAATTATTTAATTGATTAATTAATTTGACCGCACTGCATGGCTTGTGGGATCTTAGTTCCCTGACCAGGGATTTAACCTGGGCCACGGCAGCGCCAAATTCTAACCCCTGGACCGCCAGGAAATTTCCAAGAAGGGATAAAGTTAAAGCAGTTCTTTTGCATATAAAACCAAGAAAAGGGATCTTTTGTTAAATTCTTTGGCTGTGTGAATAAATAGGCACAGTTTAGTATCTGTTAGAATTTTTCTACTCTCTTAAAATAAAAGACTTTTTCAAGTTTCTAATAGCCTAGAGTACATATTAGAAATTATTTTCACTGAACACTCACAAAAGGTTTTTCATTAATGTTCTGGGGCTGAAGAGATGCCTTATAAGAAACTCAACTACTTTACCAGAGGGTTTCTATTCCAATAAAATTTTGACAATGGAAGTGATTTATACGTAAATAAAGTGTACGGTGTAGGTTTGGAAATTATTCCGTTTCTTTTGTTCAACTAATATAAGGACTAAAAGGACTATTCTGAAGGTAACACAAGTTGCAAATAAATAAACTGTATGTAGCAAGATCAGTCCTTTGGGGAACATATGGGCAAAAGATCCTACTTGTCTAAGTCTGGTCTGCATTTTTGTGGATTTAGGATGTCACCTTTTTATTCTAATGGGTAAATTTTCCCAACTGCCATTTTGACTTAAATGGTTAATAAGGTATATAATGTATACAAAAATGTTTATAATCTTCATCTGTCATTGTATTACATTTGGATGAAGTCTTTGATTCACATGGAACTCCTGTACTTCACGAGGTGAAAACATGGTATTAGAGAAATTGCTCTAACTTTATAAAATATCACATAGGTTCCTAGTCTTGGCTGAATTAGAATAAAGTGTTTGATTTTTCTTCTTTACAAAGACAATACTAAAGTAGTTTTTATTTATCTTTGAAAGTTCCTGACCTTTACCAAACAGCCTGAGGATTTTCTTTTTCTTTTCACCAAGATATGAGAAGCTTTATAAAGTCATTCAGCTATGTGATTCAGTGTACCCTTGGTGATCATGTTGACAATACTAGATATATGGTCACCAAATGCAGCACATACTGTAATTGAAAATTTTATATGAGAAAATGCTGTGTTCAAGACCTTATTTTTGCAGAAATGCAGCACCAATAACACAGAGATACTGTTTTCTGGTTTTTTGGAGGCAACGTTTTTCAGTGCAGAATGAATGTCATCAGTGGTGCTGTATAAATTAGAGTCTAGATTTAAATAAGGAAATATCTTAATATTTTCCTCAGAGGCCAGTAGAACTGTCACTTCCTTATAGGTAAAGATTGTTGAAAATTCATCCAATAAGAAACAGTTTAAGTGAAATGAGGTATTATTAATAATGTCAGAATAATAGATATAGAGCTACAAAAATGACATTGTGCTGTATATATTATTTTTAATGTATTTTGTCACCTTAGTATATTGGAAACGTTATTTTATTTAATGAAAATTCTTCCATTTTTAATGACTGCGCAGTATTGTTTTCTTGGCTATTTAGTATGGTTGCGTTTTAAATTTTTTTTCATTTTTGTTTGTTTTTTGGACTATAAAGACTAACCTTGCAATGTACCTTTTAATATTTTCTTATAGTCATATGTTTGCACCAATCAAGTAATATTATGTTTAGACAAATTCCTAGATGAGTAATTATCTGCATAACTTATGTCACATTGTATTCTTCTTTCAACTTGTATTCATATTTAAAATTTTTTAAAGCACACTTCCGCAAACTACTCTTCAAAGAAGGTAGAGCAAATTTTAACTTCCTGCCTCAAAGTATCAGAGCATCTTTGCTCATCTCCCTCAACAACTTAGTTTTTTTTAAAGAAAATGTACTGTATATTTGAGATTCACCAAATATACATGTTGGCCAAACACTGAAAGCTCATAGTTAGAAATAACATATGGCTTAAGTTTAGTGTGAAATCAAGTATCATCCACCCATAGCATGAACTCTGAAATGAAAGAATAAAATGTTATCAAAATGTATATCAAAATAATTATAATTTTTACGACTTTATTACTAAAAATTTTGTAGTCAACTTTTAAAATGTTGCATTACTATGCAGGAACAATAAACATTCAGCATCTTCTGTTGCTAAATTAAGTATACTGCACTTCTGCTGTAAGACAATGATGCTCCATTTCACCAAAATAAATGGAGGGCAGGATGTTTTTGTTGGCATCTCATTTTTAAAAAGTAGTTTTTCCCTCATACTGTTTATATATTTATTTTTTCTTATGTAAATACTTTTATTATAAACTGTTACATACATTTAGGATTTTTTTAAATGTAGAATTCTCATATAAGATTTTATGTAGAAAGGCTGAAAACCTAAATGAAATTCAGTATCTTAATATAAAATGGAGGTCTTTTAAATTATTTTTTGATATTTTGAATGATAGCATACCAGAGAGTCTGCAAAGAGTTTTTATTAAAGTAATGTAGTACTCATATTCTGCCATGTCGTTTTTCACATTTTATAAATAAGATTTTCTACATGTTTTTTATATTTATTGACTCAAAAATATATCTAACATTCTTTCAAATATTATCTAGTTAACATATTCTCTCAATGTTTGTATAGTCTGCTAATTCATTTTTCTATAACTATTTAAAAGTTAATAATACATGTTGTATTATATATAATTAGCAGCTTTCAAAATCATAATCGTTGCAGAATTTTACCCAAGCAATGATAAATTTAAGTTTATACTTCAAATTATATACAGAAATCAACAATTAAAATATATAAGAACTTTTCTATACGTGATACCCAGAGGCTTACCTATTTTTGAAAATGAATATTCAGATATTAATAATAATTCCGAATGGTATGCCTTAATTGTATTACTGATATTGTTACAGTGGTTAGATATGATGCTATAGCCTATCAGATTACACATTTATTATGCAAACTCTAGACCTGCCATTAACAATGTTGAAGGAGACATTCATCATTAAATGATAAAATCTGTTGACTTGAAATAAATAGTCTGCGAGACATTTCTCCAGAAAAGATGGGTTTATTTGGCAGCAGCAGAGAATTGCAATTTGGGGTTTGCAACCATGGTGAGCCATGTGCAAATCCCTACAGGGCAAGGGAGGTGTAACCTTTTATAGAGAGGAATAGGGGGCTGGAAGGGCTATGGTAAACAAGAGTCCACGGCTTTTCTTGGGCTGAGCTGTTGCCAGGAAAAGGAGTCTCATTTTCCTGTTGGGATCTGCTATCATCAAAGTCTATAAGAGCGCCCCCTTCTGGTCTCCTGACTTCATTTAATTGAGATTTTTGTTAATTACAAATGAAAGCCAAATGGTAGATTGGCACAGAATATTAACATGTCGTCAAACTTCAATAAATGCCCAAGTCAAAATGAACCATATATATTTTTTAACATCTTTATTGGGGTATAATTGCTTTACAATGGTGTGTTAGTTTCTGCTTTATAACAAAGTGAATCAGTTTATACATATACATATGTTCCCATATCTCTTCCCTCTTGCGTCTCCCTCCCTCCCACCCTCCCTATCCCACCCCTCCAGGCGGTCACAAAGCACCGAGCCGATATCCCTGTGCCATGCGGCTGCTTCCCACTAGTTATCTACCTTATGTTTGTTAGTGTATATATGTCCATGACTCTCTCTCGCCCTGTCACAGCTCACCCTTCCCCCTCCCCATATCCTCAAGTCCGTTCTCCAGTAGGTCTGTGTCCTTTATTCCTGTCTTACCCCTGGGTTCTTCATGACATTTTCTTTTTCTTAAATTCCGTATATATGTGTTAGCATACGGTATGGTTAGCATACCATATTTAAAATCTATATCTGCATTTATCTTCTGTATTTTATGTGTTGCTTACTCATTCCTGTTCTTTTTTTTGTAGAGGTACTTATTTTTAATGAAACATAATTACCATTGAAGAGTTACATCCATTGTGGAAAATATTTTAATCTTTTAGGAGATTATCTAGGAAGTAAGCTGCAAGATTTACTGGAATTCTTTTTTTTTTTTTTTTGCGGTACGTGGGCCTCTCACTGTTGTGGCCTCTCCCGTTGCGGAGCACAGGCTCCGGACACGCAGGCTCAGCGGCCATGGCTCACGGGCCTAGCTGCTCTGCGGCATGTGGGGATCTTCCCGGACCGAGGCACGAACCCGTGTCCCCTGTGTTGTTGGCAGGCGGACTCTCAACCACTGCGCCACGAGGGAAGCCCTGGAATTCTTATTTAAACTTCTCTTTGTTGAATTAAAATTGATTTTACTTACTTAAAGCCTTGTGAACATGTACTCTGATAAGTGTAGATTTTCTCGAATTTTTAAACATCTACTGACTTTTTTGCAGTGTATCATCTCTTTACAGTTTATTTTGTCTTCTTAGATGAGTTAACCATAACCCGAGCTGGCTGACTGAATGAGAAAGTAATTTTGAGAAAGTTAACTGTGTAATTCTTTTTACGATTTTATACTGATAAGGGTAAAACAAGATCGTTTTTATGAATTTAAACTGATTTTAATCAGTATCCCAATTATACTTCATAATTCATCAATTCTCAAATTTTGTTTGTGTGAGGAGAAAAAACTGTTTGGAACTAACTTTCTATCACAAATATCTATATAAACTAATTTTCAACTCCTCCTTAGTTGGAACCATGATTTCCATTTGGAGAAAATGTATATCCCTAATATGACCATCATTTTATATAAGCTCACAAAACCTAGAGGTGATAAAAAAGAAGGAAGAAAATACATACATATACAGCTTTTTTAAATTCAATTTTTTTTTCTAGATAACCATTTTCAAAAAGTGTTCCTCTGTTCTGACACTAGCCAACTTCAATCAAAATGTGTCTTCATAAATTCATATGTCTTACTGTCTGTACACATCTGATTCAATATTGACCTTGAAAAAAAATTTAAGAACACTACAATATGGCTAAACGACATAGTTATCAAATTGTTTAAAAGATAGCAATTGACTGTCAATACTACTTATCTTCAAGTATGTCTCTTCATTTTTCATTGCTTTTGCATGGAAAGAGAACAAAAATTTCACTGATATCAATATATCTATCATCTATATCTATATTATCTATTGATATATATATACATAAATATAATACTTTACATATTGGTATACATGTATGTATATAGATAAAGAGGTATATATGTGTGCGTGTATATAAAGATAGATTTAAAAATAGAGCTATAAAACAATTCATAATTTTGGTTTTCTACCTCCATTAATTATTTTTAACCACTTTCAAAAATTGAAAATTACCTTTCTTCTCCAGGCTTCCTTTTGTGACTATTAAACTGTTGAGTGCATGAACCTAAGAAAAACATAATTATAAGGAAAATACACTATCCATATAATTAGAAAAAGAAATATATTAAAAATCTGAAGTCTTTATACCTTTGATGTTTGGATCATTTATATTATGCCACATTTTATTCACTCTAAGAAGTTCAAAAAAAAATCTCCCAGTCAGTTTGCAGTTTGCAATCCCCTTTGATCAAATGGCAATCCTTACTTGCCTGCACATGCACATTAAAACTTGTGTATGGGTGCCAGTGGATTGGAAGAAAAGCTTAAAGCCTATTGAAGTAAGGCCACATTATAAATGCTCTTGATGGCAGAAAGGACAATATTTCTGATAAAGCATGCACGTTTATGATGCAGAGTTATAAAATGGTTCAGAAAAATCGGACATTGAAAGTGACAGTGTTTTAGTAATATCTTAATTATTTTTAGGTTTTAGGTATGCATGAGAGTGATATATGACAAAAATGTAAATAAAAATAAGTCTAAGAGAACTCTTTAAATGTTTGCAAAGCAAAAATACTAAATGTGATGAAAGCTTTGTACCAAGGTTAAATTGTGTCAGTATATTTTATTCACTTATAAATAGTGTTCCATCTATTTACATCTAATTACAATTAATGGGGTCTTAGATTTAATGACATATAGTATTAACGGTATTTATTTATTTGTAAAGTTTCTTCTTTTCTACAGCCATTTTCTCTTAAAGCCCTAGTTTTCTATTTTTCAGCTTTATTGGGGTATAATTGACAAATAAATTGTAAGATATTTAAAGTATACATCACGGTGACTTGATATGCGTATACATTTTGTAAAGATTCCTCCCATCCAGTTAATTAATACATCTATCACTTCACATATTTATCTCTTTTTTTTTTTCTTTTTTGCAAGTAGATTTAAGTTCTAATCTCTTAGCAAATTTCAGTTATACTATACAGTGTTATCAACATATTCACAGCCCTTATTTAAATGAAGGAATCTATACAGATTGCCAACAAACACATGAAAGGATGCTCAACATCACTATTCATTAGAGAAATGCAAATCAGAACTACAATGAGGTATCACCTCACACCAGTCAGACTGGCCATTGTAAAAAATCTACAAACAATAAATGTGGAGAGGATGTGGAGACAAGGGAACCCTCTTGCACTGTTGGTGGGAATGTAAATTGATACAGCCACTATGGAGAACAGTATGGAAGTTCCTTAAAAAACTAAAAATAGAGCTACCATATGACCCAGCAATCCCACTACTGGGCATATACCCTGAGAAAACCATAATTCAAAAAGACTCGTGTACCACAGTGTTCACTGCAGCACTATTTACAATAGCCAGGACATGGAAGCACCCTAAGTGTCCATCGACAGATGAATGGATAAAGAAGATGTGGCACAATATACAATGGAATATTACTCAGCATAAAAAGAAATGAAATTGGGTTATTTGTAGTGAGGTGGATGGACCTAGAGTCTGTCATACAGAGTGAAGTAAGTCAGAGAAAAACAATACTATAGGCTAACACATATATATGGAATCTAGAAAAAAAATGGTTCTGATGAACCTAGGGGCAAGACAGGAATAAAGACACATATGTAGAGAGTGGACTTGAGGACACAGGAAGGGGGGGAGCGTAGGCCGGGATGAAGTTATAGAGTAGCACTGACATATATACACTACCAAATGTAAAATAGATAGCTAGTGGGAAGCAGCTGCATAGCACAGGGAAATCAGTTCAGTGCTTTGTGACCCCCTAGAGGGATGGGATAGGGAGGGTGAGAGGGAGACTCAAGAGGGAGGGGATATGGGGATATATGTATGCATATAGCTGATTCACTTTTTTATACAGCAGAAAGTAACACAACATTGTAAAGCAACTATACTCCAATAAAGATGTTAAAAATAAAGAAAGAAAGAAAGAAAGGAATCGGAGGTCAGCATCATGGAGTAACTTGCTCATAGCTGCACAGTTACTAATTTGGTGTATTAGTTTCTTTTTGTTGCTTATTCACACAAACTTAGTGTCTTGAAACAACACAAATTTATTGTCTTGCAGGTCGGGAAATCAGAAGTCCATAATGAGTCTTACTGGGCTAAATCAAGATGTCCACAGGGTTGTTTTCTTCTGGTATCATTTTCTAAGGAATAATCCATTTCCTTGCATTTCCCAGTTTTTATAAGTATCCACATTTCTTGGCCCCCTTCCATCTTCAAAAACCTGTAGTCGCTGATTGAGCCTTTCTCATATCACATCATTCTGACACTCTTCGGACTCCCTGTTTCACTAATAAGGTCCCTGTTATTATATTGAGCCCATCCAGAGAATTCAGGCTAATCTCCTTGTCATACAATAAGATGATCAGCAACCTCAATCCCATCTACTACCTTTATTCTCCTTTGACTTGTAACATAACATATTCACAGATTCTGGGGATTAGGATTGAACTTCATTGGGGGCCATTTTTCTCTCTGCTACAGGTCATGAAGAAGGATTTAGAAATGCGTTTTGACTACAAAGCCAATGCTCTTTTCACTGTGCCATATCACTTATTAAGATGTCAATGTGTGACGTTTTCCTTTGGGAATGTGCATGTTATATCACTCTGGGATGGATAAAGCATGGCCAGTTATTTACTACAATTTTGAGCAGGAATAAAGGGTGAGAGACCTGGCACTACATCTGTTAATTGATAATGGACATCAAGGGTAACAGATCTGTAGCCCTTGATTGTAGAACATTAGTTTCTTCTAGCACAGCATCCAAAGTGTCAGGTAAAAAGCAGAATGCAATTCCGGTAGCCAACTGGTAATGGGAGGGGGAGTGAGAAAGGGATATTCCCAACAGACTAAGTTAGGTACAGAGCTTGAGAACAATAGCTAGAAACATATACAATTGAATAACCTGGGAACTAGGGTCACTGACCTGCTGTACAATTGAAAAGCCACCTGTAACTTATAGTCAGCCCTCTATATCTGAGGTTTTGAATCCCTGTTTCACCCAACCACAGATCATGTTGTACTGTAGTATTTCCCACTGGAAAAAAAAAAAAAAAAATCCACGTACAAGTGGAGGTGTGCAGTTCAAACCCATGTTGTTCAAGGGTCAACTGTACTTAGAAGTATGGGCAAGTAAACAAGACTCCCACCATCTATGTAACTGGCTCCTGTAACCTGCTAGGGTATAGGGCAGGGTTCTGAGCCATAGGACTTGAAAGAACAACAGATTTCAACTCCAAATTTACAAAAAAGAGTCAGGAGTGCTAGGGAAATAATCAGACATCAGAAACAGTAACCAGGCTGAGAGCAGATGAAAGCTGGAACAATTATGAGTGGCTGTTTGGCATGAGGCTTGGACTTGTGTTTGAGGAAGAAATCCAGTTATCAGAATTGATACAGATTAGGGTCAGATGATCTGTAAGAATGATGGTGCTCATTCAAGCTATGGAGCAAGGACTGTTCAACACTTTCTGATTCATATCAGGACTGGCCTTGGGAGTTGAGATGTGTTTGAGTGCAGAGGGAGAGAGAAACATACAAGATTAGCTCTGGGGAGCAAGAAGGTTGCAGATGCTGGGATTAAATCTCTCTCATTTCCTCCCACTACCATTTCTTTTCTCTCTGCCTTCTCTAATCTTTTTATATCTTGCTTTTGATCCTAGGCTCTCTAAAATTTGTTCATCCACTCCACAAATGCTAGCTGACTATCTATCTACTGTGTTCAAGTACTCTGTTAGTTGTTGGGAATACAACAATGAATAAAAATGTAGTCCTACCAGCTGTAAAATATCGTTTGCCTACTATTTGGTTTATTTTCCTTCAGGTACACAAGGCAACTATTGCTGTTAGTTTTTTAGAAAACTCCATCAACTTCTTACTGCTTTTCTCAATTCTTGTGTATCTATAATTTATTAAAATAGGTGCCATTTGGATAAAATTATTATTTGTTTATTTAAAGGATAAATAACTGTAGGGACAAAAATCATAATTCACTCTCCTGCACTCAAGGGGCTAAAATCTCTCCTTTGTTACTTGATTTCCATCTCGTTTATGTAAAACTTCACACACACACAGACACACAAATGCCTTTGTTGGATGTAACAGCATTTTATTTAATTTATTCTTTTTTAAAAATATTGAATTTAATTTATTTTTTATACAGCAGGTACTTATAAGTCATCAGTTTTATACTCATCAGTGTATACATGTCAATCCCAATCGCCCAATTCATCACACCACCACCACCCACCCCCTCCACTTTCCCCCCTTGGTGTCCATACGTTTGTTCTCTACATCTCTGTTTCAATTTCTGCCCTGCAAACCGGATCATCTGTACCATTTTTCTAGGTTCCACATATATGCGTTAATGTACGATATTTCTTTTTCTCTTTCTGACTTACTTCACTCTGTATGACAGTCTCTAGATCCATCCACATCTCAACAAATGACCCAATTTTGTTCCTTTTTATGGCTGAGTAGTATTCCATTGTATATATGTACCACAACTTCTTTATCCATTCATCTGTCAGTGGGCATTTAGGTTGCTTCCATAACCTGGCTATTGTAAATAGTGCTGCAATGAACACTGGGGTGCATGTGTCTTTTTGAATTATGGTTTTCTCAGGGTATATGCCCAGTAGTGGGATTACTGGATCACATGGTAATTCTATTTTTAGTTTTGAAGGAACCTCCATACTGTTCTCCATAGTGGCTTGTATCAATTTACATTCCCACCAACAGTGCAAGAGGGTTCCCTTTTCTCCACACCCTCTCCAGCATTTATTGTTTGTTGATGATGCCCATTCTAACTGGTGTGAGGTGATACCTCATTGTAGTTTTGATTTGCATTTCTCTAATAATTAGTGATGTCGAGCAGGTTTTCATGTGCTTCTTGGCCATCTGTATGTCTTCTTTGGAGAAATGTCTATTTAGGTCTTCTGCCCATTTTTGGATTTGGTTATTTGTTTTTTTTAATATTGAGCTGCATGAGCTGTTTATATATTTTGGAGATTAATCCTTTGTCCATTGATTCATTTGCAAATATTTTCTCCCATTCTGAGGGTTGTCTTTTTCATCTTGTTTATGGTTTATTTTGCTGTGCAAAAAGATTTGAAGTTTCATAAGGTCCAATTTGTTTGTTTTTATTTCCATTGCTCTAGGAGGTGGATCAAAAAAGATCTTGCTGTGATTTATGTCAAAGAGTGTTCTTCCTATGTTTTCCTCTAAGAGTTTTATAGTATCCGGTCTTACATTTAGGTTTCTAATCCTTTTGAGTTTATTTTTGTGTATGGTGTTAGGGAGTGTTCTATTTTCATTCTTTACATGTATCTGGTCCAGTTTTTCCCAGCACCACTTATTGAAGAGACAGTCTTTCTCCATTGATGTCCTTGCCTCCTTTGTCATAGATTAGTTGACCATAGGTGCATGTGTTTATCTCTGGGCTTTCTATCTTGTTCCATTGATCGATGTTTCTGTTTTTGTGCCAGTACCATATTGTCTTGATTACTGTAGCTTTATAGTATAGTCTGAAGTCAGGGAGTCTGATTCCTCCAGCTCCATTTTTTCCCTCAAAACTGCTTTGGCTATTCAGGGTCTTTTGCATCTCCACACAAATTTAAGATTTTTTGTTCTAGTTCCATAAAAAATGCATTGGTAATTTGATAGGGATTGCATTGAATCTGTAGATTGCTTTGGGTAGTATAGTCATTTTCACAATATTGATTCTTCCAATGCAAAAACATGGTATATCTCTCCATCTGTTGGTATCATCTTTAATTCTTTCATCACTGTCTTTTAGTTTCGCATGCAGGTCTTTTGTCTCCCTCAGTAGGTTTATTCCTAGGTATTTTATTCTTTTGTTGCAGTGGGAAATGGGAGTGTTTCCTTAATTTCTCTTTCAGATTTTTCATCATTAGTGTATAGGAATGCAAGAGATTCTGTGCATTAATTTTGTATCCTGCAACTTTATCAGATTCATGATTAGCTCTAGTTGTTTTCTGGTGGCATCTTTAGGATTCTCTATGTATAGTATCATGTCATCTGCAAACAGTGACAGTTTTACCTCTTCTTTTCCAATTTGTATTCCTTTTATTTCTTTTTCTTCTCTGATTGCCATAGCTAGGACTTCCAAAACTATGTTGAATAATAGTGGTGAGAGTGGACATCCTTGTCTTGTTCCTGATCTTAGAGGAAATGCTTTCAGTTTTCACTTTGAGAATGATGTTTACTGTGGGTTTGTCGTATATGACCTTTATTATTTTGGGGTAGGTTCCCTCTGTGTCCACTTACTGGAGAGTTTTTATCATAAATGTGTGTTGAATTTTGTCAAAAGCTTTTTCTGCATCTATTGAGATGATCATATGGTTTTTCTTCTTCAGTTTGTTAATATGGTGTATCACATTGACTGATTTCATATGTTAAAGAATCCTTGCGTCCCTGGGATAAATCCCACTTGATCATGGTGTATGATCCTTTTAATGTGTTGTTGGATTTCTATTTGCTAGTATTTTGTTGAAGATTTTTGCAAATGTATTCATCAGTGATATTGGTCTGTAATTTTCTTTTTTTGTAGTATCTTTGTCCGGTTTTGGTATCAGGGTGATGGTCGCCTCATAGTATGAGTTTGGGAGTGTTCCTTCCTCTGAAATTTTTTGCAAGAGTTTGAGAAGGACGGGTGTTAGCTTTTCTCTAAATGTTTGATAGAATTCACGTGTGAAGCCATCTGGTCCTGGATTTTTGTTTGTTGGAAGACTGTTTTTTGTGGTTTTTTTGTGGTACGCAGGCCTCTCACTGCAGTGGCCTCTCCCGTTGTGGAGCACAGGCTCCGGACACGCAGGCTCAGCGGCCATGGCTCATGGGCCTAGCCACTCCACGGCATGTGGGATCTTCCTGGACTGGAGTACGAACCCGTGTCCCCTGCATTGGCAGGCAGACTCTCAACCACTGTGCCACCAGGGAAGCCCCTGTTGGAAGACTTTTAATCAGAGTTTAAATTTCATTACTTGTGATTGATCTGTTCAGATTTTCTCTTTCTTCCTGGTTCAGTCTTGGAGCATTATACCTTTCTAAGAATTTGTCCATTTCTTCCAGGTTGTCCATTTTATTGGCATAGAGTTGCTTGTAGTAGTCTGTTAGGATGCTTTGTATTCCTGCAGTGTCTGTTGTAACTTCTCCATTTTCATTTCTAATTTTATTGATTTCAGTCCTCTCCCTCTTTTTCTTGATGAGTCTGGCTAATGGATTATCAATTTTGTTTATCTTCTCAAAGAACCAGCTTTTAGTTTTATTGATCTTTGCTACTGATTTCTTTGTTTCTATTTCATTTATTTCTGCTCTGATCTTTATGATTTCTTTCCTTCTTCTAACTTTGCGTTTTCTTTTTTCTTCTTTCTCTAGTTCCTATAGGTGTAAGGTTAGATTGTTTATTTGAGATTTTTCTTGTTTCTTGAGGTAGGCTTGTATAGGTATAAACTTCCCTCTTAGAACTGCTTTGGCTGCATCCCACAGGTTTTGGATTGTCGTGTTTTCATTGGCATTTGTCTCTAAGTATTTTTTGCTTTCCTGTGTGATTTCTTCAGTGATCTCTTGGTTATTTAGTAACGTATTGTTTAGCCTCCATGTGTTTGTGTGTTTTACGTTTTTTCCCCTGTAATTCATTTCTAATCTCATAGTGTTGTGGTCAGAAAAGATGCTTTATATGATTTCAATTTTCTTAAATTTACTGAGGCTTGATTTGTGACCCAAGATGTGATCTATCCTGGAGAATGTTCCGTGTGCACTTGAGAAGAAAGTGTAATCTGCTGTTTTTGGATGGAATGTCCTATAAATATCAATTAAATCTATCTGGTCTACTGTGTCATTTAAAACTTCTCTTTCCTTATTTATTTTTATTTTGGATGATTTGTCCATTGGTGTAAATGAGGTGTTAAAGTCCCCCAGTATTATTGTGTTACTGTCGGTTTCCTCTTTTATAGCTGTTAGCAGTTGCCTTATGTATTGAGGTGCTCCTATGTTGGGTGCATATATATTTATAATTGTTATATCTTCTTCTTGGATTGATCCCTTGATCATTATGTGGTGTTCTTCCTTGTCTCTTGTAATATTCTTTATTTTAAAATCTATTTTATCTGATATGAGTATTGCTATTCCAGCTTACTTTTGATTTCCATTTGCATGGAATATTATTTTCCATCTCTTCACTTTCAGTCTGTATGTGTCCCTAAGTCTGAAGTGGGTCTCTTGTAGACAACATATAGATGGGTTTTGTTTTTGTATCCATTCAGCAAGCCTGTGTCTTTTGGTTGGAGCATTTAATCCATTCACGTTTAAGGTAATTATTGATATGTATATTGCTATGACCATTTTCTTAATGTTTTGGGTTTGTTTTTATAGGTCCTTTTCTTCTCTTGTGTTTCCCACTTAGGGAAGTTCCTTTAGCATTTGTTGTAGAGCTGGTTTGGTGGTGCTGAATTCTCTTAGCTTTTGCTTTTGATTTCTCCATTGAATCTGAATGAGATCTTTGCTGGCTTGAGTAATCTTGGTTTTAGGTTCTTCCCTTACATCAATTTAAATATATGGTACCACTCCCTTCTGACTTGCTGAGTTTCTGCTGAGATATCAGTTGTTAACCTTATGGGAGTTCCCTTGTTTGTTATTTGTCATTTTTCCCTTGCTGTTTTCAATAATTTTTCTTTGTCTTTAATTTTTGCCCATTTGATTACTATGTGTCTCAGCGTGTTTCTCTGCAACACACAGAGAAAATAGGGAGCAATAATGTATTAATAAAATTTCAGATTTTGTTTTCTCATTTACAGGGTTCTCCTCATATTACTTGAGATTGAAAATATTATCTCAGTGGATTTACTTTCTTGAGGTATCTTTCAATATCCTATCTGAACTCTAGAAGTTTGGGAGAGAAACCATCGTAGACCTTTTAAAAAATTTATTCTGAAATAATTTTAGACTTACAGAATAGTTATACACATAATAAAGGGAATTTCCATATGTATATTGTTCACCCAGCTTTCCCTAATGTTAATGTCTTAGAAACCATTTAAATCTATCAAAAGGAGAAATTAACTTTGATATAATCATATTAATCTACTGATCCTATTTGAATATTGCCATTTTTCCCATTATTGTGCTTTTTCTGACTCAGAATCCCATCCTGGACCTCACATTCTGTTTAGTTGTCATGATCTCTTCCTTCAGTCTAGGACAGTTCCTCATTTCCTCAGGTTTTTTTTTTGTCTTTCATGACCTTGACACTTTTGAAGACTCTAGGCCAATTATTTGTAGAATACCTCTCAATTCAGGCTTGTGCAGTATTTTCTCATAATTAGGTTATGCATTTTTGGCAAGAACACCACAGAAATGATATATCCTTCTCAGCACATCATTTCAGGAAGGCCATAAAGTCAATATGTCTTATTTCTGATAGTATTAATGTTGATCACATGGTTAAGGTGGTGTCAGTTTTCTCCACTGTAATGTTATAATTCTTCTTTTGTAATTGACAGGTCTCTCTTAAGGAGATACTTTAAGACTATCCAAATGTCCTGTTTCTCATAATACTTCTATCCAGTTATTTTATCATCCATGGATAATTCTTGCCTGCCACTATTATTGTGGTATTTGTCTAATGGTAAATTTCTATTTTGTTTATTCCTCCTACATTTGTTAATTGGAATTTCCTTTTTAAAAAACAGCAATTTTCCTCCTGCATTTATGTAACTATTTATTTTATTCATCCATTCATTTATACTAATATGGATAAATGCATATTTATTTTACTTTATTTCTTGTAATCCAATATTTTCATTGTTTATTTTGTTGCTGTGTGCCAGATTTAGCCATTGGCAGCTCCTTTGAGTTGGCCCCTGTGTTCTTTCAACATGCCCCCCATTTCTTTGTGTGTATGTACTTTTTTATTGCCAATTCAAGATGTTCCAGGGGCATGTTGTACATTTCTGTGCCCCATCTCTGACATCAGACATTTTCCAGGGAGACCTAGTTCCTTTTATTGGAGAATAGTATTGAGAAGCCAAGGTCTGGGCTAAGTAGTCCTTTCAGAGATTTTATCGTTGAGACTTCATGTCAGAAACATGTGGTCCTTGATGTAAGTCATCTTCAGAATAATACTTTCCAGAATTAAAACCTTAGAAACTTTACAAAAACACTAAATGAGTGTGTGAATGTGACTCGGTGTGAGAAATTTACAGTGGCAAATAAAACTCAAAAAGGTAGTAGAAAAAAAAAAAAGGTAGTAGAAATCCATTACGGGAACTATTTAACTTCATTTGTAAAGGAAGAAAAAGTCAGTGAACTTCTGATGTATCAGAGGATAGGCGATGGGTAAGACCTAAAACAGGGCACATTCTTACATTAAATGTAATTATAGGTTAATGTAAGGGACTCTGTTAATAGTCACTAAAAGTTTAGGGTTCTCATCCTTTCAGTGAGAAAAGAGAGAACATGATATTACTGTGAATATGCAAGTACCAAAGGCCTTTAATATTGTGGTCCCTAACACTAGAATGCTAGTTGATGAACATTTTTTACATAAATATAAGAAGAATAAAATAGTGTCAAGACTATTTTCACGACTCTCTGAATTAATGAACTCATTGAGTAACAATAGGTATATTAGAAAACTGTGGATAATCATAGATATTAGACATTAATTAGAAATTATGATAAGTCAGGGCAAGTAAAAATTTTAGATAATTACCATTTTTAGAGCTTTGCAAGTATTTTCCCTCTCTCTGGCAATATATATATATATATATATATGTATGTATGTATATATATAATATATATATAACTTATAAGAAAGTGAGACATTTTACTCATTTAAAATCTATTTCTGAAAAAATACAGACTATCTAAACTCAAAGAAAACAAAAATTATTGTGGGACTTAGAATTTTAGTGGAAATATTTCCTGAATTATTTGTACTTAAGTTCAAATCCTACTCATATTCTCCTTTATAACACAATTCTCAGACTTGAGGTAACTCATCTTTTCTAGGAGTGTATTTATTATCAGTGTTGTTAGGAATATCATGATATTTTATTATCAGAAAACCTGCTGTAATCACTGCTAGTTTTGTGTACCAACTGAGAATGCTCCAAAATGACACCATTGTATCCATTGGTTGAGTGTTCTCTAATGGGCATGTGACATCTAAGATGCCAGGGCTTGTATTCAACACAACTCGCAACTTTATTTGGCACCTTAGATTCACCTGAATTCAACCAAATGACAAAATTATGAAAATATATTGCAGTTCATTGTTAATTAGCACACAATCTCTGAGGGAGATTTCAAATTCCGAGCTAGGATACATATAAAATTCTACCAAACTGACAATGAGACTTGTCAGTCTCCAGCTATCAATCAGGATAATGTGTTCTCTTTATATACTGTCCCATGACTAATGTTAAGATGTAAAATTCAAATAAAGATTTTAAAGGAAAGTACACAAAATGTTAAAAAAAATGCGGTAGAAATGAATTATTTGGGAGGATATTCTGCTTAAAAATAACTAACACATGAATCATGTTTTTTAGAGAATTTCTTGTCAAACTCATCAACTTCATTCTAAGAGTCTCTTCATATTGTTAAATCTGAGGAATTCTAACTTTAAGAATTTAATAGTTTGTGTAATTGTAGGTATTGTATAACTTGAATCATTGTGATTTCCATTTCACATACCAAAATATAGTGTTTTTAATTTCATGGTATACTTTAATCAACTTTGACCTTTGACAGATAGGAAATTTATTTGTCCAGCTAGTCATTTACATCTATTCCTCCCTTCCCTGTTTATCACTGGAGAGTGGTTTTGTGGGTCAGTGTGGTGCAGAAAATCAGGCCTCTTCTTCTGACTCAGGATTGAATCATAAACAGGCATATAATCTTAGAAACCCTTTAGTCCACTATTTTAGTCCATGTGCCTTTGGAAGTAGTAAAGTGAACCGTTTGCAATGTACTTTTTGAAAAACAATTAAAATTATGCATTTTAATTATAGTCATAAGATTATGCTTAACAGTTATAATTATGAGAAATTGTAATGCTGTATGAGACAGCTGATTGTTAATTATTTTTCTTCTTTTGGTCAGAATTTAAATCAACTCAGAGATAACATTGGAAACTCTCTTTGTAGTTTTCTATGACTTTAATTAAAACAAAACATAATCAGGGAAATGGAAAATGACCACTTAATAAATGAAATTTTTTCATAGACAACAATTTTAAAACATGAATGCTTTGGGGGAAATAATAATAATTTTAAAAGGCCCTGGTAGTATTCACATGTGCCCTAAAATAAACAAACATTTAAAACCAACCGTGATGCAGTGGGAAACAAAAATTGAATACAGACACTAACAAGTGAACTTAACTGCATTACAAATGAATAACACACCCACATTGAATGGAGTGGAGAAGTCAAGAACTAATATAAGTAACTGTGGAAAATACTGTAAGGTAAAGATAAACTCTGGTCAGTAAAAATGTTTTTCGTAGGGGTATGATTTAGCAATTCTGAAACTGTTTTATGTGTATGCTAAAACTTATAAGTAAGAAAATGTAGTGTAGATGTAATGAAAGCCAGATTTCTCATTTCTCACTTTTGGAGAAAGAATTTCTAAATATGGAAAGAAGGGAGGTTAGAATGAACCATGTGGTGTTGCATTCGAATTGGAGGTGTCACTATAAACGCATGGTTTTTGATAGATTAATAGGCAGAACAATAGACATGGTGTGTGTTTGTGTGCATCCACCCATGCAGGAGTTAGTACACAAACACATATTTCCTAGTTCTGTCTATTAATATGGCCTAGAAGCTATGACGTCCCAGTAGCAATTAGCATGCCAAGGATCCAGATCTTGGTTTATAAACCCCATTCTCCAGTAAAAGGAACTAGGGCTCCTTGAATAACTGTTTGATTCCAGAACTGGGGCAGGAAAATACAAGAGGAGTCTGAAACTTCTTCTCATCCCAGAAAGTAAGAAAGTGTTACAAAGGAAAAAAAAAAAGAAAAGAAAAGAAACAACACAAGAGCCATCCTGAAGGAGCCCTAATGGACAAAACTGGAATAAGTTTCCCAACAGAATAAAAAGTGATAGTATTGGAATATAACTCAGAATAAAATACATATTCATGGATCCTTACTAATGTAAGTAAATAATCAGATTAACTAAAAAATGGGGGAAACATGACAAACCTTCCTTACAGTAGAATTCTAATGAAAACATATAGAAGGAAGAAGGGAAATAAAGGATCGTCATGAGGCAATAACTACAGTCATAATTGTTACAGACAAAAATCCACCAATGAATACTAAAATCAGGGAAATCTTGGGAAAAGGTTTGAGGAGGAAAAGATTTACATAGTCTCAGGTATGTCCCCCAAGATACTTACCAACTACAAAGGAAAGGACGGTAACTTTATATTGGAGAAACCTAGCGGATACCATCTTAACCTAGCGATCCAGGTAAACATCACTAGGAATAAGACATATTGACATCACGAAGCCCTTGATGTGAAGCACTGAGAAGGGTACCACATTGTTTGTAGTATTTTTGACAATGATGTATAACCTCAATCTGTGAAAACACCAGATGATCCCCAATTTATGGGCATTCTACAAAACTGTTGATGAATACTCTTCAAAAGTGTCATAAGCATGAAAGGCAAGGAAAGCTGAAGAACTGCTACAGATTGTATAACAAGTATAAATAGCAACTAAATATAATACAAGATCCTGTATAGAATGCTGGAAAAGAAATACTACATTAGTGGAAAGTTGGTGTAGTTTACTTAATAACATTGTGTCAATGTTAATTTCTTGTTCCCTACCATTTTACTATGGTTGTGTAACATAACATTAGAAGAAGCAGCATGAGAGGTAGAAGAAAACCCTTTGTATTACTCTTGAACACTTATGTAAGTCTAAAATTAGTTTTTAAAGTAGTTAAGTAAAATTTTAAAAGGAGCTTTGTAGTAAAGAACTTGGGACCAATATCTTCAGCCTCCTCATTTTGCACATTAGAGGCCCCAAAATATTAAAGGATTTATCCACAACACAAAGTTTGGGGGAAGTTAAGATGAGATCTAAGGGTGTTGTCAAGTTTTCTGGGAACTTCTTTCCTCTGGTCCAACACATGAAAATGGAGCTTTATTCCTCAGAAATTGGTAACTGCTGGTCAGCTTGTCTAAATTAAAGCTTCCCGGTTTCAACTCCCTCAGTGTTCATGCAATGTGAAGATGAATGCCAAAGTTGTTTTCACTATCTCTTGTCATACTGACAGTTTACAGTATGCTGAATAAATGTGGCAGTGACAAAAATGCTTTATCTCAAGTAGTCTTGTTTGTCTATGTTGAAGAGTTAGTAAAGCTACCAGACTTTATCAATTTAAGAAAAAACCACTAAATTTATAAATTTAAAAAGATATATTTAATAATATTTATACACATTAAAAGAGTGTTCAGGGCTTCCCTGGTGGCGCAGTGGTTGAGAGTCCGCCTGCCGATGCAGGGGACACAGGTTCGTGCCCCGGTCTGGGAAGTTTCCACATGCCGCGGAGAGGCTAGGCCCGTGAGCCATGGCGGCTGAGCCTGCGCGTCCGGAGCCTGTGCTCCGCAACGGGAGAGGCCACACAGTGAGAGGCCCACGTACAGCAAAAGAAAAAAAAAAAAAAAGAGTGTTTAGGGACTTCCCTGGCGGTCCGATGGTTAAAACTCTGAGCTCCCAATGCAGGGGGCGCGGGTTCGATCCCTGGTAGGGGAACTAAGATCCCACATGCTGTGCAACGTGGCTAAAAAATAAAAAAAAATTTTTTTTTAAAGAGTATTCAACTTTCGAAATGTGAATATCAAGCCCCTTTAATTAACTCAGAAAAATATGTTAGATTTATAAAGTAGTAAGTTGCACATACTAGGAATACATCTATTTAAAAAATAAAGACAGGTTTATATTTGTATTTTTCTATGGTCCCAAGATATCAGCTAAGACTTAAAGAACTCTCATTTATCTTTAGAAAAGAGGAAACAACTATTTACCTTATAAAGCTATCTTCATTCCTCATTCATTAATCGTCCAGTTTAGCACTCACTCAGTGAATGAACATTATCTTCAGGCCTGATAACTGATTTTCTGAAATTTCTTTACTGAAAGCTATTATTCTGCATATGTGCTTTCAAAGTAGCAATTAACAAAAACAAAATATCAAAATTGTTAAAGGTGGAAGCAAGAACAAGTGATTAGCTCCCACGTGTATTCTTATTATTTATAGATACAGGTTGTTGGGCATCTGTCTCCAAGCTGAAAATCTCAGAAGGTTAGTTAGCATCAGAACTACTCTTTTTTTTTAGAACTACTCCTGAGAGTTACATTTATGGTATGAATTGAGTTAGGCTGATCAGAGCTGTCTGTTCCCATATAGTTCCCACTGCTGAGTTGTCCATTACCTGAGACTCCAGCATGAGAGTTTTGGAGACAGTACATATCCATGTTGAGAAAAGGAAAAGCTTATCTGGCAGCCTTGGGTTTTGGGTTATAGAGTTTTCACCAATAATTATTTTTGTTGCTTTTTAAAAATACCTTTATTTTATATTGGAGTATAGTTGATTATTTTGGTTGCTTTAGACATGGAACTTTATATCTCTTATTCTCCATTCCCCTTCTGAAAAAGTTTCTTTGAGTTTTATCTCTCTACCCCAGCACTCTAGAAGATGCTGCTAAAATTCACAGAGTCATTCTTCCTGGAGCTTGCATGACTCTGTCATTATGTTACCTTTCCATCTCCCCAGCCATGGATCAAATTCATATGCCAAATTTGAAACTAATTTTAAATATTTGTATGGACTCTTAAGTGCAGTGAAAAAGGAATGAGGTTTTGTGGCAAAACTCTGTTACCAAAAAACATACCTTTTTCAGAGATAATATACCCTCCACTTTACATGTTTTACAGTTTATAAAACATTTAATACATACCACTGAAGCTTCTAAATAGCCCCAGTAGATATTAGAATGATTTTATGGAAGTTGAAGCTGAAGACTAGTGAATGGATGCCTAGGATCTTCCATTAGTAAGAATTGGAGCTCATCCAGCTACTATGCTTTCCATTATATCACACTGTCTATGGACACACCAGTTAGCATAAGTTATTTGAAAGACAGAAAGCTCTGAAATCACATATTAGCTCTTAGGTTTTTTTTTTTTTTTTAATATCTGTGCTTAATAATAAATAGATGGAATAAAAGAGGGAGACAAATATGACTTGACATTTTATTTTGTTTTAGCCCGGTGCTAAAATGGTGCTTCCTTTGGGTATTTCTATCATCTCCTTGCAGTATTCATACGGAATTAACAGCGGTGGGTTCGAAATTCTTTTATAGGAATACCTCTCTTGACTTTGAGGTATAGAAAGAGAGTGGCTATGAATGAACATACTTGAAAGTGAACAGCGCATTTTATGAGACTGGAAATGTATCAAATCTAAGGTGCCTTACTTCTGAGACTGTTCATGAAAGGACCTGAGAAGGCTGAATGAGTCTTGTATATGACCAAAATTGAATCTGAAGAAAAGCTGTCTAAACTCGTCATTGACTACCACATTTCTAAAGTTAGAAAAAGTGAAAAAAATGTGATTGTACAGAGTCTCATCCTGAAATCCTAGAAAATGACAGTTCTTAGGAGGTTTAGGGAGGTGGCAAGGGAGAAAGATGGGTATAGGGAACAAAGAAAATCAAAGTAAAACTTTTTAAAGATTAGAAAATGTTATTTTAGGTAAGAGAATAAATTGAATCTTTACTCAGGAACTCAGCATTAATAAAGCTGATTAGTCAAATTAAAAGCCTTTGGTTTTGGAATCACAATCACATAGATATGGGATAAATCCTAACTCACAGTTCTGAGCAGCTCCTTAATCACTTTAAATTTCGGTTTCTTTACACAGTGGGAACATGAGTTTATTAGAAATGATGTTTTGAAAATTAAGGGAAAGGTATGTAAAGGAAGTAATACATTGCTCTGGCAAATCTTTTATTTTTAAGTAAACAAATTTTACCAAAGTTCTTACTAATAAAACTAGGTCATCTATATGCAATATATATATATATATATATATATATATATATATATGATGAAGAAGGGAGTAGGGGGAATTTCTTTTCACCATGTATGATTTAGTTAAGTTTAAAATTTGTACCATGAATATACATTGCTTCGTGAAAACAGTTATTATTTTTTAATGAAGCAAGATTATTATAGACATAAATCTTATATCTAGATCTCGAGAATCTATAAAATAATCGTTAGAAAGAAATATTTCTATGATTTCCCTTATAGAAGTAGTGTAAAGGAATAAATGGCCCCCTATCTGCACTGTTTTTCACTTATGTCCCAGCTGAAAGCCTCCCGTCAATTTAGTACAAATCAGTATCAGAAAGCATTTTGTAAAATCCTTATTTTTTCATTTAAAATTATCCTTAATCATTCTGTAAAGCAAATACTTTTATTATTCCATTTTCCAGATAGGTATACTGGACTACAAAGATACTAATTAATTTGTTCAAAATCACACAGTAAATAAAAGGGGTGTGATTCAAATTTTTAAAACTTTTAAAATTCTATTATTTTTTAAAAATAGACTTTGTTTTTTAGAACAGCTTTATGTTCACTGCAAAATCCAGCAGAAAGTATGGAGATTTCCCATATGCCTTGTCCCCAGGCATGCATAACTTCCCCCATTATCAACACCCCTCACCAGAATGGTACATTTGTTATAATTGATGTACCCACATTGATATATCATAGTTACCCAAAGTCCATAGTTTACATTAAGATTCACTCTTGGGGGCTTCCCTGGTGGCACAGTGGTTGAGAGTCCGCCTGACGATGCAGGGGACACGGGTTCGTGCCCCGGTCCGGGAAGATCCCACATGCCGTGGAGCGGCTGGGCCCGTGAGCTATGGCTGCTGAGCCTGCGCGTCCGGAGCCTGTGCTCTGCAACGGGAGAGGCCACAACAGTGAGAGGCACGCGTACCGCCAAAAAAAAAAAAAAGATTCGTTCTTGGTGTTGTGCATTCTGTCGACTTTGGCAAATGTATAATGAAATGTATACATCATTATGGCATCGTACAGAGTATTTGCACTGCCCTAAAAATCCTCAGTGCTTCACCTATTCATGTCTCCTTTCCCTCTGAGCAACTACTGAACATATGCATAGTTTGTCTCTTTTCTGAATATCATATAGTTAGAATCAAACAGTACGTAACATTTTCTTTTTATTAATTAAATGTATTTATTTATTTAGGCTGCGTTGGGTCTTTGTTGCTGCACGCTGGCTTTTTCTCTAGTTGCAGCGAGCAGGGACTACTCTTTGCTGCAGTGCGCAGGTTTCTCATTGCGGTGGCTTCTCTTGTTGCAGAGCAAGGGCTCTAGGCGCATGGGCTTCAGTAGTTGTGGCTCGTGGGCTCTAGAGCGTGGGCTCAGTACCTGTGGAGCAAGGGCTTAGTTGCCCCGCAGCATGTGGGATCTTCCTGGAGCAGGGATTGAACCCGTGTCCCCTGCATTGACAGGAGGGTTCTTAACCGCTGTGCCACCAGAGAAGTCCACTGCGTAACTTTTTCTGATTGGCTTCTTTCACTTAGTGATATGCATTTAAGTTTACTCCATGTCTTTTAATGGCTTGATAGCTATTTCTTTTTAGTGCTAAATACTATTTTGTTGCCTGGATGCACCACAGTTTCTTTATCCATTCTCCTGCTGATGGGCATCTTGGTCACTTCCAGGTTTTGGCGTTTGTGAATAAAGCTGCAGTAAACATCCATGTGCAGGTTTTTGTGTGGATATACATTTCCAACTCTTTTGGGTAAATACCAAGGAGTGCATTTGCTGCGTTGTATGGTAAGAGTATGTTTAGTTTTTAAGAAGCCACCAAACCGTCTTCCAAAGTGACTGTACCATTTTGCACTTCTACCGGAAATAAATAAGAATTCCCGGTGCTCCATACTTCATCAGCATCTGACGTTGTCAGTTCTGGATTTTAGCCATTCTGATAGGTGTGTAGTGGTATCTCGTTTTAATTTGCATTTCCCTAATGATATATGATGTGAAGCATCTTTTCGTATGTTTATTTGCTATCTGTAACTTTTAAATCTTTTTGACCACAAATCTGTGCATATTAGAAAAAAAAAGCATGTGCCAGCAGATGTGAGGAATCAACTCCCAAAATTAGAAGTGACAGGCTGGCTGACATCAGGGGGCTGAGTGGCTGTGTGCAGAGCAGGCTGAAAGTGAATGCCAGAGGACTTGGATCTCAGCTAATGGATAGTATTCCAGTCTCTGAACTTTCAGCAAGTGGACCTTTTGAAAGTCATGATCTTCTTTCAAAATATTTTTCTTATGTGAAAAATTAACTTTTGCTCAGTCATCCTCTTGAATTATTAGAAAAAAAAAAAAAACTTTTCAGCTTGTTACGTACTGAACAGTATTACCCAAATTCATATATTGAAGCCCTAACTCCCAAGGTGACTGTATTTGGAGATAGGGACTTTAAGAAGGTAATTAAGATTAAATTAAGTCATAAGGACCCGAATCCAATGATTGATATCCTTAGAAGAAGAGGAAGAGACACCAGAGATTTACACAAAGGCCAAGTGAGGACACAATGAGAAGACAGCTGTCTGTGAGCCAAGGACAGAGACCTTAGGAGAAACCAACCCTGCCAGCATCTTGATTTCAACCTTCAGAATGTGGGAAAATAAATGTCTACTGTTTAGGCCACTTAGTTGGTGGTATTTTGTTATGGCAGCCCCAGCTGACTAGTATACCAAAATAAAATGCTCAATGGAAATAAAATGAATTTATCCACGTTAAGAAACATCCAGGGTCTATTTGCTCTAATAGAATTACAAATGGAATTCAATGCAGTGGAGCATGTTCAGTATCTTCCATTTTTTCCTAGCTCAAATCTTTCACTGGATATGTTGAGGGGTAATGATGAAGCTATTGGTTTTCAAGATATTTTTAATGATCCATCACAAAATGATGTAATGAAAGAACCCTACTTGATGGTGGAATATAATTTTGGCTTACTATAATAGAGCTGTGTGGTTAATTAAAGTAGAGGAACTGCATCTTGTTTATAGTTGTCTTTTTACTATAATTTGATGTATACAATATTAAAAGTACTGACACATGAGAAGTTTTGCCAGAAAATGTAAATTCTGCTGCTGTGGAAACACCTCTACCAACAAAATATACACTAAAAACACGAAGCCTCAAATATGACATTTTTATCTGATTTTAAATGATTCAAAACACGTAGCAAATGACACGACAATGAAAGGAACACAGTTATGTTTTCTTGTCTCAAAAACTTTACTTATATATATTTATATCATGTTGGCCTTGCATATGTATTTTAAATTATTTATTGTATAAAACTTTAACCATATATAGAAATCAAAGACTATAATAAAGTACTTCACTGTGACCCATCATCAACAATTATCAATACCTGGCCCATCTTGTGTTATATACTCCTACATACTTCCCTTTATCTTATCATTTCTGGAGCAGATATAAGATGTATTATCTGCAAATATATCAGTATGTTTCTCTGAAAGTTAATAGTTTTCTTTTTAAAGATACCCATGATATCATTATTATTCCAAAAATTTAACAATAAATGCTTAATATCAGAAAAGATGCAATCATTGTTTAAATTTTTCCAACTTTTTCACAAATGCCACGATTATTTTTATATGTTGTTTTAAAAATCAGGAACCAACTAAATTCTAAACATTTCAATTAGTTGACATATCTCTTAATTCCCTTTTACTATAAAAGATTTTATAACAGAGCAAGTGGCTTGTTGCCCAGTCCACAATGGAAAGAGCAAATACTGAGGCAATAGTCTTTTCCAGAAAGAAAAGGCTTTATTGCAGGGCGGCCAAGCAAGGAAACAAGAGGCAAA
This sequence comes from Phocoena sinus, assembly GCF_008692025.1. Taxonomy (NCBI): domain Eukaryota; kingdom Metazoa; phylum Chordata; class Mammalia; order Artiodactyla; family Phocoenidae; genus Phocoena; species Phocoena sinus. The sequence goes on along the minus strand of NC_045775.1, from coordinate 48,320,698 downwards.
GCTCAGATCTGTCTCCTGGATAGGCTGTTGACTGGGGTATTTATCGTGGAAGCAGGAAGCAAGAGGGGGAGGGGGCCAGGAAATGATTGGTGGAAAGCAAACTGTAAGTTTCTAGAGTTCTCTGTGCAGGTGTGACTGTTCTTCAAACCTCATCATGGGTTGTATGTGCAGGGTTCATTATGTAACATGTGGTAGATTTAGTCATTTGAGGTCTAAAGTTTACTATGTCATTCTAGTCCTTCAATGTGCCTGAACCTGTATGATGCTTAGTCAGGGTCTGTCAGCAAGTTGTTTCCTTGTCTGTGGTTTCTCTGGTCCTCTGCAAAAAAGCTTGGTATTCTTGATGTATCATTTTGTTTCTACCTTATGGGCCTTGTAACTTAGAGGGCATGGTTTCTGTTTCTCTCCATCTATCTCATTTTTAGGACTTCCCTGGTGGCGCAGTGGTTGAGAATCCACCTGCCAATGCAGGGCACATGGGTTCGAGCCCTGGTCCGGGAAGATCCCACATGCCGCGGAGCAGCTAAGCCCATGTGCCACAACTACTGAGCCTGTGCTCTAGAGCTCTTGAGCCACAACTACTGAAACCTGAGTGCCTAGAGCCCGTGCTCCACAACAAGGGAAGCCACCGCAATGAGAAGCCCGTTGCATCTCAACGGAGAGTGGCCCCTGCTTGCCTCAACTAAAAAGAAAGCCCGTGCACAGCAACAAAGACCCAACACACAGCCAAAAATAAATAAATGTATACCAAAACTAAAGATAAAAAGACTACTTACAACATACCTGTTGAATCAGAAACAAGAGTCTTTGTTCAGCAGTTTCCTACAGTTTAGCTTTTGCTGGTTGCACCCCTCGTGTGTCCTTTTAACTGTTCTTTTTTCTTTGTTGGAGGAGTTTTTGAGAGGTCATGACCAGCCGTTGACCTGTGAGTTGGGCCTGGGCAATCAGAAGCTCCTCACCCCCTCCTCTGTCCTTGGAATATATGTTCCACCCACTGATCCCACAGCTGGAGCTGTTTTCAAGGATGCAACCTTGAGAGAGTAATGTGCTGTTGAGACATCTGGACAGTGTACATGACCAGACCCAGTTAAAGCCTCTGTGTCAACTTTTAAGATTCTGGTGGGCAGGTGTGAAGATCTACTTGTCTTGAAGCTGCCCAAAACAAACCTGGTAATTAAGTCCCCTTGCTTATTAAACCTGCCACCTACCAATCTGGAGTGGTCTGCCTCTTTCTTGGATCTCTTCCATGTATAGGGGCCAGTTTCAGATTTCACCTGGTAAATTCCCAAGTTTGCAAACCAACACTCATATATATTTTTCTCTCCATTAGAACTGGAGGCTTGATGTGATTAGATTTATTCATTTCTCTTTTTGTAGCAATGCTATTTCATAGTGTTGTGTTTATCTAAACTGAAGCACATAATACCTGTTTTTTTTGTTTTCTGATGTTAACAGTAGTTGTTGATCAATATCTAGATAAATTAATTCATTAGAGTATATTAAATGATAGTACATCCATCATATTATTTTATTATATGAAATTCTCTGATTTTTTTTTTGCTATCTAAGGTAAAAGCTTCATGCAGACATTATACGTTCCTGCCATTTTTAAGGAACTTTGGTTCATTTTATAGGAAAATGATATATTAAGACCAAAGTCTGAGCACTGGAAATTATTCTCTGCTACCAGGTTGCCAGTGTTTTAAGAACTTTCCAATGGATGTGGATTGGAAAAGTACTTTTTAAATTTTATGTTTAGTGGTTGCATTTCAACTTAATTGTTTTATTATTACTAAAATATTATATAATTAAAAATCAAGCTTGTAAGACTATATTAAAATGTGTATATATATGCTAATATATATGTATATATTTATCTGTTTCAATCTAATTCCTGGATACCTTAGGCAAACAACTAGAAACGGTCTTTCTCTATTTGTTCTATTTTGTAGTCTCTCTTTTTCTCTCTTTCTCTCCCTCTCCCCTGCTTCCTCTTACAGAATGAGGAAAGTTAGAAAACTTATTATGGCAGTATAATTGAGAAATGATGGACCAGGGTGGTAGCAGGTGTTGAAAAACAGTCATATTTGGAATGTATTCGGAAGGTAGAACCAGCAGCATTTGATGATGGATAGATTGTAAGTGTAGAATGAGGGAATGAGAGAAAACAAGAGTAACTGTAGTTTTTGGCATAAGCAACAGGGTGAATGGACATGCCATTTACTGAGATAGGAAAGACTGGAGGAGAAATACATTTGAAGGGGAAAGGGATTGAGAATTTTTTGGACTTGTCAAGTTTGATATGCCCATTAGATATCCAAGACCAAATAGCAAGTACAGTTAGATAGAGCCCCCAACCAGAATGTAAGTTCCAAGAAGATAGCTATTTTTGGCTGTTTTGTTCACTACTATATCTTCAGAGCTTAAAAGAGGCACATATTAGATGTTCCATAGACATTCACTGAGTGAATAAGCAAACAAACAAGTATGAAAAAAATATATCTTAGAACTTAGCAAATACGTCTCTTCTTATTCCAAACTGATACCTCTGCAGTCCATGTAATTTTAACCTTCTATTTGATCTTTACACAGTTTCAGTTAAGAGCAATCATGATACAGTAGCCCTATTTGCTTATTTATCTCTTCTATTAATTAGAATAGAAGAGATAAATAAGCAACAGGCAATGGACCTTATCAGTCAAATTAACTATTTAGATTTCAGTCCTTTATTATTTTTATACTTGGTAGTTTGTCAACCTAATATTTTTGTCTTTCCAAGGTCAAATTTGAAAGACAAAGAGAAACAAATGAAGGCTTTGTAAGGGATTAATGGGTTCTCACTTTGGTCTTGATTGTAGTTAAACATCAGTCCCTGGGTGTTTCACAGTATGTGACTAGGGCATAAGTAGCACAAAGTAGCTTTTTTACCTACTCAGATTATCTTTGGCCTTGCTCTGTTGGTATAAGATGGTTTTCTGTGTATTGTGTCCTATTTTAAGGATTTCATGAAGCTTATACTTGGTTTGCAAATAATTTCTGAGGTGACTACAAAGATGACACATTTATTGTGCTTTAACTCTGGTTTTCTTTGGGAATTCCCTGGTAGTCCAGAGGTTAGGACTCGGTGCTTTCACTGCCAGAGTCTGGGTTCTGTCCCTGGTTGGGGAGCTAAGATCCTGCAAGCTGCGCAGCACGGCCAAATTAAAGCAAAACAAAACAAAAAAACCTTGGTTTTCATTTTGGCCTCAGAATTTTTCGGAGAAGTGCCTTATTGTCTCTACTATCTTGCCAAAGCAAATGTTGGAAAAAATGAGATTGGCATTTATTCTAGATGACTCATTACATCATAAAACTGGGTTAGCCCTTGCAGACTTGGCAGTGAAGACCAAGTCATTATTTTTAAATTGTTAGCATATGGGTGGTCAGAGATGGTAACACTCAGGTATGTGTGAACAAGAGTTCTCATTTAGGAGGAGAATGTGAATTATCCTTCTAAATGAGAGAATGTGAATTACATGCTTTTATCTGTCATGGTTTCTAGGTGCTTTACTATGCTATGAGTTTGAGATCCTAGGTTTCATTTGCTGTTACTTTGAACTGTTATCAGTAGAAGCTGCTGTGGTACTGACTGATTTATAACTAGTTTTATCAAAATTTGTGCAGAACCCTGCAGAATTTTTTCTAGGTACTTCTGAATGTAAACTCTACAGTCATGAATGAAGTGCTATGATAATATTATGCCACTATGATTGTATTCATTATTTAAGGGTATGCTATAATCAATACATTTTGAGCTGAATTCTGAAAAAAAGTTTTTAGGGCTTCCCTGGTGGCGCAGTGGTTGAGAGTCCACCTGCCGATGCAGGGGACACGGGTTCGTGCCCCGGTCCGCGAGGATCCCACGTGCCGCGGAGCGGCTGGGCCCGTGAGCCATGGCCGCTGAGCCTGTGCGTCCGGAGCCTGTGCTCCGCAACGGGAGAGGCCACAGCAGTGAGAGGCCCGCGTACCGCAAAAAAAAAAAAAAAAAAGTTTTTAAAAATTGTCTATTGTATAAATTCCTTTCTCAAACATGCAAGTTAATTCAGTAGTAATGAGCTTGCTATAAGGAAGTTTATACAGCTGGTTATTCAAAATTGCAGGAATCTTCTCTATATTTATGCTACTATCCAGTTGTTCAGAGTATATTAAATTAATATTTTAGGTTATAGATGCATTTTTCAGCCCTGTGAAAGTCTTGGTAACATAACCATTTTTATGTTTTTTCCCATACATATTCCTCAGAGGTATAATGTAAAATTATTTGTTAGCTACAAACCAAGTAGTCTATCCTTCTAGAAGTCTTTTTCAAGCTATTTTTTAGATCTGAGGTCAAACACCTCTCATAAGGCTTGAATCCCTAAGATCATTATACTGCATTTAAAAATTAATAATGTGCTCATTAATTACAGCCTTTTATTTTAAACATTTTTCATGTGACCTTTTTACAGTGAAGAAAAGTACAATTTTAGGTAAATTCATTAGCATATGAGGAGAATGCCCAAGGGTGGGAGGAAAATAAACATGAATATTGAGACCTAGAGAAATTTACCAAATCAAGTGGGAATTCGAAGAAGAGTAATAGTAAAAAAGAGAAAAAATCAAGAGGAGACATAAGACAAATCTGATCAGGTTGATCTTTTAAGGTGAAGGCAAGAATACTGTCTGTTGTGGTTCTCAGCAGAACACGGATTCTAGTTTTTATAGTGCAGAAATTGTTGTTGTTTTTTTTTTCTGCTAATGAAGATCAGCCTATGTATATTAGTGGAGACTGGGATAACGAAACATAAATTTGCTTGTTTATTCTATCTTCTTCCCTGTCATATTGTTACAGAGAACTAAATGGGATACGTATAACATCTCATTTTATTTATTTTATTTGCCCTCAAAGTAATTTCTAATAAAGAGTGAAATGACTAAAAACACCTAAAATTTTTTCTTGAATAATTTAAATAGATTTATAGAGAAATATTTGTACTTGTAGTTTGCAAATGGATATTATTTTCTAAATTGTTACACGCCTGCAATGTGCTATGTGCTTGTGTATGTTCTTTTTGTTTTTTGGCTTTTTTGCCCCTAAGCCAAAGAAACAAAAACAAAATTATAGTTGTGGATGAAGTTATAACCCTGCTAATATCATATGGTTATGATATAAAGAAGCATGAATTATTGTTTTTCAACTGTTTAGGTTTATTAAGTTTATGAACTATGGAAAAGGAAGTATAGTACCCACAAGCCAAGGTGGGGAAGTTAGATAAACTTAATAGTTGACTCTTCAGTGAGGGTTAACTTCATTGTTTGTTAAAATTTAAGTACAAATGCACATTTTACACATAACCATTTATGAGACACTTGATAACTCTCACCACATCTTTAGAAAATAGAATTGACAAGAAAAAAAGGATGAAAAAGAGATGAGTTTAGTAAATTAAGTTACTAGTTTAAAAGTGTTTTTGGATGTGGTTACTGACCATTTCCTATCATGAGCGATGATTAAGCTGCAGATTATATTAAAAATATCACCTTTGAAATTATTTTATTGCCTTCATATGTTCTTAGAAGTGAGTAGGATGATTAAAAACGGGTATTTCAACTGCAAGATTTTAGAATTATGTAATTATTTACAGAGACACTTAAGGTGACCTTTCACTATTGGGATGAACTGCTCTCTGATATTAATAAGAATAAGTGATTTAACCTGCCAAAGAAACCTGATGAAAGAACTTCAGAAACTGTAGCTTTCTAAATTCTTCAAGGTTTATTAGTCTCTGTACCCTGACACAGCAACAATCTAATACTATAATGGATTGCCTTCCAGTGAAGAAGGTATTTAAAAGCCAAATAGCCACGAAAATAGCTTACAATATGTTAGGAGAATGAGAATTTTTATAGTACAGTACAAACATGTAATCCAAATGTTGCTCATTAGTTCTAATACTATTAACTAAAATTGGAACTGAATAAGCCAGATTGTGAAATGGGTGCTGATTTAAATAGAGTGCTAGACAAAAGAACTCTCAGTTTTGGGAAGTGATATATATCCTGATGCAGTACCAGTGTGAAGGAAGAACTTTGGTGGGGGAAATAGAATATTCTATTTGAAATGTTTTGCAGATTTAAAGTATAGTCATTTCATTAGACATTTGTAAATCAAGATAGTCTTTCAATAGAAAATTGAGTCACTCTTCAGTTGAGGGAGGGACCTAATTGTAAACACAGCAGTAGGGAAATGAACCCCCTAGACTTCCTAGAGGCTCTGTATGCTTAATGGTGTCAGAGGTACCCCAGGGAGGTGACCCTCAGAGCAACGTGCACCTTGCTGCAGTTTTCAGCATAGGTCTATAGAAGAAAAACATCTTGAGGAGGGAGGTATAATGTAGTGGGTATTCATTTGGCAGAGGATTTAATCTGTCTCTTTATTGGGAGTAAGAATGCTAAGGGATTGAAATGTATGACTTGCATATGAGCCCCCTTACCTCCTTTGACAGCCTTCCCCAAACAGAACACATTGAGATTTAAAAAAATATTTTCTGACCCCAGTTTTTCACAGCATAAAAAATTAACTTGTTTACAGTAAACTCAGAGGAAAGGGTGTGGCCAGAATAGTCCAAGGTCTACTGCTCAAATTTCCTAGAGAATGGTAAATAAATTATGGCAATGATAATGAAAAGTATGAACTAGGTAACATTCTTAGCACTTTACTTATGCTAACTTATTCAACCCTCTCAATAACTTTCAATAGAAGAAGAACTAAGGCATAATGTAATTAAATAATATGCCTAAAGCCACAAAGCAGCAAATCCTGCAATTCAAACCTAGCAGGCTGGTACCATGTCCTCAGCCTTTAATCACTGTTCTGCACTGTCATATAAGAGCTTTCCTTCTTTTACCTTATCCTAGTTCAAAAATTCTAAAGTTAATTCATTGGCTCTTTCTCAGACTCAGCATTCTGTGATATCTTCATTGCAATGGAATATAGAAGTGCATTTAAAGCTTTAAGATGGCTTCCAATGAAAATCGTATCAGTTCAATTATGTTTCTTTGAACACTACTCCCATGAAATGAACTGTGAAGATATTTAGAAACCTTTTTAGGTCATAGCCTCCTATATATTTAAAGCTTATGGAAGTAGTATGAGAAAGAAACTTGTACAATGTTGTATAACCCAGCTGTTCACATTTCATTCGAAAAGAGACTACCCTCTGCTTTTTGGAGAACACTTCATAAGCTCTGGAGAACTTGATTTTCCCAGAAACAACAGTTGAGAAATAAATACTGGTGGCCTCTGGAAATAGATCAAGTGCTGAGTGGCGTAAGGTATCCTATGCTGAAGTCAAAGAACTTGGAAATGATGGCTGTAGAATCTCTCCTAGTTTGTCTGAGTCATACCTCATACCTTGATACTATTTTAAACATTCCCCCTCAACTTTTTTATTTGCCAATACACCTTGCTTTAATTGGAAATATTTAGGTACTTTTGGTCCCTGCTGTGTTTCACTCCATTTGCAGAGGGAAAGCCATCCGACAGCCAGAAAACACTTTGCTTTAACGCACCATCTGCAGCTTACAGCTGGGCGCTGCTGGTTGTTTTGATCTGTAACAATGCTAGCTGTAGAATGGAACCAAGGAATACAGTCTAAAAGGTCGTTTGGTTCTGGATCTTTTCCTCCAACTGTGAGTTCAGAACACAAGTCTATGTAAGGGTTAGAACAACAATTTGCAGTTTTTATTTTACCATCATTTACCACCCCAAATTATCTAAGGTGAGGAGCTCCTGTAAACGTTTTCCATTTTTATCTTTGGCTAGAAAGTTTTGCCTTCCAAAAGCAAGTTTTAAGAATACTAGCAACTAGTTGTTGTGTTGGAGTTCTAAACGTTACTGTGTAGCAACGGAAATTATAGCATTTGGTATGTGGAAATAAACAAAACCCACCCAAATGAGGACAAAGGATATTTATTCAGAGCTTGCTATAGCAAAGGATTCAACTACCATCCATTGTTTTGGCAAAGACTCAGAGTTAGGCAGGGTAGTGGAAAAGATTTACAGTAAAAAAGAGAAGACTTCAGGCAGGCTCTGATTAGAGGTTGTTGGCATGGGGAAGAGGGGAGGTGGGCTAGCTAGAAGTGGGATATGCTATGTAACTGGGTTGAGGAACTTATTTTACTTTCTCTGGTTGGTCCTAAGTTGGACAAAAGTGGAAGTGGGAAAAATAGGGAAGCTGGCAATGACCTAGTCTTGACCTTTCTGGGATGATTGCTGCAGAGGTTGCGGGTCGGAGTTCTATTGGCATACATTCGTTTATGGTCTAGCCATTTTCCGTTTGTATATTCAGTATCTCAGGAATCACAAAAACCTAGATTTGCATGTTGACTCTGTTAATAACTGTGTAATCTTGGGTGAAGTATTGCTCTCCAAGCTTTAGTTTCATCCACATATGAAATTAAAATTGTAATACTCATTTTGTAGGGTTATTGTGAGGGAAAATTGAAATTTAAAAAGAAATCACTATATGCTTCAAACATAGTAATCGGTCAATCAATCAAAGCTCTTGTTGCTATTGCCATGCTAAAATGTCCTTTTAAAAGTTCATTTTGAGCAACTTCAGTAAGACGATTCTCCTTTTCAAGTTACTGCACCTGAAAGCAAGAGGTTGTCTCTAAAGTATTCACAAAATTATGGATATAGATAACATAACCTTGAACATGCCTCCCCTCCCAGCCTTTTCATATCCCTTCTCTGAACCACTCAGATATTAGGAATGAAACCACCTCTTCTTTCTTTGAGGAATTTAAGTGAAACTCCTACGTCTTCCTCATTCTATTTTAGTTCTAGTAGTCTGGTTTACATTCAACTCATTTCATTAATCTTTCCACAGAGAACTTTATAGAGAATTCTTATTTTGTTTTATAGCTGCAGTTCATTCTTCTGTGATTTATTAATGTCTGAATATGAAAGTTACAAAATAAATAAACAATTTCAAATTATATTGGCACTATAAATATTTTTGCTTACTATGGAAACCATGTGCTATGATTATATTGATTTATGGTTCAATTACTCTTACTCAATGAAAAATGAGCCATGTCAAGTTCAAATAAATTTTTCTTCTTTTACACTTCCCCAATAGATTTTAGCATATTCTCAATTTTTTCCAAGCTCTCAATTGTACAAATTTTTCTATAGAATATTATTTTCCCACGCAGAGATTTCTCTTCCTGAATCCTCTATCCTCTGCCAATTCTGGGCTCGTGTAGCCTAAGCCTAGTTATTATCCTCGGGTAACTCTCTTCTCACTGTTCTCCTATGTGGTGTTTTTAGCTGCTTTTCTATTATGCTTTCTTCCTTGGTTTGTATCCCAGAGTATACAAAAGGTGTTGGAGAGATGGCTTTCAGTTTTTCACAATTGAGTATGACGTTAGCTGTGGATTTGTCATATATGGCCTTTATTATGTTAAGGTACATTCTTTCTATACCAATTTTATTGAGAGCTTTTATCATAAATGGGTGTTGAATCCTGTCAAATGCTTTTTCTGCATCTAGCGAAATGATCATTTACTTTTAATCTTTTATTTTGTTAATATAGTGTATCATGTTAATTGATTTGTGGATGTTGGATCATCCTTGCATCTCTAGAATAAATTCCACTTGGTCATGGTGTGTGATCTTTTTAAAGTATTGTTTTATTTGGTTTGCTAACATTTTGTTGAGGATTTTTGCGTCTATGTTCATCAGAGGGATTGGTCTATAATTTTCTTCTCTGGGTAGTGTCCTTGTCTGGTTTTGGTATCAGGGTAATGCTGTCCTCATAAAATGAGTTTGGAAGTGTTCCCTGCTCTTGAATTCTTTGGAATAGTTTGAGAAAGATAGGTATTGAATGTTTGGTAGAATTCACCAGTGAAGCTATCTAGACTTTTTTTTTTTTTTTTTTTTTGATGTACTTGGGCCTCTCACTGTTGTGGCCTCTCCCGTTGCGGAGCACAGGCTCCGGACGCGCAGGCTCAGCGGCCATGGCTCACGGGCCCAGCTGCTCCGCGGCATGTGGAATCCTCCCGGACCGGGGCACGAACCCGTGTCCCCTGCATCGGCAGGCAGACTCTCAACCACTGCGCCACCAGGGAAGCCCTAGACTTTTGTTTTTTGGGAGCTTTTGATTACTGTTTCAATCTCCTTACTAGTTATTGGCCTATTCAGATTTTCTATTTCTTCATGATTCAGTCCTGGAAGGTTGTATGATTCTAAGAATTTATCCATTTTTCTTCTAGGTTGTCCAATTTGTTGGCATATAGCTGTTCATATTATAATCCTTTGTATTTCTGTAGTATCCATTGCTATTTCTCTTTTGTTTATTATTTTATTTATCAGTCCTCTCTCATTTTTTAGTGAATCTAGCTAAAGGTTTACAAGGATGCCCACTCTGCCCACTCTTACTCAACAGACTATTGGAGGCCCTAGCCAGAACAGTGAGGAAAGAAAAAGAAATAAAAGGCATTCAAATTGGAAAAGAAGAATTAAAACTGTCACTATTTATGGATGACATAACTTTATTTATAAAAACCCTAAAAATGCCACCAAAAAACTTTTAGATACAATGAACAAATGTAGTGAAGTTTCAGGGTGCAAAATCAATATACAAAAATCTGTTGCATTTCTATACACTAATAACGAACTAGCAGAAAGAGAAATTAAGAGAACAATCCCAATTACAATCACAACAAAAGAATAAAATACCTAGTAATAAATTTAACCAAGGAGGTAAAAGATCTATACACTGCAAACTATAAGACATTGTTGAAATAAATTAAAGATGACACAAAGAAATGGAAAGATATTCCATGATCATGAATTGGAAGAATTAACATTGTTAAAATGTACATGTTACCTAAAGCAATCTTCAGGTTCAATGTGCTCCCTATCAAAATATGAATAACATTTTTCACAGAAATAGAACAAAGAAATTCTGAAATTAATACGGAACCACATAAGACCCCAAGTAGCCAAAATAATTCTAAGAAAAAAGAACAAAGATGGAGGTATCATGCTCCCTGATTTCAAATTATTACAAAGCATCATGTATTAGCAGTAATCAAAACAGTATGATACTGGCAGAAAAACAGACATATAGATCAATGGAACAGTATTTGAGAGCCCACAAATAAACCCACACATATATGGACAATTATATGACAAAGGAGCAAAGAACATACAGTAGAGAAAGTATAATCTTTTCAATAAATGGTATTGGGAAAACTGGACAGTCATATGTCAAAGAATGAAACTAGACCACTCTATCACAGAAATATACACAAAAACCACCTCAAAATGGTTAGGGACTTGAATGCAAGACCTGAAACCATAAAACTCCTAGAAGAAAATATAGGCAGTACTCTTTGACATTGGTCTTAGTAATATCTTTCTAGATATGTCTTCTCAGACAAGGGAAACAAAAGCAAAGATAAATAAATGGTACTACATCAAACTAAAAAGCTTTGACTCAGTAAAGGAAACCATCAGCAAAATGAAAAAAAACAGCCTACCGAATGGGAGAAGATATTTGCAACTCATATATCCAATAATGTATTGATATTCCTAATATATAAAGAACTTATACAACTTAACAAAAAAAACCCAAACAGCCCAATTAAAAAATGGGCAGAAGATCTGAACACATTTTTCCAAAGAAGACATACAGATGACCAATAGGCACATTAAAGAATGTTCAACATCACTAATTATTAAAGAAATGCAAATCAAAACTACAATGATATATTACCTCATGCCCCTTAGAATGGCTGTTATCAAAAAAAGGCAAGAAATAACAAGTGTCGGCAAGGATATGGAGAAAAGAAAACTCTCAAACACTGTTGATGGTAATGTAATTGGTGCAGCCACTAAGGAAAACAGTATGGAGATTCCTCAAAAAAATAAGAATAGAGCTACCATACCATCCAACTATTACACTCTGGGTGTTTATCCAAAAAATACAAAAACACTAATTCAAAAAGATATATGTACCCCTGTGTTCATTGCAGCATTATTTACAATAGCCAAGATATGGAAACAACTTAAGTGCCCATCAACTGACAAATGGATGAAGAAGATGTGGCATATGTATACAATGGAATACTGCTCAGTTTAAAAAAAAAATGAAATCTTGCCATTTGCAACAACATGGATGGATTTTGAGAATATTATGCTAAGTGAAATAAGTCAGATGGTGAAAGGCAAATACCACATTATTTCACTCATAAGTGGAATATAAAAACAAAATAAATGAGCAAGCCAAACATAAAACAAACACATAGATACAAAAAAACAGAGTAATGGTTACCAGAGGGGATGGGGGGGTGAGGGTATGGCAAAATGGGTAAAGGGGATCAACTGTATGGTGATGAGCAGAATCTAAACCTTTGGTGGTGAGCACACTGTAATGTATACAGAAGCTGAAATATAACACTGTACAGTGAAACTTGTATAATATTATAAACCAATAAAACAAATTTTTTAAATAACAAAAATAAACTAATATAAAAAGGTGACCTTGCATGTCTGAAAATATTTTAATGTTGTCATTGCACTTAGTTGTGATTTTTAATGAATATGAGGATGAGTGGAAACTTTAGGATGACAACAATTTAATTCAGCAACTGGAAAGCATTCAGGATTGTACCTTTCAATATCAGATATTGCTAATGAAAAGTTTGATGACAGTTGATTCTTGTTTTTCCTCTCCCACTTTCCCCTACCCTAGGAAACATGTAGGCTTTTCTCTTTATAATATAGATTTTCCTCCATTTCACTTTTCATATACACTTGGAGGGTCCTTTCAAACTGAAGATGTGTTTCCTTTTTCAGTTTTGAGAGACTTTCTTCTATTATTTCTTTGATTGTTCCATCCCTGTCTGGTTTCCCATTTTTCTTCATGAAACTATTTTGTCACATTTTTTCACTCTTTTGATTGATCACTAGACCAGAGGTTTGCAAAACATTTTATGTCAAGTGCCAGATAGTAAATACTTCAGGCTTTGTTAGTGAGTGGCAACATCAAGGATATTGTGTGGAGCTTACATAATAAGAGAGAAGCTCTGGCTCTGCCCCCTCCCATTTGCCTGTGATAGATCCCATTAAATGATAGGCATGCTTTGCACTCAGTTGCTACTGGATACACTTTTGGGATGAAGCACAAAGAGCCACTATTCAGAGAGGGAGGAATGTGATGGATGAGGTAAGTGAGGGTGGAACAGGAAGCCACCTGAGTTTCATTCACTGCCTCAGTGATACCTAATCCAAGTGTGCCCTTCTCTTCCTTAGGAGAGACCAGCTATCTCAACTTGGGAAGCTGGCTGGAGATGAGGAAATTTGCTGATTCTCTGAGTCCCTAACTGAAATTCCACCATTTGGTGCTTAGTAGTTGCCAACTACAGTGTCCCCCACATGCAGGGGGTGACCAGTCCAAAGTTTGAGCACTGTTGTGCTTGCTAGCTAGGGATGAAGGCAGGAGCTGGAAGTGGAGTAGGAATGGGAGCAGAGGGAGATGCCCTGGCTTGGTTTCTGGGACTCAGAGTGCTAACCGCCTTGAACAGTGTTCAGAGGCAAACTGAAAATGGCAGTAGGCCGTAGTTTGCCACCCCCTGCACCAAACTTTCATTTTCTTCCTCGTATGTACAATTTCTTTGTCAGGTTCTGGAAGAATTTCTTTTTTATATTTATTTGCCCTTTATTCAGCTTTCTAGTTCCAGTTGCAATTACGTTTCCAAGATTATTTTTCTTATTCTGAAACTGTTATTTTTTTTTGATGCTTATTTGGGATTTATGAATTATCTGTCTTCACGAGTCTCTCTAATAGCTTTCATGTGTCTAGGATTGTCAGATTATTAAAAAATAAGAATAAATGAAGAAAAGCTTTAAAAATACAGAATACCCAGTATTGCATGGGACATACTTATACTAAAAAACAAAACAAATAAACAAAAAAACTTGTTTATTTGAAATTAAATTTAACTGGACATTCAATATTTTATCTGGTAACCCTTCTTCTGACCCTGAGATACTTCACTTTACTTTATACCTTCAAGAAATTTATTGAAATATCTTGTTCACTGAAAGCTCTCTTGAGGTTGCCTTTATTTTTGTAGGTTTATGTTTTATTTTTATCCCTTATTACCCTTTAAATGAAATTCAGGGAAAGAGAAAAATAAATGTGTTTGTGTAGACTTTAATGTTAAAATAGAAATGCTTGCAAACCACCCCCCAAAATACTGAGTGGGACTATTCACACTACAAATATTTTTTAACTGTCTAAAATTTTCATAAGTTTTAATAATCACTTTGTGATTTTGACAGTATTATGTACCCAAAGTCTAAATCATCTACTTAATTTACTTAAAAGAATAGATTCCATTTTGTTTTAGTCTTTTTCATATTTATCTTCAAGAAAGGAAGGCTGATATGGCTTTCATCGTAATAGTGATACTTCAGGGACTGAGACCGAGTGTCTCAGGACTCAGGTATCTTCCCAGCCAAACACAGTAATTCTTACAGAAAGTATCAATAATGACATTTCTAATGTCTTAACAAAATCAACTCAACCATTGTCTCATCATACAGATCATGAACTTTCTAGAAATCTATATAATATTTTATTTTAAGATACAAAAATTATACTTTTTCTGAAATTTATATTTCTCATTATTAATATCAAGAGGAAAACTTTCCCCTTCCATAAAAGGAGTATATTGTAATATAGTCATCTTATTTGTATATGTGCACACTTAAACCATATATAAGAAATATTTTTACCCTATTAGAACCACGATTGATTTATTTTCTTGGTGATACCAAATGGTATCTCAAATTTGAATTTTTATTTTCAGGTTGAAAAAGAAAGCAATCTGTGACATTTGAAAACTGTTCTAGCACTCACAGCTAGGCCATGTTATTCTATTAGATATAAATAATTTCAAATAGTACTAATCACAGACAAAGTTACTCTGAGACCAAGATAAATGAGACAAAGCAAGATCACTTCATAATTTTGTCCAAGCACAGGCAGAAACAAAGCCACTCTGCCACCCAGAAAACACCAAATGCCTCCTCTCTTGGCCAAAATGAATAACTATTACTTATTTATCAATGACAACTTTATCCTCTTTCTAATCTTCCCTTCATATAGATAGGATTTATTGAGATAACTCATCATAGAATTGCCCCTGCTTTCTGATAGCAACCAATCTAGAGATAACATACTTCTGTAGACCGTCCCCCAAATTGCCAGCTAAAGCCTAAACCCTATAATAAGTATTTTTAACACTTTCTTACCGAGACCCCACTATCCCCCATATGTGTGTTCTGTCTCACTACAATGAATATTAAACCCAACTTGCCTAACTGCACATGTGTTCCTGGCCATCTTTGTCTAAAGTACATTGACAATTGTTATATGAAATGTTTTTAAAACATTATATTCTGATGTAATATGCAAATAAAATTATGATATTCTGGATCACTTTTTTTTTGTATCCGATTAAAGGCATTAGGAATCACTATATATCTTAGGTTAGATAATAAAACCTCTAAGGTAAGCAGTGGTTGGAGTCTTCATGCTATGCTGAAGAAACAAAGAAAGTCCAGAATCTCAGTAGCTTAATAATGTTTACTACTCTTATCCTACCTTGTAAATCAGCAAGGGGTTCTACTCAATGTAGTGATTTAGGGACCCAGGATGTTGGCAACTCATTTTTGACACATGCTTCTGTGGTCACTAAGGTCAGGAAAATAGGACATTGTGAAATGTGCGGTGGAATGTGCAGTGGAAATGTCCACTAAATCTTCCTCCCAGAGGTGACGCTCCTTACCTATCAAGATTATATGGCACAGTTGCATACTTAGTCTTTTTTTCTCTGAACAATTTTGTCAGACTCAGAAAACTAACTTGGAAACACCTAAACCCATTCAGAAGTTTTAAATAACACTAGGTGACTAGGTTAAAATTTTTATTTACTTTTGCTGTGAGGCTGAATTTTATTGGACTTATTGACTTATTTTCATTTTATTTGACTTACTGCTCAAAAATTGATCAAAAGCCTTTTTTTCCCTCCTAACTCTGTAAATTCCTACCTCTCTGGATTTTCTTCTGTTCCCTTTCAATACTGCTTGAAAACTGAGCATTCATTTTCTGAATTTACATGTGTCTGTTATTATCTTGTCAAAAGAGTCCTGTAATCACCAACTTATGATGTTTAACATACTGTTTTCCAACCTCTTCACCTAAAGCTATAAGCTCATTAGTACATTATCTATCTCTTAAGTTATTATAAGTGAGAATTTTACCAAGTGTTTTGTAACTGCCTATCACTGATTATCATCCTCCCATTCTCTAAAAACTGTTGTCTCACCAATCACCATTCCTTGTAATGGTAACATCCCATGCCTTGAACAAAGTTTTGTATCAATCAAGATAAATTTGCTATGCTTCTGGTAATGAATTGTTCCAACATCTCAGTGGCTTAAAACAACAAAGCTTATTTCTCACTCCTTATCTTTACATATGAGCAAGGAGGCGCTGACTTTAGTGGCAATTTGGGTGCCCCAACAGTAGGAAAATATAATGTTGGGAAGTCTATACTTCTGTCTGGGAAAAAATGTCTTATTTATATTCATATTTTCTTTGCCAACCCAAGTTACATTGCTATACCCGATTTCAAGTCAGTGAAGAAGTGGACTCCTACTGTGTGCTCAGAGGGGAAAGAATCAGAGTACTTATGTACAGCTCAAATGACTACTACAATGGTGAAACCAATTAGTAATCAGATTCCAAACACCTGTTAGTCAAAATCCTACTAATTTTTAAGAAGGAAAGTTTAACATTCAGAGATACATAATTAAATTAAAGGAAGAAAGTTAAAGGAACAAATGAAAGAAAGCAACAAGATTAAGAAGGAAATTCAGAAACAATTCTATTTTTTTTCCAGTTTTCTTTGAAATTATATTGTCAATTCTGATGTACTAGTGCAGGCATCATCAACTTCTTTTATAAAGGACTAGATAGAAAATATTTTAGTCTTTGTCAAGTGTACGGCTCCTGTCTTAATTCTTAACTCTGTATTAAAATGCAAAAACAGCCATAGACAATATGTTAATGAATAGATGTGGCTGTGTTCCAATATAACTTTATTTACAAAACCAAATGTTATGTCAGATTTGGCCCACAGGCAGTATTTTGCTCACCTCTATAATAAGAATCTGTATGCATGCATATATTTTGACAAATGTGGTGTCCACTAATAGCCAAACATAGAATAAAATCTTTAACTGAAGTATAGTTGATGTACAATATTATATGTTATAGGTGTACAGTACAGTGATTCACAGTTTTTAAAAGTTATACTCCATTTATAGTTATTATAAAATATTGACTGTATTCTTGTGCTGTATAATATATTGTTGTAGGTCATTTTATACATAATAGTTTGTACCTCTTAATCCCCTATTCTTATATTGCCCCTCCCCCTTCCGTCTCCCCAGTGGTAACCACTAGTTTGTTCACCGTATCTGTGAGTCCTCTTCTTTTTTGTTACATTCATTACTTTGCCATATTTTTAGATTCCACATATAAGTGATATCATATAGTATTTGTCTTTATCTTGCTAATTTATTTTTTAATATAAATTTATTTATTTATTTATGGCTGCGTTGGGTCTTTGTTGCTGTGCACGGGCTTTCTCTAGTTGTGACGAACAGGGCCTACTCTTCACAGGCTTCTCATTGCGGTGACTTCTCATTGTGGAGCACGGGCTCTGGGTTCACAGGCTTCAGTAGTTGTAGTACATGGGCTCAGTCGTTGTGGCTTGTGGGCTCTAGAGTGCAGGCTCAGTAGTGTCACATGGGCTTAGTTGCTTCTTGGCATGTGGGATCTTCCTGGACCAGGGCTTGAACCTGTGTCCCTTGCATTGGCAGGTGGATTTCTTAACCACTGCGTTACCAGGGAAGTCCCTGTCTTACTAATTTTACTTATCCAAATGCCTTCCAAGTACATCCATGTTCCTGCAAATGGCAAAATTTCATTCTTTTTTCAAAGCTGAAATCCCACTATATATATATATATATATATATATATATATATATATATATATATATATATATCTCACATCTTCTTTCTTCTTTATCCATTCATCTATTTATGGACACTGATGGACACTTAGGTTGCTTCCACATCTTGGCTATTGTAAATAATGCTGCTATGAACACTGGGGTGCATGTAGCATGTATCTTCTCAAATTAGTGCTTTTGTTTCTTTTGGAATTGCTGGGTCATATGGTAGTTCAATTTTTAGCTTTTTGATAAACCTCCATACTGTCTTCAGTATGGAGGCTGCGCCAATTTACATTCCCACCAACAGTGTAAGAAGGTTCTCTTTGCATTCTTGCCAACAATTTTTTTTTTTTTTTTTTTTGCGGTATGTGAGCCTCTCACTGTTGTGGCCTCTCCCGTTGCGGAGCACAGGCTCCGGACGTGCAGGCCCAACGGCCATGGCTCATGGGCCCAGCCGCTTTGCAGCATGTGGGATCTTCCCAGACCAGGGCACGAACCCGTGTCCCCTGCATCAGCAGGCGGACTCTCAACCACTGCGCCACCAGGGAAGCCCTATTTTTTAAATTAAAAAAAAAATTTTTTTTGATGATAGCCATTCTGAAATGGGTGAGGTGTTATCTCACTGTGGGTTTGATTTGCATTTCCCTGATGATTAGCTATACTAGTGCTCTGGTGGCTTGTCTTCCACTGTAGGACCGCCAGAATGAGAAGCGCTACATGGGGCTCAGAACTCTCACTCCTGTGGGAGAACCTCTGCAGTATAATTATTTTACAGTTTGCATGTCTCTTACCTTGGGTGTATGGGACTTAATTATGTCATGAGTCTGCCTCTCCTACATGTCTCCTTGTGGTTCTTTCTTCATGCCTTCACTTGTAGAAAATCTTTTCTAATGGGTTCTGGTCTTTTTCATTGATCAATGTTTTGCAGAATTCAACATCCATTTATTATAAAAGCTCTCCAGAAAGTGTACATAGAGGGAACATACCTCAACATAATAAAGGCTATATATTATAAACCCACAGCTAATATCATACTCAATGGTGAAAAGTTGGAAGCATTTCCTCTAAGATCAGTAACAAGACAAGGATGCCCCCTCTCTCCACTTTTATTCAACATAATATTGAAAGCCATAGCCACAGCCATCAGACACGTAAAGTAAATAAAAGAATTCAATTTGGAAAGGAAGAACTAAAATTGTCACTGTTTGCTGATGACATAATACTATACATAGAAAATTGTGAGGACACCACCAGAAAACTACTGGAGCTCATCAATGAATTCAGTAAAACTGCTGGATAAAAAATTAATATACAGAAATCTGATGCATTTTCATACACTAACAACGAATTCTCAGAAAGATAAATTAAGGAAACAGTCACACTTACCATCACATCAAAAAGAATAAAACACCTAGGAATAAACCTACATAAGGAGGCAAAAGACCTGTATTTGGAAAACTGTAAGACACTAATGAAAGAAATTGAAGACAACACAAACAGATGGAAAGATGTATTGTGTTCATGGACTAGAAGAATTAATATTGTTAAAATGACCATACTACCCAAGGCAATCTACAGATTCAATGCAATCCGTATCAAAATACCAATGGCATTTTTCACAGAACTAGAACAGATAATTTTAAAATTTGTATGGAAACACAAAAGACCCCTAATAATCAAAACAATCTTGAAAAAATAAGAATAAAGCTGGAAGAATCAGGCTCCCTTGACTTCAGACTATACTACAAAGCTACAGTAATCAAAACAGTATGGTGCTGGCTCAGAAACAGACACATAGATCAATGGAACATAATAGAAAGCCCAGAAATAAATCCACACATTTATGGTCAATTAATCTATGACAAAGGAGGCAAGACTATACAATGCAGAAAAGACCATGTCTTCAATAAGTAGTGCTGGGAAAACTGGACAGCTACATGAAAAAAATGAAATTAGAACATTCTCTAACACCATACACAAAAATAAACTGAAAATAGATTAAAGACCTAAATGTAAAACAGAAACCATAAAAATCCTAGAGGAAAACATAGGCAGAACACTCTCTGACATAAATTGTAGCAATATTTTTTTGGATCTGTCTCCTAAAGCAAAGGAAATAAAAGCAAAAATAAACAAATGGGACCTAATTAAACTTAGAAGCTTTTGTACAGCAAAGGAAACCATCAACAAAACAAAAAGATAACCTACTGAATAGGAGACAATATTTGCAAATGATATGACCAATAGAGGTAAATATCCAACATATATGAACAGCTAATACAACTCAGCATTAGAAAAACAAACTGTCCAATTTAAAATTGGGTAGAAGAACTTAATAGACATTTTCCAAAGAGGAAATGCAGATGGACAATAGGCACATGAAAAGATGTTCAGAACAATGGAATATTTATACTCTGAATGTAACCAAGGCTTACACTGAAACTTTAATTAGACTCCTGAAGAAGAAAGTAGTATGTAATTTTATGGGTAAAAATATAAAGTTTGGGGGTAGTTAAAATGTATGTACATAATTTTTGTACTCCGCATTGAAGATATTATTAATTCAGTAGTGAACCTTCAAATTAAGTGAGTTCTGTGATGAAAGAAGTATGGTATTAATACGCTATACAAATAATATTTAGACACATACATTGAGCATGTAATATAATAAGAGGAGACAAAAAGCCAAGTTTAAAGGTCTCTTAATGAGTATGTGATAATAACTTTCTCTCCCCCATAAACTCTCTGCAACTGATATCTAGGTGAAAAAGCTCTTTGATGGCAGATATCTTCCTTCACTGTAAAAATCCATGTAAAATTATGGTCTTGTACAAATGTAAAATATTCATTCTGTTCTGCCTTACAGAGACCAGATGTCTATGAGTACGGAAGAGAAATGAAATTGAAGAACTTAGACATATTTGGGAATCTAATTTAGCTGTCTATGTTATCAGAATCAGTGGCTCTAACTGAATAGATTGGGCAGTGAAGCATATTTGTTATAAAGAATGCTAAAATAATCAAATTAGCCATGTATTGATTTTTAGAATCACGTCTAATTATGCAGTACCTCTCCCTGATAGAACTTTGATTTGGGAATAGCATACATGATTAACAGTGATAAGGAGTGAGTTCTGTTTTAATGATTTATTTGTCTCATTCTAGACTAAGAATAAAGACAGATGAGATGGCTTGGGAAATCAGAAGCCAATACAGAAAATCATGGAATAATTGTTTCAGTAGAGTATGAAGATAACTTATGACCTACGGGTTCTCCCTTGTGTTTGTATAGAAGACACATAGAGGAATACTTATAGTCGTATGGTCCATTTTAACAAAAGGCCAGTAACAAAGTGTCCATAAATAACAGAATAGATAAGTAAATAATATATTCATATAAGAAAACAGTCTACTTTAGTAAAAATGAGAAAAACTGCAACTGTTGCACTGATATGAATTATTAAAAATATAATGGTGAGCTAAGGCTGCAACTCATATAAGAATACTTACAATATGTTTTCATGAAATTAAATTGTATAAGCATCAAAATTAAACAAAATATTGCTTAGAGATGCACAAACAAGTGGAAAACTATAAAGTAATTCAAAAAAAATAATTGACACCGAAGTTAAGATACTGCTTAACACAGAGTGGATAGATGAGATAAGATTTAGAATAATAATCTATGGAATAGCTAAAGAATATAATTTTCTATGTCTTAACCTGTCTGAGTAGGTGGGTGTTTTTAAAATTATTATTGTTGGGACTTCCCTGGTGGTGCAGTAGATAAGAATCTGCCTGCCAATGCAGGGGACATGGGTTCGATCCCTGGTCCTGGAAGATCCCATATGCCACGGAGCAACTAAGCCTGTGTGCTACAACTACTGAGCCTGCGCTCTAGAGCTTGCATGCTGCAACCACTGAGCCCACTACTGAAGCCCACATGCATAGAGCCCCTGCTCTGCAACAACAGAAGCCACCGCAAGGAGAAGACTGCACACTGCAACAAAGAGTAGCCCTCGCTCGCCACAACTAGAGAAAGCCCGTGCGTAGCAATGAAAACCCAACGAAGTGAAAAATAAATTAATTAATTAAAAAAAATATATATTATTGTTGAGGGAATCGGGAAGATGGCGGAAGAGTAAGATGCGGAGATCACCTTCCTCCCCACAGATACACCAGAAATACACCTACATGTGGAACAACTCCTACAGAACACCTACTGAACACTGGCAGAAGACGTCAGACCTCCCAAAAGGCAAGAAACTCCCCACATACCTAGGTAGGGCAAAAGAAACAAGAATAAACAGACAAAAGAATAGGGACGGGACCCACACCAGTGGGAGGGAGCTGTGAAGGAGGAAAGGTTTCCACACACTAGAAGCCCCTTCACGGGCAGAGACTGCGGGTGGCAGAGGGGGAAGCTTCAGAGCCGTGGAAGAGAGCGCAGCCACAGGGGTGCAGAGGGCAAAGCGGAGAGATTCCCACACAGAGGATCGGTGCCGACTGGCACTCACCAGCCCGAGAGGCTTGTCTGCTCAACCACTGGGGCGAGCAGGGCTGGGAGCTGAGACTTGGGCTTCGGTTGGAGGTTGGAGCACAGGGAGAGGACTGGGGTTGGCAGTGTGAACACAGCCTGAAGGGGTTAGTGCACTACAGATAGCTCAGAGGGAGTTCGGGGAACAATCTGGACCTGCCGAAGAGGCAAGAGACTTTTTCTTCCCTCTTTGTTTCCTGGTGAGCAAGGAGAGGGGATGAAGAGTGCTGCTTAAAGGAGCTCCAGAGACGGGCGCGAGCCATGGCTAACAGCGCGGACTCCAGAGACAGGCATGAGACGCTAAGGCTGCTGCTGCCGCCACCAAGAAGCCTGTGTGTGAGCACAGGTCACTATCCACACCTCCCTTCCGGGGAGCCTGTGCAGCCAGCCACTGCCAGGATCCCGTGATGCGGGGACAACATCCCTGGGAGAACGCATGGCGCGCCTCAGGCTGGTGCAACATCCCGCCGGCCTCTGCCACTGCAGGCTCGCCCCGCATCTGCACCCCTCCCTCCTCCTGGCATGAGTGAGCCACAGTCCCCGAAGCAGCTGCTCCTTTAACCCCGTCCTGTCTGGACTAAGAACAGACGCCCTCTGGCGACCTACACTCAAAGGCGGGGCCAAATCCAAAGCTGAGCCCCGGGAGCTGTGTGAACAAAGAAGAGAAAGGGAAATCTCTCCCAGCAGCCTCAGAAGCCACGGATTAAAGCTCCACAATCAACTTGATGTACCCTGCATCTGTGGAATACATGAATAGACAATGAATCATCCCAAATTGAGGAGGTGGACTTTGAGAGCAAGATTTATTATTTTTTCCCCTTTTTCTCTTTTTGTGAGTGTGTATGTGTATGTTTCTGTGTGAGATTCTGCCTGTATAGCTTTGCTTTCACCATTTGGCCTAGGGTTCTATCCATCTGTTTTTTCTTTTTTACATTTTTTTTTTTTTTTTTTTTCGGTACGCAGGCCTCTCACTGCTGTGGCCTCTTCCGTTGCGGAGCACAGGCTCCAGACGCGCAGGCCCAGCGGCCGTGGCTCACGGGCCCAGCCGCTCCGCGGCACGTGGGATCCTCCCAAACCAGGGCATGAACCCGCGTTCCCCGCATTGGCAGGTGGACTCCCAACCACTGCACCATTGGGAAGCCCCTACATGATACACCATATTAGAATTGAAGGAGAAAAACCATATGATCATCTCAATAGATGCAGAGAAAGCTTTTGACAAAATTCAACACCCATTTATGATAAAAACCCTCCAGAAAGTAGGCGTAGAGGGAACTTTCCTCAACATAATAATGGCCATATATGACAAACCCACAGCCAACATTGTCCTCAATGGTGAAAAACTGAAAGCATTTCCACTAAGATCAGGGGGAATACAAGGTTGCCCACTCTCACCACTCTTATTCAACATAGTTTTGGAAGTTTTAGCCACAGCAATCAGAGAAGAAAAGAAAATAAAATAAAAGGGATCCAAATCAGAAAAGAAGAAGTAAAGCTGTCACTGTTTGCAGATGACATGATACTATACATAGAGAATCCTAAAGATGCTACCAGAAAACTACTAGAGCTAATCAATGAATTTGGTAAAATAGCAGGATACAAAATTAATGCACAGAAATCTCTGGCATTCCTATACACTAATGATGAAATATCTGAAAGTGAAATCAAGAAAACACTCCCATTTACCATTGCAACAAAAATAATAAACTATCTAGGAATAAACCTACCTAAGGAGACAAAAGACCTGTATGCAGAAAATTATAAGACACTGATGAAAGAAATGAAGGATGATACAAACAGATGGAGAGATATACCATGTTCTTGGATTGGAAGAATCAACATTGAGAAAATGACTCTACTACCCAAAGCAATCTACAGATTCAACGCAATCCTTATCAAACTACCACTGGCATTTTTCACAGAACTAGAACAAAAAATTTCACAATTTGTATGGAAACACAAAAGACCCCGAATAGCCAAAGCAATCTTGAGAACGAAAAATGGAGCTGGAGGAATCAGGCTCCCTGACTTCAGACTATACTACAAAGCTACAGTAATCAAGACAGTATGGTACTGGCACAGAAACAGAAATATCGATCAATGGAACAGGATAGAAAGCCCAGAGATAAACCCACGCACATATTGTCACCTTGTCTTTGATAAAGGAGGCAGGAATGTACAGTGGAGAAAGGACAGCCTCTTCAATAAGTGGTGCTGGGAAAACTGGACAGGTACATGTAAAAGTATGAGATTAGATCACTCCCTAACACCATACAGAAAAATAAGCTCAAAATGGATTAAAGACCTAAATGTAAGGCCAGAAACTATCAAACTCTCAAAGGAAAACATAGGCAGAACACTCTATGACATAAATCACAGCAAGATCCTTTTTGACCCACCTCCCAGGGAAATGGAAATAAAATCAAAAATAAACAAATGGGATTTAGTGAAACTTCAAAGCTTTTGCACAGCAAAGGAAGCCATAAACAAGACCCTCAGAATGGGAGAAAATATTTGCAAATGAAGCAACTGACAAAGGATTAATCTCCAAAATTTACAGGCAGCTCATGCAGCTCAATATCAAAAAAACAAACAACCCAATCCAAAAATGGGCAGAAGACCTAAATAGACATTTCTCCAAAGAAGATATACAGACTGCCAACAAACACATGAAAGAATGCTCAACATCATTAATCATTAGAGAAATGCAAATCAAAACTACAGTGAGATATCATCTCACACTGGTCAGAATGGCCATCATCAAAAAATTTAGAAACAATAAATGCTGGAGAGGGTGTGGATAAAAGGTAACACTCTTGCACTGCTGGTGGGAATGTGAATTGGTACAGCCACTCTGGAGAACAGTATGAAAGTTCCTTAAAAAACTGCAAATAGAACTACCATATGACCCAGCAATCCCACTACTGGGCATATACCCTGAGAAAACCATAATTCAAAAAGAGTCATGTACCAAAATGTTCATTGCAGCTCTATTTACAGTAGCCAGGAGATGGAAACAACCTGGGTGTCCATCATTGTATGAATGGATAAAGAAGATGTGGCAATACATACAATGGAATATTACTCAGCCATACAAAGAAACGAAATTGAGCTATCTGTATTGAGGTGGATGGACCTAGAGTCTGTCATACAGAGTAAAGTAGGTCAGAAAGAGAAAGACAAATACCGTATGCTAACACATATATATGGAATTTAAGAAAAAAAAATGTCATGAAGAACCTAGGGGTAAGACAGGAATAAAGACACAGACCTACTAGAGAATTGATTTGAGGATATGGGGAGGGGGAAGGGTAAGCTGTGACAAAGCGAGAGAGTGACATGGACATATATACACAACCAAACGTAAGGTAGATAGCTAGTGGGAAGCAGCCGCATAGCACAGGGAGATCAGCTCGGTGCTTTTTGACCACCTAGAGGGGTGGGATAGGGTGGGTGGGAGGGAGAGAGACACAAGAGGGAAGAGATATGGGAACATATGTATATGTGTAACTGATTCACTTTATTATAAAGCAGAAAGTAGCACACCATTGTAAAGCAATTATACTCCATTAAAGATGTAAAAAAAAAAACTAATACCAAAAAAAATATTATTGTTATAGTGTGTATGGTCTTTTTATGGCTATTTCACAGTGAACAAAAGTGTAGTTTCTGACACTCTGAGCTGTTAATATATTAGAGGCAACTATCCTTCCATAAATTAATTTCAAGGAACATCAGATATGTGAATCTTGTCTTAATCAACTGCCCTTTCCCCATACACACATATACACATACACAGACACATGAAACCTACATTTTATTCCCTGGTCCTAAATGCAGTTTTAGATAATTAACAATAAATATCAATTTTCCTCTGTTGCAAAACTCAATGTAAGCAGTCAGTTGACCTAATTGATTAAAATCACATTTTCTCTAGATAAAGTAATTCATTCCTCTATATAAGCCCAAGGGAATAAACAGTAAATCTTGTGCTATAAAACCAGTGAGGCAAACATAATATGTGTAAAGTTTATGAAACCTAGCTTAGAAACTATGGGTTAAGCTTTCAGGAGGCTTGGATTGACTAGAAAGAGCAAGTCAGTTAGAAAAAAGAAAAATCTGAAGAAGCCCAAATCCTTGGAGAAGCAAGATGAAAAGGGAACTGTATTTACTCACTGGAAAGGACTTATTATATATCTATTATATGACAGGAAATGTTCTGATTTTAGTGTAAAAATATGCAATGATAGATCTGATGCTTGCCAGGAATAAGAATTAGGATGGATACCTATTTCTTCCCCAAAAATTAATCCTAGAGAAATTATAGAAGGGAACATAGAATCTAGAAGACAACATCACAGCCAACAGAAGTTCTTCTAGGGAGAGAAAGCTCTTTTGAACTCGGATTTGAATGCTCCAGTTTGGTGCAGCAGTTTGCTCAGTAGATAATGAGAACATAAATTGCTAAAAAGCTAGTTTAGTTGTTGTTCTTCCCCAATGTGCCATAAGAAAGTTTTCCTCTTCCACTTTATTGCAGAAACTTGCTGGATTACCAACATTTTTGGACAAATCTTGCTTGGGTATGAGGTTAGTTAAACAATTAGGACTGAGTATCCCTCACTGTGCCCCAAACAACTAGAGTTGGTAAAGTTCAATCTAAGAAGACTTTGTTTTCCCAGATGCTGAATCTCTCTAATGGTTTGAAGGAATGGGGTGTATTAGAAGCAGAAACATCAGAATATATAGATCAAGAATTAAAAATAAGCAGAAAAAAATAAGCATAATAATTATGTTAAAAGAGATTTAAAATATTGACAATATGAAACAAAAAGGGCCAGATAAAAATACTGGAATGAATATTTAATGGTAGGAATAATAAACAGAGTAGATACAGGGAATAGAGATTCAGATACACCTGAATTAGTAGTAATAATTAAAATTAGGTTGAGGAGCTATCCCAGAAGGAAACAAGGAAGTAAAAGAATATTGAAAATCCAAACGAAAAGTGAAAAAAAATTTAAAGAACATTCACAGGGAGAAATAATTTAAGAAATGCAAGATAAATTTCCTGGAGTTAAAGAAAAATGAAAGATCTCAATGTTACAGGGCCCATAATATGTCAAAAAGAAGGAAGATAAGGACATTATTTTAAAAAGAGCTAAATAGAAATGCCAGAACTAAAAAGTACACTACATTAAATAAAATTAATAGAAGGGACAAAACAAAGCATCCATTATTAACAAAGGGTCCAAAATTAAGAGATTAACAAAATTAACAACGGGTTCACAATTAACAGAACGGACCAAACAAAAGCAGATGAAAAAACTATGCAATCTGCAAGAGAGGGTAAAAATAAACAGAGCCTCTGTAACTCATGGGATGATATCACTTAGTGAACATACCTATACTGTAATTGGAATCCATAACAAAGAGAAAAAATAAGCCCAAAGAAAAATATGAAGAAATAAAACAATGTCTAAAACTTTCTCAAATTCGGTAAAACCATAAACATAAGAATCTAAGGTACTCAGTAAAGCCTAAGCAGTATAAATAAGAACGTAACACCTCAGAATAACATAGGCAAATTACTGAAAGCTGACAAGGAGAGACAGAGATATAGGTGGATGACAGACAGAAAGATAGATAGATAGATAGATAGATAGATAGATAGATAGATAGATTGATTGATCTTGAAAATAGCCAGAGTTAAAACACATGTCACATATGGAGAACAGGGTAAAACGATGGCTGTCTTCTCATTGGTAACAGTGGAGGCTGGTAGACAATGGAATGGTATCTTTAAAAGGGATAAATAGCATAACAACCTGTCAAAGAAGAATTTATATCCAGTAAAAATATCTTTCAAAATTGAAGCACAAATAAAGATATTTTCAGGTAAATGAAAGTTAAAAACTGCTACTAGCAGAACTGTACTATAAGAAATGATACATGAAGGTCTTCAGGAAGAAGAAAAATGACGTCAAGTGGAAAACAGTATTTTGAGGATTGACCGAAAAGGACTGAGAATGGTAGATATGTGGATAAACATAAAAGACTATCTTAAAAAAAATTTTTAAACACAACTTACTTTCTGCTGCAAAGTATGTATCAAAACAATACAAAAAACCTGGTTGAAGATTAAATGGAATTATACTGATTTAAGATTTTTACATTTTACATAATGTGGTACAATATTAACTCTAAAAAGACTGTGATGAGTTAAGAATTAATATTGTAATATCTAGACCAACCACTAAGAAATAATGTAATGAATGAGTGTAGCTAAAAATAAATTGATAAATTAACATGAAATATCAGATGAATACTAATATCCAATTATCCCAAAATAAGTCAAGAGAAGAGGGAGAGGAACAAAAATCAGACAAACAGAACAGAAATAAGTAGCAAAATGAAAGAACAATACACACATATACCAATAAGTAATTAAAATGTAAATGTGCCAAATATTCCAATTAAAAGGCAGAGATTTATCAGATTTGATAAGAGGAACACAACTCTATCCTGTAAAAAACATATACTTTTCAAAAAAATATATTTATTTGTTTTATACAGCAGGTTCTTATTACTTTTTTTTTTTTTTACATCTTTATTGGAATATAATTGCTGTATAATGGTGTGTTCGTTTCTGCTTTTGGGCTCGTTATTGTAGGTCTTTTCCTTCTCTTGTGTTTCTTGCCTAGAGAAGTTCCTTTAGCAGTTGTTGTAAAGCTGGTTTGGTGGTGCTGAACTCTCTCAGCTTTTGCTTGTCTGTAAAGGTTTTAATTTCTCCATCAAATCTGAATAGGTTTGGTAATTACTCTGGGTAGAGTAATTTCTCTATCAAATCTGAATGGGTTTGGTAATTACTCTGGGTAGAGTAATCTTGGTTGTAGGTTTTTCTCCTTCATCACTTTAAATGTGTCCTGCCAGTCCCTTCTGGCTTGCAGAGTTTCTGCTGAAAGATCAGCTGTTAACCTCATGGGGATTCCCTTGTCTGTTACTTGTTGTTTTTCCCTTGCTGCTTTTAATATGTTTCCTTTGTATTTAGTTTTTGACAGTTTCATCAATATGTGTCTTGGCGTATTTCTCCTTGGATTTATCCTGTATGCGACTCTCTGTGCTTCCTGGACTTGATTAACTATTTCTTTTCCCATATTAGGGAAGTTTTCAGCTACAATCTCTTCAAATATTTTCTCAGTCCCTTTCTTTTACTCTTCTTCTTCTGGAACCCCTATAATTCGAATGTTGGTGCATTTAATGTTGTCCCAAAGGTCTCTGAGACTGTCCTCAATTCTTTTCATTCTTTTTTCTTTATTCTGCTCTGCAGTAGTTATTTCCACTATTTTATCTTCTAGGTCACTTATCCGTTCTTCTGCCTCAGTTATTCTGCTATTGATCCCATCTAGAGTATTTTTAATTTCATTTATTGTGTTGTTCATCGTTGTTTGTTTCATCTTTAGTTCTTCTAGGTCCTTGTTAAATGTTTCTTGCATTTTGTCTATTCTATTTCCAAGACTTTGGATCATCTTTACTATCATTCTGAATCCTTTTTCAGGTAGACTGCCTATTTCCTCTTCATTTGTTAGGTCTGGTGGGCTTTTATCGTGCTCCTTCATCTGCTGTGTGTTTTTCTGTCTTCTCATTTTGCTTATCTTACTGTGTTTGGGGTCTCCTTTTTGCAGGCTGCAGGTTCGTAGTTCCCGTTGTTTTTGGTGTCTGTCCCCAGTGGCTAAGGTTGGTTCAGTGGGTTGTGTAGGCTTCCTAGTGGAGGGGACTAGTGCCTGTGTTCTGGTGGATGAGGCTGGATATTTTCTTTCTGGTGGGCAGGTCCATGTTTGGTGGTGTGTTTTGGGGTGTCTGTGGACTTATTATGATTTTAGGCAGCCTCTCTGCTAATGCGTGGGGGTGTGTTCCTGTCTTGCTAGTTGTTTGGCATAGGATGTCCAGCACTGTAGCTTGCTGGTCGTTGAGTGAAGCTGGGTGCCAGTATTGAGATGGAGATCTCTGCGAGATTTTCGCCATTTGATATTGTGTGGAGCTGGGAGGCCTCTTGTGGACCAGTGTCCTCAAGTTGGCTCTCCCACCTCAGAGGCACGGCACTGACTCCTGGCTGCAGCACCAAGAGCCTTTCATCCACATGGCTCAGAATAAAAGGGAGAAAAAGTAAAAAGAATTAGTAGAAGTAGAAAGAAAGAAAGGAAGGAAGAAAGGAGGGAGGGAGGGAGGGAGGAAGGGAGGAAGGAGGGAAGGAAGGAAAAAAAGATAAAGTAAAATAAAATAAAGTAAGATAAAATATAATGTTATTAAAATAAAAAAAATTAAGAAAAAAAAAACTGACGGATAGAACCCTGGGACAAATGGTGGAAGCAAAGCTATACAGACAGAATCTCACACAGAAGCATACACATACACACTCACAAAGAGAGGAAAAGGGGAAAAAATCATAAATGTTGCTCTCAAAGTCCACTTCCTCAATTTGGGATGATTGGTTGTCTATTCATGTATTCCACAGGTGCAGGGTACATCAAGTTGATTGTCGAGCTTTAATCTGCTGCTTCTGAAGCTGCTGGGAGAGATTTCCCTTTCTCTTCTTTGTTCTCATAGCTCCCAGGGGCTCTGCTTTGGATTTGGCCCCGCCTCTGCGTGTAGGTCGCCGGAGGGCGTCTGTTCTTCGCTCAGATAGGATGGGTTTAAAGGAGCCGCGGGGGGGGGGGGGGGGGGGGGGGCACGGAGTGTGGGGCGGGCCTTCGGCGGCAGAGGCCAGCCTGAGGTGCGCCGTGCGTTCTCCCGGGGGAGTTGTCCCTGGATCCCGGGACCCTGGCAGTGGCTGGCTGCACAGGCTCCCCAGAAAGGGGGAGTGGATAGTGACCTGTGCTCGCAGTCAGGCTTCTTGGTGGCTGCAGGAGCAGCCTCAGCGTCTCATGCCCGTCTCTGGGGTTCGCCCTTTTAGCCGCGGCTCGCGCCTGTCTCTGGAGCTCCTTTAAGCGGCGCTCTTAATCCCCTCTCCTTGCTGACCAGGAAACAGAGGGAAGAAAAAGTCTCTTGCCTGTTCGGCAAGTCCAGACTTTTCCCTGGACTCCCTCCCGGCTGGCCGTGGCGCACTAACCCCCTGCAGGCTGTGTTCACGCCGCCAACCCCAGTCCTCTCCCTGTGCCCCGACCGAAGCCCGAGCTTCAACTCCCAGCCCCGCCCGCCCCGGCGAGTGAGCAGACAAGCCTCTCGGCCTGGTGAGTGCTGGTCGGCGCCGATCCTCTGTGCGGGAATCTCTCCCCGCTTTGCCCTCCACACGCCTGTGGCTGCGCTCTCCTCCGCGGCACCGAAGCTTTCCCCCTCCGACACCCACAGTCTCCGCCCGCGAAGGGGCTCCTAGTGTGTGTAAGCCTTTGCTTCTTCACAGCTCCCTCCCACTGGTGCCGGTCCATTCCCTATCTTTTTGTCTCTGTTTATTCTTTTTTCTTTTGCCCTACCCAGGTATGTGGGGGGTTTCTTGCCTTTTGGGAGGTCTGAGGTCTTCTGCCAGCATTCAGTAGGTGTTCTGTAGGAGTTCCACGTGTAGTTGTATTCCTGGAGTATTTGTGGGGAGGAAGGTGATCTCCGCGTCTTACTCTTCCGCCATCTTCCCGGAAGTCTGCCTCACCATTTTAACCTAGTTATCTATTTTATACCTTTTAGTGTATCTGAGTCAAGGGGCGTCCAGCCCTATTTACACCTTGATTTCAGACTTTTAGGCTGCAAAACTCTAAGGGAATATATTTCTGGTGATTTAAGTCACCTAGTTTGCAGTACTTTGCCAGGAAACTTATATGCCAGGAGTAACATTTTAAAAATAAAATTAGAACATTCTGTGTACACTAGTATCAGAAAATGCAAAATACTTAGAAATAAAGTTTTTAAATGTGTGAAATTTCTATATGGAAAACTACATAAATCATTACTAGGAGAAATTAAGGAAGATAAGTAAATAGAGATGATATGTTTGTGGATTGGAGAACTAAATATTAAGATGCCAGTCTCTATAAATTGATCTGTTGATTCAACATAATCTCAATAAAAATCCAAACAGGCTTTTTAAAAATAGAACTTGACAAGTTATTTCTAGAACATATATGAAAGAGAAAAGAAAAAAGAGAAAACAAAATTTTATGTTCAAATTTGAAAATAATATTAAAGTTGGAGGGCTTACACTAAACAGGTAAGCTTATCCAGTGTGCTATTGGTATAAGGATAGACAAAGTGATGAATAGAACAGAATAGAGGCTCCAGAAATAGACCAACATGTATCCTGTTGATTGATTTTTTTTTTTCTAGCTAGGTGCCAAACCAATTGAAAGAGGAAGGGTAGTCTGTTCAACAGGTGTGAATGGAAAAGTTAAATAAGCATAAAGGGAAAATTTTTTTTAAAAATCATATCACAAAGAAAATTTAATTCCAGATGTATCATAGATATAAACACAAATTAAGTCTAAAACTTGTAGAAGAAAGTTTCTGTAAGAGAATATTTTTGTGACCTTGGATAGACCAAAGATTTCTTAGAAGACAAAAAACACTGTTTAGAAGAAGAAAAAAAGTATATTGGACATAAAATCCCTTCTATTTAAAAGCATTGTTAAGAATATGAAAATGCAAATTACAGACAAAAACTTTGCAATATTTATATCTGACAAAATACTATATATATGTTTTTTCTCCCTTTTAATAAATAATGAAAACACAAATAATGTAATTATATTGATCAAAACACTTGTGGCCCCAAAGCATGGGAAAAGGTGCTTAACATCTTTAGTCTTCATGGGCATACAATTAAATTTTAAAATAACAAATTATTTTACATCACATAGAATAGTTAAAATGTGCAACACAAAATGTTGGCAAGGACATGGAATAGTTGGAACTCTCAGTCTTTGCTTGTAGGACTGTAAATTAATGCAATTACTTTGCCAACCTTTCGGTCTATTTTTTATAGTGTTAAATATATACCAACCCTATGACCCAATCGTAAGATAAATTAAAACATATATCCTTAAAAAAAGATTTGTGCAAGAAAGTTCATAGAAGGTTTTCATTTTTTAAACGGTAGCCTAAAACTGGAAATAGTCTAAGTGTCCGTCAATCAGAGAATGGTTAAACAAATTCTGATATGAAGTACTAATAAACCCAATAGTGTGCATGAATCTCAAAAGACTAAAACTGAGTGGAAGTGGCAAAACACAGAGTGTATACTGCAGGATTCCATGTATATGAAATTCTGGAACATTCCATACTGATCTGTAGAGATAGAAATAAGAACCATGGTTGCCTATGGAGAAAGAGAGATTGCTTTTAAGGGGACTCAAGAACACTTCCTAGGCTCTAGGATGATAGAAAGATAGATAGATAGACAGACAGAGATGCTAGTTATGTGGGTGTATATATGTATCAAAACATAAAATGGTACACTTCAAACATACACATGCATGCTCACACATGTACACACTCCAGTTTATTAGATGAATCTGACAACAAATCCT
Organism: Phocoena sinus; assembly: GCF_008692025.1. Lineage (NCBI taxonomy): Eukaryota > Metazoa > Chordata > Mammalia > Artiodactyla > Phocoenidae > Phocoena > Phocoena sinus. Next base: position 48,286,530 of record NC_045775.1, on the reverse strand, counting down.
GATATCTCATTTCTGTTCCTTTTCTCAGCAGTACTTTTTTATAAAAGTTAAAACAAATTGAAATGCAAATCTATTTCCAAGCGTGCCATACTAGTGGGTCGTATCCTTTTTTCTGGTCTAATTGAAGCTTCACACAGTTCATACCCTTTTGGAGTTACTGATCCATAATTATGCCCCAAACATCGCACATTTCAACTGATTGGCATTGCTTATTTCTTAATCATTGAGGCCCAATGTGTAGAGCTCTTCCTGAGGTTCCCTTTTATATTTTGTTTACCACATACCCACTTAGCTACAGGGCATATTGAACCACACCTGTGTTTGGTTGTAGCTTCCTCTACTTCTCTCCTCCCCTGCAACTTTGGCTGATTAGTAATTCCAGCTAGTTCACAGTCATTTTCTTTCTCTAGATCATTTATAGAGGTTAAAATCAGCAGAAGTCCAAGGACGAATTTCAGCAAGACTCCAGATATGTTCTCAGTATATAAGTATTTGTCTGTTAACAAGGAAATTAGGTAAAGGAAAATGTCTACTTGGGTAACTGTTGATGGGAAGCAGAGGATTATGTTCAAGAGTTGACAAAATGATATATGTCCAGAATCCATAGCAACAAAGAAGCTCTGCTGTTCAAACCCTGGGTTAAAAAGGAAGCTATTTGGGGAAGATAATTTTTAGGGTAGAGCATTCAGGTACCCAAAATTAGCAGAGGGCAGTGTGATCACTGTGCAGACAAGCGTTTTATTAAAGATGTGGGAGATTAGGCTACCACAGAGAAAAAGGTGTTAATGGAGTTATCAGGTAGATTTTAAGATGCTATTGAAGATCTTGCAGAGTATGTGCAATGGAAAGCAGGGCTTATCTGATATTGGATCAGCTTTTTTGCAGCTCAGCAGAGTTATTTAATGTCTTTAATACTTTAAGAAAGTAGGAAAAGGCTGTGCATTTTAAAAACCTCTCATATGACTCTCAGCCTGACTTATACAGGCTCTCATGTATCAGAGTGCGGCATGATTTATTAAACCATATTGCTATTTGTGAAATGTGTTCAGTTATCCAAGATAGAAGATAAAAGTCTTCCTTTTATGTTTCTGTCCATTTCTAACTGCCAAAAATCTTTGATTCTTCCCTAAAGTACTTCTCAGATCATCTTCTTCTCACCAACCCCACCACTGCTACCTTTGTTTAGAACCTAACTCATGTCTCATAAGATCTACTGAAAAAATTTGAAATTTGTCTTCTTTTACCAATGAAACATTTATTTCACAGAATGTCCAATAATGACGAAGCAGATCAAGATAATGCTACAGTTACTACTGCTTCTGCTGCCTACTGCTATGTAACACCAACAATAGGCAAAGTGCTTCATGTACACTATTTCAATTTTCCTGGAAGACAAATGGGATAATATTCTTATCTTTTATTACAGTTGGGGAAATAGAACATTGGGTAATTTACTCAACTTTAGGTCACACATATCTAGTAGATGGGATAATATATTGTATTAGTTTCTTATTATTGATATAACAAATTACCCTAAACTTAGTGGCTTAAAACAATACCACATGTGTTATAGTTTCAGAGGTTAGAAAGTCTAAAATGGGTCTCAGCGGGCTAAAATCACGATGTTGAGCTTTTCTGGAGAATCTGTAATAGAATCTATTTCATTGCCTTTCAAGTCTGCAGAGACTGCCCTCATCCCTTAGCCTTTACTCCTTTCCATCTTGAAAGGCAGTAATGGCCAGTCACATCTTTCTCACCTTGCATTTATTCTGACACTAACTCTTCTGCTTCCCTCTTCCGCATTTAAAGGACCCTTGTGATTATGTTGGGCCCACCTGGGTAACAGAATAAGCTCTCATTTTAAGGTCAGCTGATAAACAACCTTAATGACGTCTTTCCATGTAACCTAACATAGTCACAGGTTCTAGGGATTGGAACATATACATCTTTGGGAGACCATTATTTTGCCTAATGCAAATATAAATTGAGGTCTCTCAGATTCTGCATTACTAATCACTATTCAATTTTAGCAGTACATTCTAACAGAGAAATACGATTGTGTTGTACCCCTGATTAATGACTCTATGTTCCTTTAAGATAAAGTGTTAACACAACATGTGAGGCCCTTCATAAGTGAGACTCTACGTATTTTCCTAGATTACATTTTCCGCATTCCGCACCATGTTTTATGTATAGCCACACTGACATGCTTACTTCCCACTGAAAGCACTGGTTTTTCCTACCTGCACAAATGTGCACACTCTAATTTGTGTACCTGTCATATCCTCCATTTTTTCTCCACCTAGAAACTCTTTAAGGATGGAACTCAAGCATCAATCCTTTTACAAAGCCATCTTTGATGTTGTGGGGAGAGTATACCTCCCTTCAATATGCTCTAGTAGAATTGTGTACTCCCTTTTTATAAAGTGTAATTTTCACCCTGATTTTTATTACATATATAGGCCCCTCAATGAAGTCTGGGGTATCGCATTAAGGGCCATGTCTTTTTGCCTTTCTTTTTTTGGAAACAGAGTTCTTAGAAAGTGGTGGGAATAAATAAAAGCTAAGTGAATAAACAAATCCATGAAATAGATAATATGTTGTGGCTCTAAAGTTTTTATTTTTAAAGTTTTAAATTTTGTTTCTACTTGTAATTTATGTAAACCCTTACAAGGGAGAGAAAAGCTAAATCAAATTTGAAAAAGCAATCCATGAACAAATAGGGTGTTTTTTTACCAAGTGACCATTTAGTACATAGATGTGTACATAAAACTACATATTGTGTGTGTGTGTGTGTGTGTGTGTGTGTGTGTGTATGGCCTCAAAATACTGGTAAGGAGAGTCCAACATATGATTTATGTATGAATGTATAATATTTATAGAAAAGTATACAATTTTAACAGGTAAAGTACTATAAATTTTATACAGTAAATTTCTCTAAGAAGTCCATTCAAAGAGTTAATTCTTATTTTTTGTACCTTTTTCCAGATACAAGTTCACAATGTCAGAAACTATTTTTATCCAGTTTAAATTTTGAAATTTTTAAAATAAAGATCTTATGTAATTAAACGAAGACCACTCAAATGAGGATAAGCTGTTTGTTCAGAGCTTGCTATAGCAAGAGAATCAGTCACTATCTTTGTGTCTGGCAGAGGTTCAAAGGTAGGCAGGGGAGTGGAAAAACTTTAGAGTGAAAAAGGGAAGGATTTAGGTATGCTCTGAAGATTGTTGGCCTGGGGAAGCTGGAAGTATTCTGCATAGAAGCAAAGCATCTGATATGATTGGTTTCGGAAGCATATTCAGTTTTCTACTTGGTCCCAAAGTAGAAATAGGGCCAAAATTTAGGGAAGCTGACAGTTACTAAACAAATTCTGAACAGTATGAGTATGAGTTAACTGCTGCAGAAGTATGGTTTGGTTTCCTGGACTGGTTGCTGCAGAAATTGTGGGTCAGTGTTCTGTTTTCATATATGATCTGAAAATTTTCCATTTGTATATTCAGTCTCTCAGTACCTTTTTTGGTCATTCTCTAGCTTGTGAGAAGTCGAGCAATTCAGGAAAAGCCAGTAATGCAGATCTTTACCACTCAGAGATTGTTCAGTCATCTCCATAGTCAACTCTGTCACAAGATGTCCTTGATCTTTTTGTTGTTGCATCATCATAGCAATCATCTGAGGAGAAATCCTCTGTGCGGAAACATTTAAGGCTCTGGATAGAATTCACTGGACCAGCAACTTGAACAATATGAAAAAAAAAAGTAAGCAAACTATAATAACAATCCCTATAAGATGCCTCAGAATAAGGACCCCCAGTTGCTCAATCCAGGTGAAGAAAACAAATACCATAGGCCATGAAGATAAACCCTAGACAACCAAGTAACTTTTCCCTAAGGTGATGCATAACCTGTTCTACCTTGTCTGTTCCATTGATCCAAGCACAGCAAGAAATATTGCAAAGGCACAGATGCCACCACACCTAGCCAGCAAAAAACCTGGAGAAATATGATTGTCCATCATTACTTATGCCAATGAGTTGTGTGAGACTGATCATTTTTCGAGGTGGGGCAGAGATGATATCATTAATAACTTCCCAGAGTTAGTGATAAGTTTCTTACAGTCTTTTCTGTTTGTATTAATACTACTGATGGGAACACTGTTCTGATTCTTCGCATAAATAATAAGGTAGTAATTACCCCAGGTAGACTGCCTGAGTAATCAAGGGTGGCCTCATTGTGGAGCTTATATCTGAACTGCAATTTCTAGGCTTGGTGATTTATAAAATTAGGATCTTAGTGTATAGACAAGCCTTAGAATATTATTCCTAATGGACATGAAGTGTTATTATGGGCAAACCAGATAGGTGCCATGGCATCAAAGGAAATAGTATCCAATAGAGGCATGTGGAGATACAGAAAAAAAAAAAAAAGTATTCACAGTTCACAGACTGGAACGAAGGCCTTACACTAGCTGGCTTACATGTATGGACTTCTGTTAAATTTTTCCAGATGGCAAGTATTTGTTCATTGTTCTCTGAATGTTGTTAAATTCAAATTTAGAGCTGTTTCTTGTCTGGTCCATAGATTGTAATAGTTTGTTTTTTTTTCTGGGAGAGAGAGACACTAACAAAACAATGGTTTGATTAGTTTAACAACATTTGTTCACGTTAAGTGAAAATAGAAATACCATTGGCTATAATGGCTATATTATGGTCTCATTTGATGAGTCCAGCATTGCCCAGAGGTTTTTTTTTTTTTTATTTATCATTAGGGCCTTGTGAATAGATGGCAAATTCAGCTGTCAGCAAGACTGAAGTCAGTGGCGTTAGAATGAGAATGTCCTAAATTAACAGGTATAGTAAGGAGGGAAGAAAAGAGGAAAAGGGTCACTATGAGTGGATGACAAACAAGGGTCTATAGGAAATGAGAAGAATGATTATGATCAAGCATATGAAAGAGAAAAAAATAATTAGATATGAGTGTTGGTCACACGTCTTGGGAAGAAGCTGTTTACTCTTTGAAGTCATTCACTTGTTCCAAAGATCTTGGATCAGCTGTCCGCTTTCAAATATCAGCTGCTTCTAGGGGATCTCTGCCGGTTCTCAGCTTGAGGTTCCCTGTTGGAGTAGACTTCCAGTTGTGAAGAAATTGAAATTTCTTCTCAGTTGTGAAATTCAAACCCAAGGTTTGATTCCCTGGAGTTTCCCTGTATTTGTTCTTCCCAATACCTGATAAAGTCTCTCCTGAAAATGTTTAAGAACATATTTTCTCTGATCTCTCCTCCAACAGATGAAATCTCTTAGTTGACATTCATGAAGAGTCTGTTTAGGAAGATGTGGAAAGGCAGCCTTAATGTGTACAGTACATGGATATAGTACATGAACTCCTTTCAATATTTTGCCCTGTCTGCATGCAGTAGGGCAGAGTCTAGCATCAGAGATAACTCTCCTAAAGGCATGGCCTACCAGCTACCAATGCATTAGTGGATAACTGATATGTTCCTTCAACTGTGGCCCAAATGGCTATAAGGTGTAGTGCTAGTACCTTTGGCCAAGGGAACTCAAGGATTTCTGAAAGTTTTGCTGATTTTAATTTAAGTATGCTATTGATCCTTCCAACCTTTCCAGAAGATTTTGGGTGGTAAGGAAAGTATAATTTTTTGAGCAAGGGCTAACACTGTGTGTGTGTGTGTGTGTGTGTGTGTGTGTGTGTGTGTGTGTGTGTGTAGGGTCTATGATGAGTTTAAATAGTATTTAGTCTGTCAGGAGAGAGTGCTTTTCTCTCCTTAGATAAGTCATTCCCTAAATAATGAACTGCGTTTTGACAAAATTGTAATTTATCTTTTGAGACTTTATGTCCCTTTTCTGATAAGACTGAGAAAAAATAAGTGGAATCTTTTCTACAGGCTTATATGTTCTCTGAATAATGTGGAACATCTACCTATTCTATCAGAACTGAATAATAGAGGTAAAGTTAGATCTTTTAAGTCCTGATGGAGGATGTGGGGAAAATTGAAGGGACAACCACCTTTCTACTCTTTGATTCTATGAATTGGAATATTTTAGATACCTCATAAGTGGAATCATATAGTCTGTGTTCTTATGTGACTGACTTATAGTCACATGTGGTTTTAGTGGTGACCCACAGCAGAGTTTTTCCAAATGTGGTGAGAACAACAAACTCAACAGGAAGTGGGCTGGGCTTGAGCAACAGTTGTATAGGGCCTATGCCTGTGTTCTCCCTTGTGATTTTCCTTTATATGACAAGCAAAACTTCTGTACAACCCCCCACCCCCCAATGGATGCAGAGGGATGACATGAAATGGCCTGATTCCTCCAAGGATGCCAGCAAATGGGAATGTATAACAAAACCCAGGAATCTTACTGTGAATAAATAGCCAAGAAACTCAACACAACTACTAGAGTACTTCCTATAGTGTCTGTCAACTGATGAATAAATAAAATGTGCCACATAACCATAAAAGAAGGAGGTACTATACATGCTACAACAGGAATGAACCTTGAAAACATTATGATAAGTGAAAGAAGGCATCACAAATGACCACATATATTATGTAAAATATCCAGAAGAGGCAACCCTATGGAGACAGTTCATGAGTGGTTACCTAGGCCTGGGGCACATAGGATAATTGGGAGATAAAATTGGGGCTAAAGGATATGAGGTTTCTTTTTGGAGTGATGAAATCTTCTAAAATTGATGAAGTGACAGTTGCACAACTCCATAAACATTTATTGTACACTTTAAATGGATGAACTTCATGATATGTAAATTATATCTCAAAGAGCTGAAAACCCCACAGATTTCTGGTCCTTACTCCTAGAATCTCTGAAGAGCCAAAGAAAAGATAGAATCAGTAGGCTTGACATTATACCAATAGAAATAATCAGATTTATAGAAGGGAAAAATGACTTTTTAAAAAATGGACAGATCCTCAGTAACTTGTAGGAGAATTTTTTTTTTGCGGTACACGGGCCTTTCACTGTTGTGGCCTCTCCCCTTGCGGAGCACAGGCTCTGGACACGCAGGCTCAGCGGCCATGGCTCACGGGCCCAGCCGCTCCGCGGCATGTGGGATCTTCCCGGACCGGGGCACGAACCCGTGTCCCCTGCATTGGCAGGCGGACTCTCAGCCACTGCGCCACCAGGGAAGCCCTGTGGGAGGATTTTTAAAAGCTATAAATAGGTAATTGCTGTTCCAAATGCAGAGGAGGAAAAAAAAAAAACTGAAAAAATAATGACTGAAAACTTATCAAATTAGGTGAAATACATAAATTTACAGATTCAAGAAATTCAAGAAGTTGCCCAAACAGGATAAATTCTAAGAAAAAAATGCGTAGACACATCATAATCAAATTATAACTGTTTAAAAAACAAATACAAGAAAAAACATCATGAAAGCAGCTAGATTTTTAAAATGACATCTTAAGTATAGGGGTACAAATTTCCAAATTATGGTAAAACAACCTGTTTATTTGTTTGTTTACCCCATTAGAGTAGACAATAACGGGGGCTGGGTCTTTGTTTTCTCTGAAACTCCAGGAAGTAATACAGTGCCTAACACAGGGCAGATAGAGTACATAGATGCTAATTTGAAGATTTCAAGATCTATCTAGCATTACCACACTAATATAGCACTTCAAACAGGCACAATACATATTATTTACAGAGACTCAATGCGATCAACATTCTCTGCCCATGACCTATTTTAATTCTCTTAACTGTCATGCAAAGTGTCATTTGCATTTTATCAATCTCCAGAAATGGAAAGGGTTTAATAGTACACAATACTCAGTTGAGCAAAATTTATTTGCACACCTGTCTGACTCCAACATTCGTGATCCAAGTCTAAAATCATTTTCTACACCTAACTGCCTTTCAATTTCTTAATTAACTAACATTCTTGGATGGCGTTTAAGAAAAATACACTCTTCAGCATACCCTGGCTTAAGGGAACTTCTTTTAGTAATGTTCCAACGTACTTGAAAAATTGTATCTTGGAAATTGATATGTTCTATTTAAAGCACTTTTGATTTTGATGTTTTAATGGTCCCAACAGTGGGAGATTAAAAATCTATTGTTGACTCTCCTGCCACATAATACCTAAGGCCAATAAGTGATACAATTTTCTTTTGAAGCATTAGAGCTCTCTGGATTTATAAAGGAATCAGAAAAGAAAGGGAGAAGGTAGAATTGGCAGCTGCAAATAAGGTGACCATAGCCTCTCTGAGACTGAGAGTTGTTCCCAAAATGCTTTGCTTAAAAAAAAGTGGCTTTTTTTTCTTTTTTAAATCCTGTGGCTTTTTCTCTTCTCCTTTACCTGCAATGTCTCAAGTAGTTGCTCAGTTCAATTGCGAGTATCACGTGCATCTTCATTCTCTAGATTTTGCATCAGCTTCTTGTAGGCTGCTCATGTGTTATTGACAAAAACAACGTATGATACCCAATGTGTGCCGCTTTACAAGCAAAGGGCTTCAGGAGTCTGTCTGCCCCAATAAAGAGGTGTGCCCCAAACAGGCAAACATTCTAGGAAAAAGGCACATAGGAGAGTGAAGGATTCCATAAATCAGTCTGGATAAGTACTATTTTAACTGAGAATGTGAGCACTATTTTAACTCTGAGGTTCAAAAGACCATGCTGATTTCATCAGTATGTAACTCTTTGTTTCTTTGGATTTGGAAAGAAGCATTGAAATTGGTTTTATAAATCAAACTAATTCATGGGAAGAAATAACTTCCATACTCCTATAGAATACCCTGGTGAGTGACAGGGTTTACAAATAGCTAATAATTACCATATCTAGAAGGTGATATCTCCCTATTCCTTGAAAAGAAAAGCTAGAACATACAATGTTTACATTTTCTTGTCTGTAAAATTTTATTCATAATGGTATCTATTACAGAGGGTTCTAAGGTTAAGCAAGTTAGAAAATGTAAATGCTAGTATTATATGATCGAAATAAGTAATACATGAAAAACATCAGAAAACCAATAATTTAATAAAATACTTAAAATAATAACAATTATCAAAGGGCAAGTCTCTCTAGAAAGATAATTCAGAAAACCAAATTGCACGTTGTATGAAAAAAACCTCCTGATTAAACATAAATTGTTTCAATCAGGTGTTTTAGATTTCACTAAACACAACCTTCAATCTTCATTTGGGATAAAATTTAATATACACCTAAAATACATTTTGTGTTTTCCTTCTTCAAAAATTAAACTTATCTAAATTGAATACTTGAAGATTTATAAAACAGCATACCTCTTTCTCTTCTTCTTTTGTGCACAATTTATGGCAATTCATTCCTTAGAGAAGCATAAGGATTTCTAAAAAATTAACAAATTGACTAGAGGTGACACACCTCTACTAAAGAATTTGTCTTGCAGTTTTGGGGAGTAGCTTTCGTGTAAAATTCCTCAGTAGTTGATACTTAGGACCTAGAAGTTTCCATGTACCCAAGTGCCTGAATTTCTCTTTATAAGTGAATCTTCCTAAATTTTCAATGTCGGTTTGAATTTGCTATTTCAATTTCTGAGGCCCAGTGTTATTCTCATCATGCTATTTTTGGTACTTTAACCAAAACATATTATTTTCTTTGCCCCTGAGTCTTTCTTCCTCCTATGTCCTGCCCCAGTCTTAGCCACCTGGAAAATTTACATTCCATCAGGGATTACATCTCCACTATAACCCATTGCACTTGGTACGTATCTTCTTAATGGCAAAAATACTGTTTCTATATTTTGTTTTTATATATGATTTTTTACTTGACTATTAGCTGTTTGATGAAAGGAAGGGACCACATTTAAATTTTTTTAATATATATTTTTCAAATCCGCCAAACCTTTCCATATATTAGGAGCTCATGGCAAAGATAGCTAATAACCTACCAAACATCCATTCTCTTTACCAGACTCCAAATTATATCTTGGTCCATTGTTGCTAGAAATGAATGCTACATTTCCAACGATGTTGAACCTAGATGTGGTTCAGAAAACATGTGTTGGGAAGGAATTCTGGGAAGGTTCTTTCAACAGATCTGACTCAACTGAGAGGAACATCATTTTTACCCCTCTTTTTTTTTTTTTTTTTAATTAGACTGGAAATTCAGATGTGATAACTAGAGCTTCAGCAGCTATCTTGACCTTGAGAATGGATGCCACATGGTAAGAGGTGAAGTAGAAGATGAAAGAGAGATCCAAAAGGCTGTAAAGCTAAGGTAGGAGCCCAGAGAGGGCTACATTCATTTTTTTTTTTAATGTGAGAAATTAAATCTTTGAGTGATTAAACCATAATTTTTTGGTATTCTGTTACTCAGTCAAATTCAGTCTAAAATTGACACAGCACTAAATTAAAAACAAAAAAACCCCCAAAATGTTAAATGCAACATTCATTTTTTTATGTGTTCAAGAAAAAGACATTTTGAAAATAATGGCATTTTAAGTACATAATCTTCACCTGGTTGTTTGAAAAAATAACAAAAATTTAACAAATCATCCATGAAAGTATTACCATGGCAACATTGTGATACATGTGCTGTCCCTTGACAGAGTTGACTCTGAACTTTGAAAATGATCTCTTTTGGCTTTTAGAACGCTATCAGCACCAGCAGCAACTTACAGTTGTATGACTTTTTCTTAGTGTTCCTCTTTGAATCCTCTTCCTTCATACCCCTTCAAATGCTACATGGCTCCTTAGAGTTTTATTCCTGACTTTTCCTCTTCTCATTTGTTATACTGTTTCTGGGTGAGCTCCTCAGCTGACAGAACATTAACTACTGAATTTATGGGTTTATGGGTCAAGACCCAAACCTGTATGTCTAATGAGCGTCTTTTAGGAATTTCAAAATGACCACTGGTACAAAGATCTCATTTATTTCTACTTTCACTCTATCCCAGCCTCCTCAATCTGCTTCTCCTATAATATCCCTCAGTTTGATCATTTGTACCACTGTCCTTACCTAAACTAGAATCTTAATCTCTAATTTTTTTCTTTCCCATTCATGACTAATCAATCATTAATTGCCACCTTAGAAATGGAGGCTGGATTCTTTACCTTCTTCCTACCTAACAGGCTTTTGAATTCGATTATTGGTCCTGAAGCAGCCTCGTTACCAACTTCCTGACACTTATTTCTCCTTCTCATAGTTCATTCTCCACTCATAGCTCATGGTACTACTGTAAATTATCTTTTTAAAAATAAATACATAAATTTTAAGTATGGTCAGGTGTATTGGCTGCTCACTGCCTACGAGCCAATGTTCGGATTCTTTGTCTTGTCAGGGAAGGTGCATCATGACATATCTTCAGTGATAGGTTCTATGCCCCAGCCTAACTGAACTTCCTCAAATACACTGTGTCCTTTCACACTTTCTAGAACATTCTCTTGCCTCTGCCTAAAGGTTCTTCTCTTTTTTTTCCCCTTTCTTCTGTCTATTGTGCTCTTTTTCATAATTCCAAATTCATATTAAAGGTTGCTTTCCCTATAATGCCTTAATGAGTTCTACTAAAGAGTTGGTTATTTTCTTATCTGTGGTACCCTAAACGCGAGGACAACATTTAGAAAACTTGAGCATATAGTTTATGAACTATGAATTTGTGAATTTGTCTCCCATACTGAACTTGAGGTTCTTAAGGATGTAGGTGTTTTTTTAAGTATTATTTCTCATATTTTCCTGAGATTTAAAGAAAGATGCTCAACATGTTAATTGAAAAGATCCTTTTTTTCTACATGAGGGATAAAAATGAAATGTAGTCAATCTTTAGACTTACAAGACAGACATTCAGCAGTGGTTCACAGGGATGTACATTGTTCCTTAAAACAGATTTTAGAAGATTTTTGCTGGCCGACTCTAACATATAAAGGACACATAATCATTGAGATATGTTGCAACTTTAGAATGGACCTACAGTGGGTATCTCTAGCCTTTATTAAAACAAAATTCATTCAGATTATCTCACTTTAATGACTGCATGACTAAGCACACTACTCTTAAAACAAATATGTCAGAGTAAATTGTACCTATGGGTAAATTTTCTATGAATAGTATGGCATTTCACTGTCCATGGAATTTAGATGGGTCTTTTCATCTTAGTTTCAAAGTTTGAAGAGGTTGATCTATGAGTTTTACTTTTGTCTGCACTGATTGTATCGCTCCTAAAAAAGACTACATTTTTAGCTTTGAAGTCTAGATCCTGATTTACCCAAAGAAGAGGATAAGAGAAACTGCTTCTGTTGCGTTTTCATTTACAGAACAACCTGACCTGATTTTGCAGCTGAGTGAGTGGGAAGGAGATAATTTTCAATCCCTGTTAATGCCATTTGGATGACTAGGGCACTGTCCCCCTAAAAATGGAACCAACAAAAACTTCACAAAATCCTAATAGCAGTCATCCAGTTATCTTTTCAATCATACCATGTATCAGAGATAGATTATAAAAAAAATGCCATCTTCATGCCCCTTTCCCAAATCGGTCAGCTCCTCTATAAAATATAATGATTTCCTCAATAACAACCCCTGCTGTTTCTTCTCTAAGGAAAGTTTGCAACATCAAAATGAAAATAAGTAAGAAATCAAGATGGCTGTAATGTTCTACCAGATATGAAGTTAAACTTGTTCCTCAGCTTGATAATAATATGACTTCTTTCAAGGAAACACCAATTTTACAAGTAGATAACTTTGGCTTCTAAAAGTAACATTTATTACACCAGAATTGTCCATGTTTCTCTTTTCACAAGAGATACTACTGTGTTGGTACTACTATATATCAACACCCATACTATACTAACTAAGGGGCAGAATAATCATTTGTCTTAACAGCTATTTAAAATAGTTAATATCAGAGACTTCTGCCCCATAAATTGAAATATTGAAAATAAAAGAAAATAGAAAATAGATAATGTTGATAAATATATTACTTGCATTGTCCAGCCCCAGTTACAGTGCTCAGTTATGGAAATATATCTTGATTATATTTTATTTTTAGTCACATAATAGGGTGCATTATGAATACTAAAACTGTCTTGAGCTGTATATTTTAAGAATCAGCATTTTGGAAACACATGTAGAGTTTTAGCTTAGGAATTGTACTTATATGTACGAGCATATAAGTGATACCCTTCAGCAAATGCCAAAAATAGCAAAATAACATATTTATAATATCTTAATGTTAGATTTTATTTTTATTAATATTAATTGATACGTCTTGTCATTTTAAGTATTCATCCATGGAATTACATTTCTGTCTTATATGAATAGTGTGAGCCTTCCTTAATAAATAAGAATTTATAGATTGATAGACTGAATAGGCAAATGGATGATGGTCAGACTATATATAAAAATAGAACCCTCACCCATAACCTTCAGCAACCAACCCACAAAGCCAAACCATGATCTGCAGCAACCAGTCCAGGAAGACAGACAACAACCCCTGTAGCAAGTAGCCCCAAATGGCCAGGACTTCATGAATAACTGACAGCTTCCCTAATTTCTGCCCCCACGTCCAACTTAGGACCGACTGGAAAAAGTCAAATATACTCCCCTAAACAATTACATAGGATGCCCCAATTTTAGTTAGCCTTCCTCCAGCTTCCCATGCGAACAGCTTCCAGTCAGGGCATACCTGAAGCCTTCTCTCTTCTTTTTTCTGCTGTAAATCTTTCCCACTCCTCTGTCTTCCTTTGAGTCTCTGTCAGATTCAAGTAATGGTGCCTGACTTCCTTTCTATAGCAAGGTCATTTAGATCATCTTCATTTATTTACATAAAATTATTGAAATCTCTTATTTCCCACTCTGCTTCACCAGTGTTAAATATCCACTGTAATAAATTCACTGGTTGTAATTTTCATAAATGCTTTTAATAGTCTCTCTCTTTATAGTTTTATATCATATGTGCATATCTGTGAATATTAGTATGGCTTGGCAGGTTTTAAAAATTTATATATTTATTATCATACAGTTATCATTCTTAATTTTTTTCAACCTTTGTTATGTTTCGCAAACTCTCCATGTTAGTAAATGTAGCTGATTTAAACTACAGTATAATATTGAAACCTATAAACAAATAAAATCCATTTTTCTATTAATGGACATTTAGATTTTTCCTTTTTTTTTAAATTGTTAACAATGCTGTAAAAAATTTCCTTATATGTTTCTTCTTGTCCATATTTCTCTTATATGTGTTAATATCTAAGTTTATCTCCATAATGTTAAAAAATCACCTGTACACCCAGTGCTTCCAAGTAAGCACAATCCTGACTTTCCTTTTTATGTTTTTTTTATTTTTTTGCTCTTTAGTCACTAAATCTATGATGTATTTATTCCAATGGTAGCATATTTTCTAAAAACAAAACTCGCAATTGAACAAATGTGTCCCAGTGCCTGTGCAAGTGCAGATTCCTACAGCAAGCTGAAATCTTATAAAAAACAAAAATCTCAGATATGCTTGACAAGTGAATGTCCAGCTGTCATCACCCTATTCCACTGCCATACCCATTTTTTCTTACTCCTTTTCAATTGTCAGGAGGCACTGATTTTCATCCAGTTTCAATAGGGCTTCAAGTCAATAAGGTAAAGGTTGGGAAAGATTATGTCAATGAAATCAGCTTAAAAGACTGCACTGTGTATTTCTCAAAAGAAAGCAATTTTCTGGGGACTTTATAGGTCTTTGTATCTGGTTTTCCTTTGAGGCAGTAGTACTGACACATGAAAAACTCTCCATATCCCACTTTATCCTGTGAATATGAATATGCTTATAACAGAACTTATTTGTGGTATTTTATCCAGTGAAAGATTTTAAAGGCTCATACTCAGTCATCCTTTAGTCTGGGGTGGCCATACGAAGGAGCCACTGCAGAGAGCATTTTGGTTAAACATCATTCATAGTTTGCTAGAGAAGAAGAGAGAAGGGAAAAGTAGTATATAAGAGACTGAAATTGTTCAAAATTCCCATTATGGAAGTACTGAAAATTAAATTAACAAGCTTAGAAGTAAAGTTTCAATGTCATTAAGTGTAAAAAGCTAGTTAATTTTTCTGTGTTAGAGGTATGTATTATATACCTCAATAATATTGATTAAAATAGTATTTTGGTTCTTTGTATCTTTTGCATATTTATATAGCTATTTCTATCTAAACATATAAAGCATGTGGAAAACAAAAATGCTATTTTAATCAATATTACCAAGGTATATAGTGTACATATATTTGTCTTAAGCATACAGTTTGATGAGTTTTTTTTTTTTTTTTTTAGTTTGATGAGTTTTGACAAAAGTGTACACTCCTATAACCACCACTGCAATAGGGATATAGAATATTTTTATCACCCAAGAGAGTTTTCCTGTGCCCTTTGCTATCCCCTGAAGCCCACTTCATACCCTGCTCCTCCACCACTGGCCTCCTAGCAATCATGAATCTGCTTCGTATCACTACAGATGAGTTTCTCCATTCCTAGTCTAGCACACAAATGAAATTTTACAGTCGGGGCTCCTTTGCATCTGGCTTCTACTAGCATGCTTTAGCAACTCAAACATGTTGTGCATGTACCGTAGTTTGTGTCTTTTGATTGCTGAGTTGTGTGCCATTATATGGATATACCAGAATTTGTTTATCCACTCATTAGTCCATGGACATTTGAGTTGTTTTCAGTTTGGGGCCAGTATGAGTAAAGGTGTTATGCTTATTTAAGTATAGGAATTTCCATGAGCATAGTTTTAATTTTATTTTATTCTCTTGAGTAAATACCCATGTGTTGAACTACTGTGTCACGTGGTAATTGTATATTGCAATTCTATGTGAAACTGTCTGTTTTATAAAGTGGTTGTACCATTTTATGTTTTGAACATCAGTGAATGAAAATTCAAGTTGCTTCACAACATTCTTGACAACACTAGGTGTTTTTGGTCTTTTTAATTTTAGCCATTATACTAGGTGTGTAGTGGTTTTAACTTGCATTGTCCGAGTTGTAATTGTATTGAACATCTTTTCATGTGCTTATCGGCTTACATATCTTTTTTTGGAAGTACCTATTCAAATATATTGACAAATTTACATACAGTCAAATTTACTTGCTTTGCTGTAGTGGTCAATGAATTTTGACAAAGGCGTACAGTTGTATAATCAATACCAGAATCAATATGTAGAACAGTAGTATTGCTGTAAAAATACCCTCATAATATCCCTTGATTGTCTTTTTGACCAACTTTAATTGGGTTGCTTGCTTTCCTATGTTTGAGTGGTAGAAGATAAAATATATATATATATTTACTATATACATGTATATATATATATATATACTGTCCAAGAAACCAGTCCTTCTACTGAAATAAATATTGTAAATTCTTGCCTTTTAATTTTTTAATATTGGCTTTTACAGAGCAGAAATTTAAATTTTGATATTCAGTTTAACATTTCTTTATCCTTTACAGTTTGCACCCTATTTAACAAACTTATCTGATTTTGCAAAAATAATATCCTATGTTTTCTAAAATAAGTTTTATAGTTTTAACTTACTATACTTTTATATTATTTAGAGTTTTTATGGGGAAGGAGGTCTAACAAGAGGTAAAATCAAAGCTGTTGTGTTTTTTTTCAAATGGATATCCAGTCCGCTTGCCTTATTCCCTGTCATTGAGAGAAAGCTTTCAGTGTTTTATCATTAAGTAGATGTTCACTGTTTTTTCTTGGTAGATGCCGTTTGTTTTTCTACTTTTCTGAGACTTATCATAAATAGGTTTATAATTTTGATAAATGCTTTCTCTGCATCAATCGAGATTATCATATGGCTTTTCTCCTTTATTCTGTTAATGTGGTAAATTAAATTGGCTTGGTTTTCTAATGTCAAACTGACCTTTCATTGCTAAGGTTAATTCCACATGGCTGGGTTCAATTTGCTATTATTTTGCTAAGGATATTTGAATGTATATTCATGAGTAAGTTAGTTTATAATTTTCTTTTCTTATAATGTCTTTGTCTGGTTTTGACATTAGGATAATACTAGCCTATTAAAATAAGTTAGAAGACATTCTTTTTTTTCTGAAAGAGTTTTTGGTAGGATTATTATTATCTTTTCCCTAATGTTTAACAGAATTTCTAGTAAAGCTATCTGAATTTGGAGTTAACTTTATGCCAAGGTCTTTAATTGTAATTCAGTATCTTTAATTTATTGATATGCCATTGAGATTTGCATCTATTCTTTTTTTTTTTTTTTTTTTTTTTTGGCTGTACGCAAGCACGTGGGATCTTCTTGGACCGGGGCACGAACCCGTGTCCCCTGCATCGGCAGGCGGACTCTCAATCACTGTGCCACCAGGGAAGCCCTGCATCTATTCTTGAATAAGTGTTACTAAAAGAATCTTTGCAAAAATGTTTCTATTTCATATAGGTTGTCAAATCTCATTGAATTAGACCATATTTGTTTAATGAAATTCCTGATATGTTTGGGTTTAAGTATATCATCTTGGTATTGTTTTCCTTGTTTCCCAGTGTTCTTTGTTACTTATATTTTGTTTTCCTTGTTTCTTTTGATTATTTTTAATATTTTATCATGAAATTACTTTTAATATTCTCTAAATATTCTTTTGCTATCATTATAATTTACAGTGATGTTCTGACTTTAATCTTGATATGGTCATTTGGGTCTTCTCTATTTTATTTTTCTTAGACTAGATAGATATTTATCAATATTATTGATCTTTAAGAAACCAGCTTTTAGTTTCATTGGTTTTCCTCTTTTGTCTACTATCTTAATGATTTACCTTTTTGACTTTATTATTTCATTTCTTCCACTAACTAAAGTTTTATTTGTTCTTCCTTTTCTAGTTTCATATAGCAGATGTTTAAATGATTAATTTAGACCATTATGGTTCCCAATATAAATATTTTGAGTTATGAATTTCCCTCTAATCACTGTGTTAGTTTCATCTCACAATTTTGGTATTTTGTGTTTCAGTAGTGTTCAATTCAGCATATTTTCTAATATCCCTAGTGATTTCTACTTTGATCCATGGGCTGTCTTACAAGTGCTCTTTCTGTCTCCAAATATGTGGAGATTTTCTAGGTGTCTTTTTGTTATAAATTATAATTTAATTCTATTTTGGCCTGACTATGTTGAAATTTGTTTCATGAACTAGTGTATATGTCCTATGAATGTTCCATGTTCACCTGAAAGGAAAGTATATTCTGCTTACCATAAATATATTTAAATTACCATATTATCCTCTACATGGAATATACTAATATTATTTAGAGGATACTGTGATAAAATTTTAGCAACATTCTTTCTGTATTCTTTTCCATCTTTTGTACTATTATCATCATACCTTCTACTTCTACATATGTTATAAAACACGTTATGTTGTTATTTTTGCTTTAAGCAGTTAGTCACTGTTTAAAGTGACTTTTAAAGTGACTTTATTTGAAGGCAAATAAAGATAAAATTGTCTTCTGTTCCTCGTGTACTTACCATTTCCAGAACTCTTCATTAAGGTATAGAACCAGTTTCCATCTACTGTCATTTGCTTTCCACTAGAAGAGCTTCTTTTAACATTTCTTGTAGTACAGATCTGCTGGAGAAAATTTTTCTTTATTTTTCTCTTCAAAAGATATTCAGAAGATTAATGAACCCTTTAGAGAAGGTTTGTTGAGTTTGTGTGCCATAGTTTTATCACTTTAAAAATATTGTTGTGGGCTTCCCTGGTGGCGCAGTGGTTGAGAGTCTGCCTGCCGATGCAGGGGACACGGGTTTGTGCCCCGGTCCGGGGAGATCCCACATGCTGCAGAGCAGCTGGGCCCGTGAGCCGTGGCCGCTTAGCCTGCACGTCCGGAGCCTGTGCTCCACGAGAGAAGCCACAACAGTGAGAGGCCCTCATACCACACACACAAAAAATAATATATATATATTATATATATATAATATATATATTGTTTCATTGACTTCTGGATTATTTTGTTCCCAAGAAGAAGTTGCAATCATAATATGTTTTTTCCTGTATGTAATGTGTCTTTTTTCCTCTCCCTGTTTTTTAAATGTTCTCTTTATCATGGATTTTTATTCAGTTGATCTGTCCTTTCTTCATATTTTGTCATTTTACTAGCATAATGTGGTGATATTATTATAATAACAGAATAAAAGTGTTCCCTCCATTTAAAAAAATACTTCACGATATTATAGCATGACCTTGAATTCCTCAAAGAAAATTGATCTCCTTTTATTCTTTCTCAGGAGAATTACCTGCTAAAGTGGACATTTCAACAAGAATGAGAGAGCCAAGCCAGGAAATAGCTTTTCATTTTAGGGAATTTTATTCCTTTAACTAATTTGGCTCTAATTAATGACAATCACCAGCTGGATAACCTATGTTTTTCACTGATTTCAAATGTATTGAGGTCTCCCAAAATGCATGGGATTTTCAGTTTTAGGTTGGAAAAGAGAATGAACGCTATTATTGCAATTAATGTATTTCCAATTGCTCAAGAGAATTTTAAAGCCTCTGTTTGTATAACACCAAATATAAGTAGTGTGATTCAAAAGGCCCTCCCAAAACCACTCCACCTAAATGTCAGTTTTCATAGTAGTAGCTTGTCGCCATGTATTCGGTGTATCAATGACTCCCATATTTCTTATTCATGGTGCTTATTCACGGCACATAATACAAGACGTACACAGTTTGTACCTACCCTTATTACTTTGGGTTCAATAGGTGGAAAACTGCCTCCTTCACAGTAGAGCAGAGAGGAAAAGCTGCCCTATCTATTAGTGGAAGGGTCCCCGACAACAGTCCTTGGGTCCGAGGCCTGCCAGGAACCGGCCGCACAGCCGGTGAGCAGCGAGCAAGCGAAGCTTCATCTGCCGCCCCCCATCACTCCCCATCGCTCGCGTTACCACCTGAACCGTCCCCTCCCACCCCCACCTCCATGAAAAAATTATCTTCCACGAAACTGACCCCTGGTGCCAAAAAGGTTGGGGACCGCTGTATTAGTGAATCTTTGGAGTCAACTGACAGAAGGTTGCCTGTATTGTCTTAGACTGAAAGCGAATTATATAGGATGGGGAAAGAATCCCAGTTCAGAGAGAAGAATGTGAGAAATGATATATTTATTACTGTCCTATTGCTGTTATAACTGTTAGTGGCTTAAAACAACACAAATTTACCTTACAATTTTGCAGGTCAAAAGTCTGAAGTCAGTTCCACTGGGCTAAAGTCAACATGTCAGCGGCACTGGCTGCTTGTGGAGGCTCTGAAGGGAGAATCTGATTTTTCCCTTTCCTAGCTTCCGGGCGATTCCTGCATTCCTGGGCTCATAACCTCTTTCTTGCACCACAGCAATCTCTTGTTCAGTTACCACATTTCCTACACCTCTTCTATAGTTAAATCTCCCTCTTCATTGCTTTTTTAAAATTTTTTTGTGGTACGCGGGCCTCTCCCATTGCGGAGCACAGGCTCCAGACAAGCAGGCTTAGCGGCTATGGCTCATGGGCCCAGCCGCTCCGCGGCATGTGCGATCTTCCCGGACCGGGGCACGAACCCGTGTGCCCTGCATCGGCAGGCAGACTCTCAACCACTGCGCCACCAGGAAAGCCCTTCATTGCTTTTATAAGGACACTTGTGGTTACATTGAAGGCCCAACCAGATAATCCATGCTAAACTTTCCAAGATCCTTAATTTAATCATATCTGCAAAATCCCAATTGCCGGGCAAATAAAATTCATAAGCTTCAAGTTTTAGAACCTGGATAACTTTGGAGGCCATTATTCAGCCTGCCACAGTGTGGTTCTATCTTTGCCTAAATGCAGTAGGATTTTTCTCCCATGAAAAATTATTTATATAACATGACTTGTGATTATTTAGTAAAATAAGTACAATCCCCAAAACACTTTTTAAAATTTGTGCTATCTATAATTAAAGAATAGTTAAGTCATGCTTTTCATAAAACTTGATCTTAATTTATCAAAGTGGAATTGGCATTTTACTGACACGTCTCTTCTCAACACTTGATTAACTGTCCCATTTTTCAGTGCCATTTCAAATTTAAACCAGTTATATTGATCCACCCTACTCCAATATGATCTCGTCCTAAATTTAATTACATCTGCAAAGACCCTATTTTCAAGTAAGATCACATCTGAGGTAGTGAGGGTTAGTACATATATATATATGAATTTGGGGGGCACATAATTCAACCCATAACAGACTGTGAGATGGAAAACCATTGACTTAAACCAGCCCCTATCTTTTATAGATGAGAGAGTGGAACCCAAGCAGGTTTGAGGCCCTAGTGAAGATCACACAGTGAGTGATACAGGTCTAGCTGATGTAATAAATCAAGACTCCTAATTCCCACTCCAGGGGTCTTTCTCTGTTATTTGAATTGACTCTGTTTTGGATAATTAGGAAGAAAATCTGACATTTCTTGTCTGATTTCAGCTGGTGCGTACTCTGGATATGCAAGTTTTAAATAAGTAACAGAGCCTGACTTTAACATTATCTGACAAGAATTTCAGCCCAAGAGAACGCTGTGAGATTGCTTCATGAAAAGAATCTGGCAGCTCATCCCATCTCAATTGTAATTCCAAAGAAATTGCCCATCAATTTTATATATGCCCTTATTTGTGCCAAACAACTTTATCATGTCAGACGCAGCAACAATGATTAATTTACTTATACTGCACTCAGTAAGCCATCAGGGTAGTATCTCACCCTTTTTTTCACCTACAGTATTTCTAGAGAGTGCCTTCCTCTCTAAAACTTTCCCAAGTTTAATAAAAATGTCTATTATAAAAACGATTTAGCAGCTTATAAGCATAGTCCTGAGAGCTATCTTCAGAAATTATCAGAAACCTTGGCATAGAATTCAGACAGATAATAAGGATTTAAAATACTTCTCGTGTGACTACGTATTAATTTGAAATGCCAAGTAAGTGGCACCAACATTATTTAGATTCCTTCCATCATCACTTTTCTTTCTATGTCAGTTAAAAAATCAAGAGATTTATTTATAGAGGTCAAAGTTTGTGTTGGTTTGTAATTTACAATGCTCAGTATGAAACTAGTTAATACTATACAGAACAACTGGGATTGTGCTTCCTGGAACTTCTAAGTACTTTTCATAGAAACAGCATAGGCCTAAGCAAAATTAGATTTCAGTTGGTGTTGAGACCAAAAAAGTATCTCCTGACCCTCAGTGTAGTTCTCTCCCCGCTCCATATTCATTACAAATGAAACTGGGAACATGGAGGGTAGACAATAACTTGTCATACTCAGTGTCATGGGGAACCAAGGATGCAGTGGGATTCAGGCTCGTTTACGTGTTTATTTATTTATGTTTTCCTCTATGGTACTCAAGTTTTTCTTATCAAGCTGTGAAATTAGATTTGATTCCTATCACAAGTCAAATACTGGGGAGTGTTAAGAAACTTGGTACAACTGCAGAACTCTTCATCATTTCAAGTTTAAATTTGGATACCCTTAGGATAACCCAAGGATAACCCATCTGAATCCATCACACCATTCATTTATTCACTGCATTGAATAAATTTACCTTCAATTTCTAGTAGGATAGCTTACTCATTTTTTAAAAATACAAATATTACAGAGTACTATTCTCCAAGTCAGAAAAATAAGGATCTTTTTAAAAAGTTAAATATACATGTTTTTCTTAATATCTTGAATTTTGAAGTGTTGAAAATAATTAAATGTTCAAAATCAAATTTTGATCAGTTTTAGTGATGTTTTTAATGTAGAAAATTGGCATTTTCATGAAAATGGTATGTAATTATTAATAGTATTTGCTGCTTAGGAATAATAATTTGACAAACTAAAATATTTTAATCAGAGAAGATAGAGAACTGTAGGAGAACAAAATTTACCACCCCAAAATGTCTCTAGTGTGTAGATTATTTTGAGCTGAAAATAATCAAAGCCCAAAGAAAGGCTCGGGACAACACTTTGAGCTTCTCCCTAACTGCCTCAAAGAACACAGACAGAGGACGAGAGTGATCACCATAGATATAATAACTCTAATATGAACTAGATGTGTAGACAGGGAGGAACCTAGCAAAGTCTGTTTGTTAAAATTCCTCTCTGTGTCCCATTGTCTCTGCATGGCCCAGAAAACATTTGTTACCAGACACTTGCTTTTCCATCTTCATGTGAATTTCCTACCCTGTGAAGTCCCAAACCATTACCCCCAACACCTTTTGTCTTTAGCTGAAGATGGTGTTTAAGGCGATGGATTCAGCCATTTTGGCAAGTTATTCAGTTCTCCTGGGTCTCTTCCACGTAAACAAGTTATTAAACTTCTGTTTGATTTTCTTCTAATAATCTGTCTCATGTCATTTTAATTCTTAGATCAGCCAGAAGAACCTAGAGGATTAGAGGAAAATTCCTTCCTCCTTGACAGAATGTTTTCACACAAGCACCCTCAAGTCAATTAAATATCATTAAAAAATAGCTTTTATTTAAAATAATGTCTTGAATTTTTGAAATATCTTAGATTAAATTATGAGGAAGACAAATCTTTTCATACCTAAACAACATCCTTTGCTCATTATTTTGTCGACAAGTAGAACTTTTCTTTTTCTCTTCTTTTTTAAACTTTCATAGAACAACAAGTAGGTGTAAATTCCAGGCTGATAACTGTGCTTGCCAATAAACAGCATTTGCAAAATATATCACAGTTGTTCATTTTCCTCTGAGAGTCCTTTGACTGCCCTCTGTTCTTTAGGAAATCGTTTTCTTACTATCTGCCCAAAATGGGAAGTACCTAAGAAACCTGTAGAATTATTTCCTAAGGAAGTTCCTTTATATATATAGCTTGCAGAAACTGTAAAACAAAGAATATTGCCCACTGTCCAGTTCTACAAGAATTGAGTCATTAGCCCCTGCAGTTACTGACCTGTAAGACACCCTGAAAGGAATTCAAGGCAAAGATAAGGATGAGGCACTCTATGCTCTAGGAAAACAGGCATTACTGTCCCATAGATAACTAGAAACATTTCAGGAGAAAATGTTTATGAACCTGGATTCTTATATCTTCCCATATTTAGAACAGCAGTGAAATCACTAACTGAGATATCTGCTCCTCCTGACCAGCAATAACCTTCTACCAAGATGTGTGCTTGAATGCACACACCCCTTTGCCAAAATCAGACATATATACTGGTCTGCCCCACCTCCAACACAGACACTTCTTTGGAGCAGCTCCGATGCCTCCTGGGCTATCGTCCTCAGTAAGTCCCCAAATAAAACTGAAATTCACAGCTCTCACTTTGTGGGGTTGTTTTTTCAGTAGACAAAGCAACAGTGTGAATGCTATAAGCAAGTGAAACGTGATTGAGTAGTATTCCTCAGATATTTTCTAAAAGATTTAAAAACTGCAAAGGGACATAAAATTTACTCAGAATCAATTTCTTAGGAATATATGGGAGCTAAATTTCTTTCCCAAACTCATAAATTTGAAATTTCCCCTGATGAGTTTTGAGAAATGCAAATACTGTACTGGAGAAGCAGAATAGATTTGTGGAGTGGGAAAACTTAGGGAATTTACTTAAAAAAGTATCTTGAGTGTGACCTTGACTGAGAGAAGTCATATAAAAGGAGTTAAGTCCCTTAAGAACTGTCTAGCTGGTTTGTCTCTACCAACTCTGGATGTGATATAACCCAAGTTGTTTTCAGCCTAGATATTGGAACTGCCTCATTAATGGCTGAGACATTAAAAGATCAGAATAAATGACCCCTAGGGCCTTCTAATCATCTCTCCCATCTGATCCCTACTTCTGGCCTGGAGGTGGTAGATCCATTGTCAATTTAAACCATCGTTGCCATAAGCATTTTGAGATAGCATTATAATTGTTCAAAAATGTTCAATTTTCTGTCGGCAAAATGTGGCTTATTTTTTCAAGATAACAAGGCACATTTTATTATTTTTTTCTTCCCCAGTGTAATTTCAGGAAGGCTTATATTTTAGGAAATCTTTGTATTTGTTTCTTAAAAATCTTTGCTACTTCTTCCAACATTGATATATAGATAGGCTTGTTGGAGAGAATAGAGGTTTATTAACCTTGCTCTCATCACTTGAAACTCAGACAGTCATGTAACTGTTGGCGTTTGGCAAAGTGGACATAGAGTGTACAAAGGAAGTGACAAGGAAAATGATAGAAAACTGGATTAAAAGGGAAGAAAACTTCTTCCTTCAAAACAGAACGCCCTTGAAGGTGTTGGAGCTGTATCAGATTGAGAAGGTGATTTCTTAAAGTTCTATTTTTGGTTTCACCTTACCTTGGAGAATGACAAAGGCAAAAGTGGGTGTTGTCCTATACACTGAGAATTTTCTTAGTGTATTAATTGATGTTCTTTGGAGTGCAGGTATCAAAACCTATGTGAAATAATTTAAACTTATCAGAGAAATTTATTTAAACTTGCAGGGGATGTCTCACTGAACCAAAATACAGAGATATAACTAGGATTTCTTTTACTATTAAATGTTTTTGTTTACTTAACACTGCATCCAGGAAATCAATCCATATCAGATCATGTGGATCCTTGCAGTTATTTTAACAGCTGCATAATTCTTGGCTGTGTGAGACCCATCACAGTGTTTGTACCCAGCCTCCTGTGGATGGGTATTGATATTTTCCCAATATTTGCTCTTACATATAATGTCATCAGAAATACCTTGTGCATGCGTATGTTATTTTATAGTATGTAGTATGAATGAATTCATTTAGGATGAATTCTTAGGAGTAGGAAAGGGTAAGTTTGCATTAATTGTCAAATCCCTTCCATAGGTATGGTCCAATTATCTACTTCCACAGGAGTAAATTAGGCTACTTCTTTCTTCGTAGCCTTGCCAACAGAGTGTGTTGTTTAGCTTTCAATATTTGGCTAATTTTAAGAGAAATTGTATCTGCACATTTTATTATGAGCAAAGTTGAATGTCTTTTCACATGTTATGACTGTAATTCTTATTTGATGAACTGTCTTCACTATTTTGTGTGTCTGAGGGCCTACTTTTCTATAATAATTTTGGATTTGGGGCAGTTTTACCTTTAGTTTTAAATGCTCATTATATATAAGGTAAATTATCCTGTTAATCTACTTTTCATGTGATATTTGTTGAAAATATTTTTCTCTCAGTTTTTCTCTTTTCCTTATTAAAAGGTTTTCTTAAGTGGTTAAATTATCCATCTTTTATTTTATGGCTTCTAAATTCTTAAAAAATACTTTATTTACTGATTTATTTGGTTGTGCCAGGTCTTAGTTGTGGCAGGCTCCTTAGTTGTGGCTCGCTGGCCCCTTAGTTGTGATATGCAAACTCTTAGTTGCGGCATGCATGTGAGATCTAGTTCCCTGACCAGGGATTGAACCCATGCCCCCTGCATTGGGAGTGCAGGGTCTTAACCACTGCACACCAGGGAAAGTCCCCTATGGCTTCTAAATTTTAACAAAATATTAAAATGTCTTCCCCTACCCAGGTTTACAAATTATAATTTTTTTGCTTTTAAATATATATATATATATATATATATATATAATATATATATATACATACTGTGATAAGAACACAACCTGAGATCTACCCTCCTAAAGAAACTTTAAGTGTAGTACAATACACTTGTAAAATGCAAATACTGTATTTTTAACCATAGGTACGATATTGTACAGCAGATCTCTAGAGCTTACTCATCTTGCTTAACTGAAACATTATGCCATCTTTGATTAGTAACTTCCCATTTCTCTCTCCCCCTACCTAGCCCCAGCCACCACTCTTCCTTCCGCTCTTTGATTCAATGAATTTGACTATTTTAGATAGTCCATATAAGTAGAACCATGATTTACATTTATATCTCAGATCCATTTGGAAATTGTTTGTTACTAAAAACAAGTTAATAATTTAAGCTAGACTCCACTGGGCAATTCTTCTGTACTTGGCTAGGATCACTGATGCATCTGTACCCAACTCCCTGTCCCTTGTGGGACATTTGGTCTTGTCCAAAATGTCCATAAGACATTTGGTCCATACCAAATGGTTTTGGACAGAACCAAGTATCAAGGACCTTTTGGTGTGGCTCAAATGTCTTATGGACATTTTGGACAGGCCAAATGTCTGCTAACTCATTCAACACACTCAACTGGGGTTGTTTACATGGTAACTCAGCAGAGTTCTAAAAGTATTAACAAAAATGTGTAAAGCACCTTCAGGCCGGTTTCAGAACTGATGCAATGTTGCCTCCCCTCAATTCTATTTGACTTGTCAAAGGAGGTCAAAAGGCCAGTCCAGTTTGAGGGGTGAAAAAATAGTCTCCATTTTTGGTGGAAGTAGCAGAAAACTTACATTGCAAAGAGGCATGGATTTAGGAAAGGAAATAATTTATGACCATTTAACACTTTAGTGCATAACTGGGGGTGTGGTGGACCCAGATCCTACTGTTCCCCGACCCAGTTGTGCACATCTTTTTCCAATTATGTGTTCAGTAATGTCACATTGGAATTGTGTTGATTACCATAGGACTGATTGCCATAGTGGGAGTATTTACTTCATGGTAATCAACAAGTGCTATAAACCAAGGCTGCCCCCCATCAAGGTGGTTTACCAGCATACTTCTACAATATAAATACTCTTCTAGAGATTTATCTGCACGTATATGTGCATATATATATTTCTTTTTACCAAAATTACATCATAAATATATGTTCTGTCTTGCAGTCTGCTGATTTTGGTCAGTAATTTTCACCATTTCATTTAAATAAAATTTCAGATGATCAACCATATTAAACATTTTTAATTGACATAAAATATCTTTTTTATACCTGATTATACCTAAAAACCATATGCAGTGTGAAAAATTGTTAACTCTTCCTGAAAAAGATTTTGTTTATGATTTTTAAAATGTCATTTTCTATCATAGCACAGCAAAATTTGGCCTCAGTGTTCTCTTTCAGACATTTTGAACTCCTGACCGAGGTTTAAATTACGTTCTTTTCGTATCTGAGACAGTGTTGAGTAGTGGTTAATGTCTGAGGATCCTGTAGCTAGATTGCTGCTCTGCCACTCTCTAGCTCTGTGATATTAGACAAGTTATATAATCCTGCTCTTTCTCGTAGAGTTACTTTATGTGTAAACTGGGAATGATAAATACCATCACTAATTGATTGTAAAATGCACATTTTTCACTTTCTAATGTCTTTGTTATAGCTCACAATCAATGTAGTAGTTTATTTATCAGCTTCGTTTTCTTTCTTAGTGGCATATAGAAATGGTATATCTTAGATCTTACAATCAACGATACAATGGTATCTTAGATTAAATAAGTTATGATAAAGTTATGTACTTTCTAGAATGATGTCATCTTTATTTATATTGAGCGAGAGAGAGACATGAGCCTAGAACATTGATTAGCTCTATTTTTGTTATTGATAATACTGATGTAGGGATAAATGAGAGCTTTTTAATAGAAATTTTCTCAAATTGATCATTAATATCTTATGATTTGTTAAAACAATTAAAATTTTAACAGAGCTATTAAATTCAAATTAACTTGAATTTTTTGGAGAGAGATATACTATTTTGAGTCATAAAATGAACTGTTTTTAAAAAAAATAAATAATTCTTATGTGGATTTCTAAAAGTTGTAGGAACAGGTCAGCAAAGGCAAAACACTTACCAAAAGAACACTCCTGCAGGTACTGTTACAGTATCACTGAGGAATTCACACTCTAATTAGTACCACTGATGATGATTTAAAATTGTAAATTGGGCACCGTTAATGAAGGTGGTAACTAAATTTAACTATAGGATATTTAGAATAAGCATTTAAAATGAAATATGATTTTAAATTTCAATACTGAATCAATAATAAAATATCTTTTGGCCATCAATTTAAGGGTGGTTTATTAATCTTGACAACATGACTAATGATTCAATTATTTTATGTTTTAAATTATAAAAATATGTTGAGAATTGCAGGTTTGGTGGACTAAAATATTCAACCAATTTTAGGAAACCCATGAGAGAGTACACAGAAAGTTAAGCTAGATCATTTTCTAGATTTTAAAATAAATGATTTTATTTTATTTACAATCTTAAAAAAAGTTGATGCATTTTATTCATTTAGAGCTTTATATGATTATCTTTAAAATTATGGATAACCCAATCAATCAGTTGATTTAAGTTAAAAAAGGAAAAGTATAATCAAACTAGTACCTTGGGATCATGTTAGGCAAAATAGGAAGAGGATTAGATCCACGTAGAGGATAGTTAACTCGTCTCAAGTTTTTGGCATCCTCTAGACATGTCTCCCATTACTGGAATTATTACCCTTAATAATGAAGTATAATTTTCCCAAGTGATTTTAATGGTAAAATGATTTCAATTGCAATGGTAAATAATAGGATCTGGAGATCCAAGCTGTATAAATGAATCTATGACAAACCATTTACTAACAGCAATGAGTTTTATGGAGCAGTTTCAAAGTAAGAAAAAATAAAAACCTGGCAAATGAATTGCAATAAAATCTATGACCTTTCAGAAATTTCCTGGACTCACTGACTCTCCTGGACTCAGCAGCTTCTGAGTGTCACCGACAATGTACTTTAATGCACTTACCAGGAAAAGGTCACTGAAAATAGAAAAGCACATTCAATTGCACATGTCCTAATGTTAATTTATAAATCCAGTGACTTTCTACCTAGGAAAATTAAGAAAAAAGAAACATATCAAAGGTCAAATATATGAAAGAAAAAGAAAAACATAGACTCATTACTTTTTTAGATTAATATCTGAGTGGATGCAATGAAAGAAAAAGAATCATAAGGAAAATTTGTTTTTCTTTGGTTAGCCAGGGATGTTACTTAAACTAAGAATTATGACACTACAGTTTGTATTTATATTTCCATCACTGTAAGATGTTATTTCTTTCTCATTGATCTTTTACTAATTTGAAATGCCATCTCAAGAATACTTTAAAAACAGACAATTGGAAAGCACTTCTGGTGCAGTGCTTTTATTTTACACATGAAGTAATAAAGTTATATGAAATGAGATTACCTTCACTGGGTCATAATCATTCTTAGCTGTAAAGGCAGAATGAATAGATAACTTTTCTGAGTTCAAGTTCACTGGTATTTTTGCTATGTTATTTTGCCCCCTATGGATACAAATTGTACTCTTTAGCATGAAGATATTTCCATTCAGCTATAACAGTTCAAAATTCTTGGAAGAGGTGATACATAGAAATGTTTTAGAAAACAAGCCCAGAAAAACTTGTTTCAAAAAATTTGATGCTGGTCCTTTTTATCATATAATTTAATCATGCTAAACCCCAGACTTCTCATTCAAACTAAAAGTGATTACTTTGAAGGCCCTATTAAAGTATAAATTATAGGATTCTTATCATCTTCTGGAATCTACAAAAGAGGTCATGGATGCTTGTGAACATGACCTTATAGTTCATGTTCTATCCATATTCCTTTCGGTAAACCAAGTTTAATCCTTTCTAAGAGTGCTCTCAGACAAAGAATAAAGATTCCCTACAATGGTCTGTGAAACAATGCTATTACTATATAGTTTGTTCACTCATAGATTGTAACTTAGGGGAAAAAAATAACCTTCAGATTTAGATAATTAAATTAATATGTGTCACATGGAAAGAATCCATAACTAGAATTATAAGCAAATAATCATATTTTGTTCAATAAAGAATCATAGCATTTGCAGACACATTGAACTGCTTTTACATGAAACTTTTTAAAATGCTTTATGGATTTGTGTCAAACCATTAAAACTATAGAGACTATATAAATTCAGTGTTTGATTCTGTTTCCATGAAGTTCCAAAGTTTCCATAGTATTGATACCTAAATGTATATAGTTAATTCTACTTCAAGGTATTTAACCATCCTGAAACTTAATTTTTTTCTTTGTAAAATCAAGAGAATAATCATGTAGTGAACAAATTTTGTGAGGCGAGAATCCTTCTCTGAGAATGTGGTTTGGAACTGCATGGTTTATGGAAAATGTCAACTTGTCTCTGGACCTTATTCATATAAACTCTAGCTCTGTGAGATAATCTTAGCCCATCCAGTCTGTAAAAAGCACAAAAGCTGGGGCAGAGAGTGTAGGGGAAATATAATTAATAGCAAAATCGCTTGTCAAACAGAAAATCTCTCCAAAAAGTAGCAGAGGATGAAAACAATTTTATTATTGAATAAACATTAAACCGAAATGTGATGCTCATCACAGGCAATCCACTAAAGAGATCGAAAAGACAAAAAGAAATCTGACCACTTCATATAGTCAAGCCGATACAACTTACTGCATACATTTTTCAAAATAAACAATAGTTAATCCTCAAGTAAGAGGTCTGGACAGCATCATCTGTCACACATAGTTCATCCTAAATTCACCTGGTAATTAATTGGGGGACCAACCTGTGTTTGTTAATTGCCTTTATCCAAAGAAAACATAAATTTCTTATATCTCTGAAGGGGGAGGTAGGTTTGAAGCCAGGGGCCAGCTGAAGTTAGGCTCCTACTCCACCACAGAAACTGGAAGATGGGGCACCATCTTCCTTGATGATTACATTTTTTAATTTTTAAATTAATTTTATTGGAGTAGAGTTGATTTACAATGTTGTGTTAGTTTCTGCTGTACAGCAAAGTGAATCAGCTATACATGTGCATATATCCACTCTTTCTTAGGTTCTGTTCCCATATAGATCATTACAGAGTATTGAGTAGAGTTCCCTGTGCTATACAGTAGGTCCTTATTAGTTATCTATTTTATACACAGTAGTGCGTATATGTCAATCCCAATCTCCCAATTTATCCCTCCCTCCCTTTCCCTCTTGGTAACCATAAATTTGTTTTCTACATTTGTGACTGTACTTCTGTTTTGTAAATAGGTTCATTTGTACCTTTTTTTTTTTTTTTAGATTCCATGTATAAGCTATATCATGATATTTGTCTTTCTCTGTCTGACTTGCTTTACTTAGTATGACAATCTCTAGGTCCATCCATGTCGCTGCAAATGGCATTATTTCCTTCTTTTATATGCTGAGTAATACTCCATTGTGTGTGTGTGTGTATATATGTATACATATGCCATATCTTCTTTATCCATTCATCTGTTGATGGACACTTAAGTTGCTTTCATGCTTCCATATCTTGGCAATTGGAAATAATGCTGCTATAAACTTGGGGTGCAAGTATATTTTTGAATTAGTGTTTTCCTTTTCTTTGGATATATACCCAGGAGTGGAAATGTTGGATCATATGGTAGTTCTGTGTTTAGGTTTTTGAGGAACCTCCATAGTGGTTTCCATAGTGGCTGCACCAGTTTACACCAATAATGTATATGGGTTCTGTTATTCTACATCCTCTCCACCATTTGTTATTTGTAGACTTTTTGATGATAGCCATTCTGACAGGTGGGAAGTGATAACGCATAGTGGTTTTGATTTGCATTTCTATAATGATTAGTCATGGTGAGTATCTTTTCATGTTTTGTTTATCTTTTATCTTTTCAAAACACCAGCTCTTGGTTTCATTGATCTTTTCTTTTTCCTTCTTTCTGGTATTTTTGGTCTCTGTTTTATTTCTTTCCTCCCTGATATTTATTATTTCCTTCCTTTTGCCGACTTCTGGTTTTGTTTGTTCTTTTTCTAATTTCTTTTGATGGTAGGTTAGGTTGTTTATGTGAGATTTTTCTTTTAGAACTTCCCTTTTAGAACTGCTTTTGCTGCATCCCATAAATTTTTTTGTGTTTCCATTTTTATTTATTCTGCAGTGTATTCTGATTTTCTCTTTGATTTCTTCATTTTTCTTTTTTAGTAGTATGTTTTTTAGTCATCACATGTTTGTGTTTTTCCAATTTTTCCTCCTGTAATTAATTTCTAGCTTCATACTATTAGGGTCAGAAAAAAATGTTTGATATAATTTCTATCCTCTTAAGTTTGTTGAGACTTATTTTTGGCCTAGCATTCCACGTGTACTTGAAAGAATGTGAATTCTGCTGTTTTGGGATGGAATGTTCTGTAGATATCTATTAAGTCCAACTAGTCTACTGTGTCGTTGAAGACCTCTGTTGCCTTATTGATTTTCTATCTGGGTGATCTGTCCACTGATGTCAGTGGTATGTTAAAGTCCCCTACTAGTATTGTATTACTGTCAGTTTCTCCCTTAAAGTCTGTTAAAGTTTGCTTTATATATTTAGATGCCCCTGTATTGGATGCATATATGTTAACAAGTGTAGAATCTTCTTGTATTGATGATCCCTTCACAGTTATATGATGACCTTCTTTGTTTTTTGTTATAGACCTTGTTTTAAAGGGTATTTTGTCTAATATGAGTATTTCTACCTCCACTTTCTTGTCAGTTCGGTTTGCATAAAATATCTTCTTCCATCCTCTCACTTTGTCTGTAATGTGTCTTTAGTTCTGAAGTGTGTCTCTGGTAAGCAACATATAGACAGGTCTTACTTTTTTATCTAATCAGCCACCCTATGTCTTTTGAATGGAGCATTTAGTCCATTGATGTTTAATTATTAATAGTTATATACTTATTGCTATTTTATACTTGTTTTCTTGTTTCTGTACTTCTTTGTTCATTTCTTCTTCTTTTTGTTTCTTCCCTTGTGGTTTGGTGATTTGCTTTAGTAGTATAATTGTGTTCCTTTCTCTCTAGTTTTTGTGTATCTATTGTAGGTTTTTGGTTTGAAAATACCATGGGGTTCAAATATGTTGACCTACAAGTATATCTACATTTTTAAACTGGTAATCATTTAAGTTCAAACACATTCTAAAAGATCTACATTTTTTACTCCTTTCCACACATGTTGGAAACATGTTTGTGTTTCCAACAAAGATACATGCTGTGTCTTTGATGTCATATTTACATCTTCATCTTTATCACACATTCATTCTTGTAGTTGATTTTACTTTTTTATATTTTAATCTTTGTACTAGCTCGTTTAAGTGGTTGATCCTAGCCTTTAATACATGTTTGCCTTTCCTACTTCAATTTTTCCTTTCCTATGGACTCTTACTTATTACAGCTTTTTCTTTTCCATTTAGAGAAGATCATTTAACATTTCTTTTAGGGTAAGTTTAGTAATGGTGAACTCTTAGATTTTGCTTGTCTGAGAAGTTCTTTATCTCTCCTTCAATTCTAAAGTGTAATCTTATTGGGTAGAGTATCCTAGGTCACAGGTCTTTCCCTTTCAGCACTTTGAACGTAAAATGTCACTCTCTTGTGTCCTGCCAAGTTTCTGCAGAAAAATCAGCTGATAGCCTTTTGGGAATTCCCTTGTATATGACTCTTTGTTTTTTTCTCTTGCTGCCTTTAGAATTCTCTCTTTATCTTAAAATTTTGCCATTTTACTTATGGTATGTCTTGGTGTGTGTCTGTTTGGGTTCATCTTTGTTGGGACCCTCTGTGCTACCTGTACCTGGAAAACTGTTTTCTTCTTCAGGTATGGGAATTTTTTACTTATAATTTCATCAAATGCACCTTTGACGCTTTATCTCCCTCTTCTCCTTCTGGGACCCCTATATTCTGAATGTTGCTATGCTTGATGTTATCCCAGAGAGCTCATAAACTGTTATCACTTTTAAAATTTGTTTTTCTTTTTGCTGTTCTGACTGGGTGGTTTCCATTATTCCATCTTCTAGATCACTTATGCATTCTTCTATGTCACCAAGTCTGCTATTAACTCCTTCTAGTGTGTTTTCCATTTCAGTTATTGTATTCATCAGTTCTGGTTGGTTCTGTTTCATATTTTCTATTTCCTTGTTACAGTTCTCACTGTGTTCATGTATTCTTTTCCCTAACTCAGTTAGCATTCTTATTACTTATGCTTTGAATTCTTTATCTGGTAATTGTTTATTTCCATTTCATTATTTGTTTTCTCAGGGTTTTTTTCTTGTTCTTTCAATTGAGATCAATTCCTCTGTCTTTTCATTTGCTTAACTTTCTCTGTCTATGAAATAAGTGAAACAGTTACCTATTGTGGTCTTCAAGTGGTATCCTTATGTGGGAGCATCCTTATACAGTCTGCATGTGCCCAGGGGCTTTGGTGGGAGAGCTGTGTCATCTCCCTTTTCCTCTGAGTCCTCTCCCAGGGACACAGGTCCCAACCTCATTACTTCTCTTCCTATGCAATTCTGTGTGGATCTTTCTTACAGTCTTGGTTGTACATGAGTCTTTCTGCCAGTTTCCAATTAGTTTTCAGTGAGAATTGCTCTGCACATATATGTATTTTTGATGTGTTCGTGTGTGGAGGTGAGTTCCATGCCATCTTGATCTTCTGTCTCTCCACAAGACGTTTTAATGCTGGGGCTGATTATATTATAAACCTGTGAGTCCCCATGAAATTCAGAACATTTTTGTTTTCCCACTGTAGCTCTCTGATTACTTTGTAAAAATATTTAAGCCAGTGTAGGAATCTGAAAATAGTTTTGATCTTGCAGGGAAGCAGAAAGCTCAGCTCAGCATTAGCAAATGGGCAAAACAATTGAATATTTCTAGTTATATACAGTGACTAGGGAGAGATAAAGAGAGGAGCTTGTCTGTCAGCTTTCTCTCTGCTGGAGGAGGAAAATCTAAAGAGTTGGAAGATTAGGCTATTATTTGTATGCACACACACACACTCTCAAGCACGCACGTGCATGCACACACACACACACACACACACACACACACACACACGGTGTAGCTAAGATCTGAATCCAGAAATTGCAGGATTCCAAAAATCATATTTTCAAGTGAGGTTTCGATTAACTTAGATCTTAGTAGATCAAATACATTTGCAACTCAAAATATCATTAAACTAGTTTCATTAAGACTTAGAAATATTTTGCAGCTCAGTTTGAAAAGAGATTAAACCTATGTCTCATTAATGAAAAAATCTCACCTTGTTTGTCTTTTGATGAAGTGACATGAATCAGTTCTGTCTCCTAGTGTTGAGTTTGAAGTTTCATCCTTCATGTATCAATCAAGTCATCCCTGAAATGGACCTACAAGCTGCATCTGGTATCTCTGCCTCAAAAACTGTTTGTTGGATACGTTGACTTCATTAAGCAATGAAAGGGGAGCTGTGTGCTTTCATTTCTATTTGTCCATCATTATAAGGCATGTGGGAAAATAAGAAAGTTCAATAGGCATGGGATCAAAGTTGTATTTCAGAAGATGCTGAAGATGATAAGATTTTGGTTGGAGTTGGAATACATCTAATTCACAGGAGGAATTTTAATAGTATATCCTTTTATATATGTATGTGCAAGTGTGTGTGTGCACACGTGAGAGAGAAAGAGAGACAGGGAGGTTGAGAGAGAGAAACTGTTACTTAAAACATGTTTCCCTTGGAGAGGCCTTCAAGATGCCAGAGGATTAAGACGTGGAGATCACCTTCCTCCCGACAAATACATCAAAAATGCATCTACATGTGGAACAACTCCTACAGAACACCTACTGAACGCTGGCAGAAGACATCAGACTTCTCAAAATGCAAGGCACTCCCCACGTACCTGGGTAGGGCCAAAGAAAAAAAGAAAAAAACAGACACAAAAGAATAGGGACAGGACCTGCACCTTTGGGAGGGAGCTGTGAAGGAGGAAAAGTTTCCACACACTAGGAAGCCCCTTCACTGGCAGGGATGGGTGGTGGGGGGGGAGCTTCAGAGCCACGGAGGAGAGCTCAGCAACAGGGGTGCAGAGAGCAAAGCAGAGAGATTCCCGCAGAGATGATCGGTGCCAACCAGCACTCACCAATCTGAGACGCTTGTCTGCTCATCCGCTGGGGCGGGTGGGGGCTGGGAGTTGAGGCTCAGGATTCAGAGGTCAAACCCCAGGGAGAGGACTGGGTTGGCTGGGTGAAGACAGCCTGAAGGCGGCTAGTGCACCACAGCTAGCCGAGAGGGAGTCAGGGAAAGTCTGGACCTGCTGAAGAGGAAAGAGACCATTGTTTTGGGGTGCTCGAGGAGAGGGGCTTCCTTCCCCCCGTCCACAAAAGGCAGAATACTGCCTAAGCGAGGTGCAGAGACAGGCATGAGCCACGGTTATCCTCTTGGAGACCAGAGAAGGGCAGGAAATGAATGCTGCTGCCGCTGCTACCAAGAATCCTATGTGCGAGCACAGGTCACTACCCACACCCCACCCAGGAGCCTGTGCAGACCACCACTACCAGGGTCCCGAGATCCAGGGACAACTTCCCCAGGGAGAACACACAGTGCACCTCAGGCTATTGCAATGTCATGCTGGCCTCTGCTGCCTCAGGCTTGCCCTGCATTCCAGTTATGACTACGGTACCCCTCCCTCACCCCAGCCTGAGTGAGCAAGAGACCCCTAATCAGTTGCTGCTTTAACCCCCTCCTCTCTGGGTGGGGAACGGATACCTGAGAGAAACCTACACACATAGGCGTGGCCAAAACCACAGCTGGACCCCAGGAGCTGTGTGAAAAAAGAAGGGAAAGGGAAATTTCTCCATGCAGTCTCAGGAGCAGCGGATTAAATCCCCACAATCAACTTGATAAACCCTGCATCTGTGGAATACCTGAATAGACAATGAATGTTCCCGTAATTGAGGTCGTGGACTTTGGGAGCAACTGTGGACTTGGGGTTTGCTTTCTGTGACTGATTTGTTTCTGATTTTTATGTTTATCTTAGTTTGCTTTTTAGTGCTTATTATCATGGGTGGATTTGTATATTGGTTTGGTTGCTCTCTTTCTTTATTATTTTTTAAATTTTATTATATTTTTTCCTTTTTTTTTTCTTCCTCTTCTTCTGAGCCATGTGGCTGGCAGGGTCTTGGTGCTCCAGCTACGTGTTAAACCTGAGCCTCTGAGGTGGGAGAGCTGAGTCTAGGACATAAAGATGTTATAAAAAATAAACAGTAAAAGAAAGTTTCCCTAATTAGATGAGAAACCTGAAAATATAAGAAATTGTGTCTCATTTACTATTATATTCTCAAAAATTACAAATACCACAGATATACTAGATAATAAATAATATTTAATTGAACAGTAGTAAATATATTATGTAAGAGCTGTGGAATATATTTAAAATTACATTAATTCTTCCATTTATACAAGGAAATTTTTTTTAAAAATCAATATTATTATCCATCAGTTTCTGTTTAATTGTGGGTGGGGTTCGAATAATCCAGATCTAGTTTTGGGTAAGACACTGCTAATTTTTCCAGTTAAAGCAGGAAACAGGCACCATGACTCATTGGTTATGTCTTGTTTTTATGCATTCTATGCTGAGACATTTTTGCTTTATCAGTAGCTCTGGTAATTCTAGAGGGCTATTGACATCAAGCTTCCCTCATCTCTAGTTTTTCTCAACCATGTATCTAATTATTTTCCATTTTTTAATGTCTGAGTAGTATTCCATTGTGCAGATACCCCACAATGTGTTTATCCTTTCACTTGTTAATGGACATTTGCCCCATTTTCATTTTTTGTATATTGTGCATAAAGTTGCTATGACCATTCACATATCAGTCTTTTGGGGTACACATGTATTCATTTCTCTTTTGTACATAGCTAGGAGTGAAGTTGCTCCTTTGTATACTATATTTAAGTTTATGTTGTGAGGAATGAAAAACTGTATTCCAAGTGTCTGTAACGTTTAATCTTGTTTTCCCACCAGCAACATATAAAATTTCTAACTGCTGCAAATCCTTGCCAACATTTGGTACTGTCTGACCTCACACTGTCAGTCTTTGTAAATTTTATTCATTCTCATGGGTGTTCGATGGTGTATCTTTATGTATAAATAATTGCAAGTCATTCTTTTCAAGTGCACAAGAAATAATTTACAGAAATTGATGAAGCTGACACACATGAAACAGAATGTGTTTCTTTATCTCTGGTCATACTCCCTCTCCTGAGGTCTATCTAATCTGCTATCTACAGCAGCTTTCTATGTTTACTGCATGGTACATATATTTCTAATTACTTATATATGTGTTGGTGTACACTTTTTAAAAAAATTTTGAAGTATTGGACCTGACAAAAAAATTTGCAAAAGGAGTACAGAAAGTTCCCATATACTCTACACCCAACTTCCCTTAATGTTAACATTTTTGCATAAGTATGGTATGATTAGCATAACCAACAAATTAATATTGCTATATAACTATTACTAAACCACATGCTTTTTTCAGATTTTGTCAGATTTTATACTAATTTTCTTTTCTGTTCCAGGATCAAGTATAAGATCCATAATGCACTCATTTGTCATGTTTCCTTAGTCTCCTCCAATCTATGACAGCTCCTAAATCTTTCTCTGCCTTCCATGACCTTGACATTTTGAAAGAGTATTGATCAGTTGTTCTGTAGACTGTTCATCAATTTGGGTTTAACTAACGTTTTATCACTATTAGATTGAAGTTATGCATTTTTGGAAAGAAAGAGGTATGCCCTTCTCATGCTTTATATCAGGGGTTACATCATGACAGTACACCAGTACTAATGTTAACCTTGCTCACTTGGTTCAGATAGTGCCTTCCAGGTTTCTTCACTGTAAATGTATTATTTTCTCCTTTGTCGTTAATAAATATCTTGAGGGAGAAGCATAGAGATGATGGAAATCTCTTGCTTCTCCTTTAATTTTGCCAACAAATTTTAGCATTCAGATTGGATCTGGACTACAAAGTGATTACTTTGATATTTGAGTAATGATTTTCTATTTCCCTCATTCTTTCTACATGCATTAATTGGAATTATTCTGTAACCTCAATTTATTTACTTATTTATTTATAGCAGTAGAGGTTCATAAATATTTATTTTATTTTCTGAGTCAGAACCCAATGTGATCATTATCTAATTTTTTGCTCAAAATTTTCTAGCTTTAGCCTCTGAAAGCTTTTTAGGTTGTTTTCTGTGCCATTTCAATGTCTTCATACTTTTTTGAACATTTCCTTATTTTCAGGCACTGTAATGTGCTCCAGACTCAT
Organism: Phocoena sinus; assembly: GCF_008692025.1. Taxonomy (NCBI): domain Eukaryota; kingdom Metazoa; phylum Chordata; class Mammalia; order Artiodactyla; family Phocoenidae; genus Phocoena; species Phocoena sinus. Next base: position 48,246,571 of record NC_045775.1, on the reverse strand, counting down.
CTCAAACTCAACCACGTCCTCAAGAATTCTTGATCCCTTTTATTAGAGAATGACTTGTCTTTTCATTCACTTAACAGGGCTTCATTCACTTATCCATGCAACAAGTGTTTGTAATTTTGGCAAAATCCCATTTCTCAATATTTTTCTTTTATGGATCATGCTATATGGCATAAAACAAACACAGTTTCTAACCCAAAACTACAGGATTTTTCTCTATATATTCTTCTTGATGAGTTAAAGTTTTAAATTTTAGATTTCAGTCTATGCTTCCTGTTTATTTAATTTTTGCCTAAGTTTTGAGGTATATATTGAAGTTGAATTGGTCCAGGACCATATGTTGAATAAATAAATTTTTCTTTACTTAATTACCTTTGCATCTTTATAAATAAATAGCGGACTATATTTTGTATGTCTGTTTCTAGGATGTCTAATCTTTTCATTCATCTATAGGTTTTTCTTTTTGCCCATAACACCATATCTTGACTACAGCAACTTTTTAGTGAAACTTAAAATCAGAAAGTCTAAATTTTCCAAATGAATTTTTCTTGTTGCACTTGTTTTGGTAATTCTGGTTACTGTCTCTTTCTGTATAAATTTTGAATTGAAGTATAGTTGATGTGCAATGTTTCAGGTATACAGCAAAGTGATTCAGTTATACATATATGTGTATATATGGGTATATATATGTGTATGTGTATATATATATATTCTTTTTCAGATTCTTTTCCATTATAGGTTATTGCAAGGTATTGATTATAGTTCCCTGTGCTATATATACAGTAGGTCCTTAATGTTAATCTGTTTTATAAGTAGTAGTGTGTATCTATTAATCCCAAATTCCCAATTTATTCCTACACCCCCTTCCCCTTTAGTAAGTTTGTTTTCTGTGTCTGTGAGTCTATTTCTGTATTGTAAATAAGTTCATTTGTATAATTTTTTATATTCTACATATAAATGATATCATATGGTATTTGTCTTTCTCTGTCTGACTTACTTCACTTAGTATGGTAATCTCCAGGTCCATCCATACTGCTGCAAATGGCATTATTTCATTCTTTTTTATGACTGAGTAACATTCCATTGTGTATATATACTGCCTCTTCTTTATCCATTCATCTGTCAGTGGACATTTAGGTTGCTTCCATGTCTTGGCTATTGTCAATAGTGGTCCTATGAACATTGGGGTGCATGTATCTTTTCGAATTAGAGTTTTTATATTTTCTGTGTACACGCCCAGGACTGGGATTGCTGGATTGTATGTTAACTCTGTTTTCAATTTTTTAAAGAACTTCCATCTCCATAGTGGCTGCACCAATTTACATTCCCACCATCTTCCTATATAAATTTAACATAAGCTTGTCAATACTGCAAAAATGCCTACACGAAATTAAGTTGGGTTTTCATCACTCTGTAGATCCATTTGGAGATATTGACATTATAAAATGTTAATGATTGCAGTCCATGAACTCAATATAGTTATTTATTTATTAGAACACCTTTGATTTCTTTTTTCAGTTTTGTAATTATCAACATGCAAATCTTATACATATTTTGTTAATTCCTAGATATTTATTTTTCCAGGTGCTATTATAAATGTTACTTTAAAAAAATCAATTTCCAATTGTTCACAGCCCTTATTCATAACTGAAATTGAATTTTTCATATTGACTTAGTACCCTGGGGCATTTCCAAATTCATTAAACAAATTTAGGGCTTTTTATAGATTTGGGGGATATGTAAATACCAGGCCTTACATATAGAGAGATTTATTTCATCATTTTCAATCTGTATTCTTTTATTTCTTTTTCTTGTGTTATTTCATTAGCTAGGATTTCAAAACTAGTGAGAGAAAGTTTTCTTGCCTTGTTCCTATTCTTAGGGGAAATGAGTACTGATTCTTTACTCAGTTGTGTCAAGTCTGTGATAAGCTTGTTGAATACGATTTATCAGTTTTTACTGTTTTTTATTTCTACCATTTTATTAGAGTTGTAGTTTGCATCAGGCTGATGCAATTTCACATTTGTTCTTGCATATTGTCCATCTTTCCATCATGTTTTTTAACATGTTAATCAGAGAGATATTTAACAGTCCCTATGAGGTAATTCCAACTTCTGTGTCACCTGAGTCTGTTTTTATTGATGGCTTTGTCTCATGGCAGTGTGTTACATTTTTGTGTGCCTTTTAATTTTTGTTGAAAAATGGACAGCTTTTGTAAGATTGAAAGCCTGAGGTGAATCATTTTTGTTATTGGCTATGTGGATATTTTTACTTCTGGCCCAGGGCCATCCTATGTCCAGAGAGAAATTTATTTACATTATAATAATTGAATAAAATAATGAATGAGAATTTCTGCAAAATGTTAGTTGCTTCCTGGATGCCATAAGCAAATACGAGAGCTTGCATTTCTTTTAATATTTCAGTTAGACCGAGAGGAAGCTCACAAATGAAAATATAGAATATTGTTGATGTTAAGCATTATATTGTTTACGCTTTTAACTCCAGAAACTAGCTCATAGCTTGGAGTATTATAATTGGCTAATAGGCATTGCTGAATGAACAAATGAATGAATGAATGCATGAATACATGACCACACAAAAGGAATAGATTGTTGCTAGATTTTGGAGGCACATGAGTGACAGATTCATGAATCAGGATGATTTGACATCTATAAGTTTAATAAAAGTATTAAACCACATAGAACAACATGAAGTTCTCATTTCAAAGCTATTGGGTTGGCCAAAAGGTTCCTTCAGTTTTTAAGCACAAATAAAAAACAAATTTTTCATTTTCACCAAGAACTTTATTGAACAACATATTCACTGTTTTGTCCCACTACCTTCTGCTATTTTTCAGGCATCTTTATAATTCCCAAAACATGTTAGCTTTTTGAGCAAATAACTGTTCCATGTGCCTTTTACAGTCTTCCAGGGAATTGAAATTTTTCTATTAAGAGAATTTTGTAAAGACCAGAATAAATGGAAATGCCAAGGTGCAATGTCTGGTGAATACGGCAGGTAAATCAGAACCTCCCAGCCAAGCTGTAACAGTTTTTGCTTAGTGATCGAAGAAACATGCAGTCTTGCATTATCGTGATGGAAGATTATGTGTTTTCTGTTGACTAATTCTGGATGCTTTTCATCGAGTGCTGCTTTCAGTTGGTTTAATTAGGAGCAGTACCTGTTGGAATTAATCGTTTGGTTTTCCGGAAGGAGCTCATAATAGAAGACTCCCTTCCAATCCCACCATATACACAACATCACCTTCTTTGGATGAAGACTGGCCTTTGGTGTGGTTGGTGGTGGTTCATGTCGCTTGCCCCAAGATCTCTTCTGTTCCACATTATTGTACAGTATCCACTTTTCATTACCCATCACAATTTGTTTTAAAAACAGAATGTTTTCATTACGTTTAAGTAGAGAATTGCATGTGGAAATATGGTCAAGAAGGTTTTTTTGGCTGAACTTATGTGGAACCTGAACATCAAAGTGATTCACATAACCAAGCTAATGCAAATAATTTTCAATGCTTGATTTGGATATTTTGAGTATGTCGGCTGTCTCCCGCTTGGTATAACGTTGACTGTTCTCTATTAATGTCTTGATTTGATTGCTATCAACTTCTCGATAGATGGCTTCTACTAGAGCCATCTTACAGGAAAAACCAAATGAACCTTTTGGCCAACACAATACTTTACACTATTAGGAAACTACGTTAATTACATCTGTGTAAATATCATAAGTCAATGAAAAAGAAACCATTCCCTTATACAGGCATACCTCATTTTATTGTTCTTCACATTATTGTGTTTCGTAGACACTCTGTTTTTTTACAGATAGAAGGCTTTTGGAAACCTTGTGTCTAGTAAGTCTGTTGGTGCCATCTTTTTCCAACAGCACCTGCTCACTCTATGTTTTTGTGTCACATTTTGGTAATCCGTACAGTATTTTAAACTTTTTTATTATTAATATATTTGTTATGGTGATCTGTGATCTTTGATATTATTACTACAACTTGCTGAAGGCTCAGATGATGGTTAGCATTCAGGGCAATAATGTATTTTTAAATTAAGGTATGTGTGTTGTTTTCTTAGACATACACACATAATAGACTATAGTATATTGTAAACATAACTTGTATATGCACTGGGAAACCAAAAAATTAATGTGCCTTGCATTATTGCAATATTAGCTTTATTGTGGTGGTCTGGAATTGAATCTGCAGTGTATATGAGGTATGCCTGTACATTTCCTTGGAAAGGATTGAGAATGATTTCAGAATTTCCGTAATATAGAATATTTAGGAGACTCTTTGTAATGCATTAAAAAGGAGTGAGTTTTTTAATTTAGCCCAAAGAAATGTTTTAATATTAAAGAGCTACCTGTGTGAAAATATTAGTGCCAAGAAAGTAATTTGATTTCTCATGGAAAGACCTAGTGAGATATTTGGAAACTGGAAAAAGAAAACACAAAAACTAAACTAAAAAAAAAAAAAAGAAAGAAAAAAGAAAATACAGAGGACAAAGCAAGGATAAAGACTTATAAAGAGAAGCATAAACTACAAGCAGGATCTTTTGATGTCTCTAACTTGATTAACAGGAAATAGATGCAATTTTTATGTCCTTCAAGACCAATAAAAGAATATGCTTCTATGAAATAAGGGGGCAAAGGGTTGAGTCTATCAACTGAGGGAGAGAATATGGAAAGAGACCTCAGCCATGTGAACTGGGTTTCATATTTTTCTATGTTAGAAATATCTAAAAGCTCCTACATTATCATACACAATTTCTGGGCTTATATCAGAAATGGAAAGTCAAAGACTGAAAGACAAAGCATCTCTCTGAATGCAAATGAAATAATGCACTAAATTAAATGAAAATAAAATTCACTTCCTAAGTGCTTCAACTTTGTTCTTGCTTAAAATAATCGCTTAGTTTCTTTATTAACATTTGCTTAGTCATTCAGCAAATTCATGTTTGTCCCCTTTGTTACAGGAATTTTTTTTTTTTTTTTTTGGCCATGCAGCACAGCATGAGGGGTCTTAGTTCCCCGACCAGGGATCCAACCCATGCCCCCTGAAATGGAAGTGTGGAGCCCTAACCACTGGACTGCCAGGGAATCCCCTATTATAGGAATATTTGATAATTCTTTATATTATATTCAATAATGGCTGTGACTACCAAATTAAGTTTTATAAGTAAAAGATAATAAAGCAAGTGATTAATTTAAAGAGGAGATTATAATTAGAATCATGGACCAAATTTTGGAAAGATTTCAGATATCCACCATTTATTTAGCTTATTGACGATCTTGTACATAATTTTCTGGAAAACAAAAACTTTGGCAAAAAAAATGTTTCAAGGGAACTGATTTTGATTGATATACATGGAGAGGAACTTTTATCTCCAAATTTGCATGAAATATATATGAATGAAGGAAAAATACTTCTGTTGCCACAAACACATTTTTTTATATTTAATACTTGAATAAATTTATCTATTAAAATCCATCGGAGTGTAACTTCCCTATGTGCAGACATGCTTTCTTATTTGACACTTTATAGCAAATAATGAGTTCATTCATTTTAGAATGTGAATGGATAAGAAGGAATTGAAAAAACAATTTAGCTCAACCTCATAATATTCTACCAATACATTAGATTTTCTTTGTGCTTGTTATAAAATAACAATAAAACTGGTTTCTTTTTTGTTGTTGTTATTTTCTACAAATGCTTGTGCTTCTTAGGAAAAGAAAGTCAGTGGTAATACAGGTATCTGAACTTCCTAGAAAATTGCTTATTTATTAATCCGTGAGCTTTGTTGTTGTTGCTGCTGCTGCTGTTGTTTTTAGATTCCACGTATAAGTTAGGTCATTGATATTTGTCTTTCTCTGTCTGACTTATTTCACTTAGCATAATTCCCTCAAGGTTCCTCCATGTTGTGGCAAAAGGCAAGATTTTCTTATTTTTAATTGCTGGAAAATACTTCATTGTGTGTGTGTGTGTGTGTGTGTGTGTGTGTGTGTGTGTATATAATCACATAAAATACAAATTTTGTATATTGATTTTGTATGCTGCAACTTACTGAATTTGTTTATTAGTTCTAACAATATTTTGGTGAACATTTTATTTTTAAAGTAAACTCATTGAAGTGTAACATGCAGAAAAGTCGACAAATCATAAGTTCAGCATATATAAATTTCTTTACTCTCTAACCAGCAATTGTAAGAGTTCTAATTGTTCCACATCCTCACCAACATTTGATGTTTTTATTAGTTTTAAATTCTAATGAGTGTGTAATAGTATTTCATTGTGTTTTTGCATTTGATAATTTTAGAAGCTATTCTAAGTGGTATCATGTAATATCTCATTTTCAAAATTTTTTGCTAGTTTATAGCCAATTCAGTTGATATATTTTTGTACATTGACATTGTATTCCACAATTTTGCTCAATTATCTTCTTAACTATTATATCTATAGATACTTTGAGATTTTCAATGCACAATATCACATCATCTGCAAATAATGGTGGATTTATGTTTTGCTTTTACTCTATATACATTTTATCAAACAAGTTTTCTTCATTGGAAGACTGCAGCATTTGAAACATCATCTAGAAAGCAAAAGAGTGCTTTACAATTTATTTTCCCCTTTCGTTATTTCTGTATCAGCATGGTAACATTTCTCAAAGAAAAAACACATTTAAAATGAAAAGAAAAAAGAGTAGTTGATAATGAAGAAATCTGTCTTAGGAAGGCCTGAGGGAATCACCCAATGCATAGTTCTTTGTGTCCTTAGAAGACAGGATGACAGATGGCAGAAAAATCTGAGGTTTTCTTCCTGAGATCTGGGCTTCAGGGGAATCCAAGGGCTTCCCCTCCAGGAAGATGTGATGATGATTGATACTGACCAAGAGATGCACAGGGTTAAAAGAGCAACAATACAAATACCGGAAAGCTGTACTCAGAGGCTATGAGCTATCTATACTTCTTGAAAGAAACCCATCTCATTTATTCTCCGGAATCAGAGCCTGTCAGAAAAACCTTGCACAGTTAATATTATAAGGAGAGACAAAACCATTGGAAACACTTGCAGGTAGGGGTTTTACCTCAGAGATTTTGTAAATCCAGAGAAAAATATTGATCAAAACATGCAAATTTGTTATAACCTATTTTTGTTGTTGTTAGAATCAAGAGGCCATATCTGTAAGGAACAACTCTGAATATTCCATCAAATTACCATGCCTTTTATAGAAAAGAGGTTTGCACTGAATGAAGGAGAGCAGCTATAAGTGCAAGTAGACAGTAGCCAAACAGACACTATTTCCCATTCACAGAGATGAGCTTTTCTTCTTACACCTACAGATTACAGATATCTACAAGAAGTGGTCTATTGTTTAGAGATGTTGATGTCATTCACATGTTCAGAGTTGTAGAAGAGAAAATTCCCACATGTACAGGACATCTAAGAGGCCATAACCATTATTCTGACTTCATATATGTTAGACTAAAACTTGTGCACACCTATTTTTAAAAATTATTGCTTGCCATGTTCTCTGTATTCAACACAAATGGCACATCAATATATGTACTTAGTTGAGTAGTTGCCATAATGAATAATATCTATATCGCTTAAGACAAACACAAGTTATTTGCTTATAGTTCTGTAACTTGGGCTGGAATCAGCTGGGTGGTACTTCTGTTGGTCTTGTCTGCAGTCTCCCTTACAGCTATTGTCATCTGATAGCTTGACTGAGGCTGGATGGTCCAAGAGAGTCTCACTCACATGGCTGGTGGTTACTTGCATCTGCTGTCTGGGGTGCCTTGTTCGCCTCCATTTAGACCCTCCAGCAGCATAGCCTGCTGGAATACATGGTGGTAGCAGCATTCTGAGAGGGCAAATACCAAATGCTCAAGCACTTATCAAGCCTCTGCTTGCCTCAGGTTTGCTGATTTGTCATTGGCCAAACCAAATAACATAACCAAGGCCTGAGACTTGAAGTGTGATGTAGATACTGGGAGGTATGATTCATTGGAAGCCATTGATTTAACAGTCTAGTCTGATTGCTCAGTGTAAATAAAATCATAGGTTATTTTTCTCATTTATTCTCTTGGTTTCATTTATCTTTTAATATTTTTTGGAAATAAGTTTAGATTTACGGAAGAAGCCAAAAAATGTACATAGAGTTCCCGTGTACTTTTCACTCATTTCCCCTAATGTTGACATCTTACATAACCATAGTACAACTGAGAAAACAAGAATTAACCATTAGCACAATATTATTAACTAAATTGCAGTCTTTATTCAGCATTCATTAATTTTCCTACTAACATCATTTTTCTCTTTCTGGATCCATTCTAGGATTCTGTATTATTCCATCTCCTTAGTTTTCTCCAATCATGACAGTTCCTTAATCTTTCCTTGTCTATCACGACCTTGAAACTTTTGAAAAGGGCTGGACAGTTATTTTGTGAAATGCCTCCTGATCTGGATTTGCCTGATGCTTTTTCATGATTGAATTAAGCATGAGCGTTTTCAGCAAGTATATCACAGAAGTGAAATTGTGCCATTCTCAATGCATCTGTTAGGAAGTACACAATGTCAGTAAGTAATGATATGCTCGTGCTATGAACTTTGCTCACTTGGTTAAGATGGTGTCTTCCAGGTTTCTGAAAATATGTATCTTTTCCTAAACACAGCCCTGGAATCAACTAGTTTTCCAGGAGAAAGGAAGACTGAGTTTTAAAATATGCTATTAACCCTTTCCTTCTCAATTTCTTAGTGTTGTCTCACAAAATACGGGGTAATATAATTCATTTTCCTCAAATATTTTGTATTTTACCTGGAAGTATTGTCTTACAATACTTTTTTATATTTGACTATTTCTACTGAGTGAATTGCCCCTCATCTTAAATTTCAATAAATTTTCTCCCACCCATCTCTAAGATTTTTCATAATTAGATTCCTTCCCTCTGTATTTTTAAACATCAGTTAAGATACTATCAAAGTTCACTCAGTTAAGTAGTACAAGATATTTACTGATGAGAAACATGCATCTACAGTTTAGTGGCATGACAGACCCTTGCAACACTCTCAGATAGCAACTCATCAAAATAATTTTTTTTGGTGTTTTGTGTCCCAACATGTCTGCCTTGCAAGCACAGGCACTGACTTGCTTGTTTGTTCTGAACTACATTTCAAGTATGTTTTTGTGATAAACAACCTTGGCAGATAGAAATAGTGTCAGACTTGTTAACTGACCGTTTATAATAGAATTACGTTGTAACCTCAGTGCTCCTTTCCTGTAATGTAACCCACTGTATGTAGAGGCATCGTTTGGCCCTCTTTGCATTTTCCAGTAAGAAGTTGGGCCTCCGGAAATGACACAAGAAAATACAAATACACTTGATAATCCTATTGTTGTGAGTAATTAAGTTCTTTTTCTCTGATCTAGGAATATCATGGCTTCTAGTAGGGTAAAATCTCAGACTCTGCACAGGTCTTTTACCTGCCTATGACTTTCTTTCCTCTCTATCTCTGGCACCCTGTTAAACTGTAGACAAACATAAATGGAGGAGATTAGTATCAGATGGGAATGCCAAACTGTGGGGAAGACTGGTTAAAATAAATGAGTGGTATATTTAAAAAAAAAAAAGATGAAGCATTTGGATTCATGGGGAAAAAAAGATACTTGAAAGTATGTGTTTGTGCCCAGAATGCAATAAAAACTCAGCTACCTCAGTTAAAACTCAGCTACCAATGAATATGTTATTTTATTCTCTATGAGATTATATTGGAACTTTATTTTGATTAAGTATTTTTAATTCTCCAAATAGTATTAGAATAAATGCTAATGAATAAAAGTAAACAGTATACAATTTGATACTGGAAAGAGTTATAGAACTACTTTATTCTTTCTCAGCCCAGCCTACCCCTTCAGCAGTAAGCACTGCTAATGACAGTGTTTACTTTTGCATAAAAATCAATAGGAGTATAGGTGAATACATACAATTTTAGTTAACATTTTAAATACAATTGGGGTCATGCTTCATATAATTATTTTTTCTTCCTAATATAACAGATATCTGGATAATCTTTAATGTTAGTGTATTTGGAGCTACCTCATACTTATACCTCATAATTGCTGCTAACCTCTAAGTGAACTAAATATTGCTCAATATATTTAACTATTCCTCAACCTATAAGCACTTTATTGTTCACTCTTACCAATGGTGATACTATGAGTATCTCTTTTCATATGTCTTTCCACATATATGTAGGAAAATTTTCTAGAAATGTATTTGCTGCTAAAATGGTGTATACTTTTTAATTTTTATGGATACTACAACATAATTTTTCAAAGAAAATTATATCAGTTTATACTCTTACAAACAATGGTTTAGATCATCTATTTTCCTTCTTCTTTCTTACCCACAGAGGATAATAGCAAGCCCTTTCACCCATTTTAATCTGTGAAAATGTTTTAGGTGAACAGTGTATATTAGCAGCTTTAATTTATATGTCTCTGATTACTAGTGAGATTACTCATCTTTTAATATGGTTATTGGCCTTTTAATTTATTTTTCTTTTTTACACTGTCATTTGCCTTCTTTGCTTATTATTTTCTTTATTCAATATTCCCCTTTTTCCAAAAAGAAGTAATTAACATTTGAGTACATTCTATTTGTAAATTGTTGTACTGAGTAGAAGAGGGAAGCCTCTGTTTAATTCCTGCCTCTCCCCAAATATGTGGACAACTGCTCTCCTTTCCAGAGATACCCTCTATCAACTATTTGATGTGCATCTTCTTGGAGTGTTTTATATTAATTTCCCTGCACATACATATATTCATGTGTGCACACACACACACACACGAGTGCATTTGATAATGAGATGATACCCTTTGCATTATTTTGCAATGAACCAACTCATTTAATCTCTTCATTTGGTTTTACTGACCCAATATAAAATTTAATGTTACTTGCCAAGTACTCTGTTAACTAACATTTATATGTTTCTCAATTTTTCACTACTATGAACAATGCTAAAATGATAATCTTTGATCATATATTTACATGCAGACATTCAAGTACTCCTAAATAATAAAATCCTAAATAAAATAATAACTAGAATTCCTTGTACAAAAACTTTGATATTTTAAAATCAGATTGTGTATAATAATTTTATTTTTTCAAATAGTTATGATAATTTTAATTAATGTTTGCCTTAATATGATGTCTGGAACATCCAGTACAATATGTAATAAAAATAGTGCTACTGAGTGCCTTTACTACTGCCTGATTTTAAAGGTAATAATGTGTTATTTTCTATTAAGAATAATGGTTATTCTAAGCTGTTTTTCTAGATATCATATTATTGGTTTAAGGAAATTTCATTATTTACCTAGAATTTTTGTCCCAAATTCAAGTTGACATTTATTAAATGAGTTTTGTGCATCTATTTAGGTGATGATATGGCTTTTATTTGTAGTTTTGCTGATGTAAAACTATCCTTGAATTTCTCAGATAAATTCAACTTGATCTGGGTTTGTTTTTTTATACAGTGCCATAGTTTTGTTTAGCATTTTCCATTTATTTACATGCATGAGATTGATGTGGACTTTATTTTATCTTACTTTAGTCACTGGTTTTGGTATTCTGATGTCATCAAATTAGTCGAGAAGCGTTTACTGTTTTTCTAATAGATGAAGATTTTATGATTTTGCGATGGTCTCTTCTTTGGAAAATTTGGTAGAATTCCATTGTAAGACTACCAAAAATAAAATGTAAAAATAAAACATAAAAGCAAATTAAGTTTAATGTTAAAATATAAAAAACACGTAAGGGAAAAAATGAAATACACTATATAGTTTTTTTTAAGTGATTATAAAGGGCTTATGACTTGCATTAAAATTGTGAGAAAGTGTATTCTTTAAGAAGAGACTTAGGGTTCAAAGCTACACAGTACTGAATTGGAGTCAGACTCCAGCTCTCGCTGTGACTTATTACATTATTTAGCTTCTAAGTCTTGGTTTTCCAAAGTGTAAAATAATATTACCTTTAAGGTATTTGTGGAGGTAAAATGAAATAAACAGTAAAACATCTGTCACAGTTGTGGGCACATAGGATGTACTCAATAAATGTTAGGTTTTTCCCTCCTTTATGTTTCTTTTCCATTACAGAAGTCTGAATTAATGCTGTGTTTAGTCTCACAAGGCGCTGATGATTATTTTTGAGAGGCAAATACCATGCATCAGGACTGTTTTAGGTCATTTGAATAGTTCATCCAAGGCTTCTATTGAACCTGTGAAAAAGTGAAGACACACTTGTTACCAACATGGCATGTTGAGATTTAGCGATCTGCATTTCAAAATTAAATGGGTTGGGGGCTTCCCTGGTGGCGCAGTGGTTGGGAGTCCGCCTGCCGATGCAGGGGACACGGGTTCGTGCTCCGGTCCGGGAGGATCCCACATGCTGTGGAGCAGCTGGGCCCGTGAGCCATGGCCGCTGAGCCTGTGCGTCCGGAACCTGTGAGGCCCGCGTACTGCAAAAAAAAAAAAAGCAATAATAATAATTAAAGGGATTGGGACTTCCTGGGTGGCACAGTGGTTAAGAATCCGCCTGCCAATGCAGGGGACATGGGTTCGAGCCCTAGTCCAGGAAGATTGCACATGCCGTGGAGCAACTAAGCCCATGTGCCACAACTACTGAGCCTGCGCTCTAGAGCCTGTGAGCCACAATTACTGAAGCCCGCGTGCCTAGAGCCCATGCTCTGCAACAAGAGAAGCCACTGCAATGAGAAGCCCGTGCACCGCAACAAAGAGTAGCCCTCGTTCGCTGCAACTAGAGCAAAAGCCCACGCGCAGCAATGAAGACCCAGTGCAACCAAAGATAAAAAAAAAAATTAATTAAAGGGATGAGTGGACCAGAGTTTATTGCTTACCCTGCAGACTTGTTCCTTATGCTCCAACCCTACAATTTTAGGAGTTTCCATTGACAATATTGTGAACTTTTGTATTGCATGTAGAGGTCATGATGACCTCCTCTAAAGGCATTCTTTGATGGAATCAATTTTGACACCCACATTGGCTCAAAACAAGACCCTAAGCAATGAAAATACATTAGTATAGGTCACTAATATAAATAGTACAGCTTCTCATATCATTTCTGCCCATAGCACAAAAGGAAGAGAAATCTTGAAATAAAATCATCATGACCAAAGAAAAAATCGTATTTCAGAATATCATCTTATAAGTCCAAATGTAGTCAATCCTGTTTAAATGGGTGTTTGTAAAATCCACTTCTCTGCTTCCTGATTCAAATAAGAAGAATGTAGATTGCTGAAAATAAAGGGCCACCTTGAGAGATTATACCATCTAAAATTCAGCTCTGTCATGTACTTTATTAATTCTTCAGTAGTATTTAAATATGCATTTGGTTTTATTTTGCATTATATATCATTATGTCATGTATTATATATCATATATTTTTACTCCAGAACTTCTATTTGGTTCCTTACCAAATTTTTCTTATCATTTTTAATGGTTTCTTATTGGTTGTTCATCATTTCTTTCCTTTGTTGTTTCTTCAAAGATACTTAAGGTAATTTTTACCCTTTATATGTGGAAGTTATTACATCTGAAATAGTCTTACTCATAATTGTTGGTTAGCTCCTGCACTTTGTAATTCTTTTTCAGTTCATATCTTATTGAATCCGTTTGTGGGAGCACTAAGGAGTCTGAGCTGAGGGTACTTCCTACAGAGAGGTTCTGTATTTGTTTCTGCCAGGAGTTAGGGGGCATATTTTTCATAGTTGGGATCATGTTTTTATATTATTTTTGTTTGTTATTATTGATTTCATCATTAATACTTTCTCATAACTACTTCTACGTAAACATACTTTTCAATGGTTAACATTCATAATGTGAGTGTAACAATTAAGCATTCTCTTTCTGTTGAACGTTTTGATCGTTTTCACTATTATAACTAACTTCACAACAGATGCCTTTATTTATGAGGTTTTATTTAGAGATGTTTCCTTATGTTGGATGGAAAATTACTGGGACAAAAATAATGAGGCATTCTCAAGTCCTTGATTGTCAAATTGCTATGCAGAAGGGTTATAGCAGTCTTTTAAGGTTATAGCAGTCTTTTAAGCAGTGTATCAGAGTGCCCATGAGAGCTTATCTTTACTCTGATTCTCTGATTGCTAATTTGTAGGTGAAAAAGGGCATATCATTATACTTTAATTTTTTGTTTGTTTATTTCTAGTGATGTTGAGCATTTTTCACATTTGGTATACATTATGTATTTTTTTCTTTTGTTAGAGAATCCTTGGTCAGTTGTTATCTTATTTAACTTTATATTTTGTTTGTTTATTTATTAACCTAATCTTTTCTCATACCTTGATGAAAAGTTCAAGGAAAACGAGTTTAAGAATTTAGGAAACCCTGGGGCTTCTTTATTCCATCAGGGCACACTATGCTACTTATAAGTTTAGGCTTTGGGGATTTTAGTTTGTATTATATGTATTTAGTTTTATGTAAGTATATAGTAGCATATAAAACATATGCCTATGTAAATGTGCTAGGATGTAAAAATATATGTGTGTGCATATCAATATTTTTGACTGGAAGTTACCTATTATTTTCCTGTTGTTTCAGAATTTCAGATTTCCTAAATGCTTGATATTTAAGTGCTAAATTATCGACTTGTGGCATGGAAACCAAGTGTCAAACCAGTTTTGTAGCAGGTGGCTTATCTCATCATTTAGGGTGCTTCCTAGGTCATGAAGATGGGTCAGGAGAGGGTTAGAGAGAATTTATATAATGAGAGTTATCAGAAAGCTGAGGCTTTTTCTCTTTCTTCAACCAAGCCAAACGAAGGGGACTTCAGAGAACCATCTGAAATGTCTGCCAAGTGTCATCAGAGTTTGAGAGCCATAGGGAATATACATGACTCACATCTCAAAAAGTCTAAAGGCAAGGTATGGCTAGTGCAGCCTCTGTTGGCAGAGTAGAGATAGGATGAAAGTAAATTTTATTTTATTTTCACTAACGAGAGAGGTCAGGGACCTGGCTCTCATGGGCTAGATGTGGCTCCCTTTCAGGGAGCCGTCATTAGTCATCTTGGGAGAGAACCCACCTAAATAGGTACTCACTGGGTGGAAACAGAGAGAATGTCTGAGTGTGGTAGGCTGTGAAAATCTAGGGGCCAAGAGAAATCATAACATCTTCTGGAAGGGTCTTGGAGCACATAGGAGACCTGAAGGTTGAGGTCCCAATTTGAAAAATCTCAGAGGAGAAAAAGTTTTCATATGATATCTTGCCACATGAATGGGCATCAATGCCCATGAAAATCCTAGCAGTCAAGTAAGATGACACTTCTCAAAACAACAGCCTACCTTATACAGAGGCTAGACCCTCCTGGAATCACTCAGGCTGTGCTGCTTGGCTGTGGGTGGAGTCTTTGCCTGTAGAGATTTTTTAAATCACGGAAGGGGGGAAAAGCAAAGAAATAAAAGAACAAAATCAGAAATGGAAAACGAAAATAATGAGAAGCATTTATCTTTAATTGATATTTTTCACCATGTTGTAACCACTTTGAGAGATCCATACCTTGTTCTTTTCTCTCTCTCCCTCCTTACCCACACCTGCCCCTTCTCTTTTACACAGAATCAAGTTAAAAACACACTCTGTTCAGGGCACATCATGACCTTCAATTCCTGAAAGGGTCCTCTCTGTTAATTTTCAAACATTAGGGCATCGGGGTCTTTTCAGATATTTATGTTCTTATTGATTTTTAGCCTAATTTCAACGAGGTCAGAAAACATATTCTGTATGAATTCAAAACCTTGAAATATGTTGCCACTGCTGTATGGCCCAGCAATGTATGATTAATCTTTGTAAATTCTCCATGTGAGTGTGAAATAAAGATGTGCAGTCTGAAATTTCTAGATGCAGCATTCTAGTATATAAGTCCCCAGTTTCTTAAAAATATTCTGTCCTTGATGATTTCTAACATTTTTATCAATTACTGAGGAGTGCATGATTATTAATTTTTATATTTCTTCTAGTAATTTTTTTCATACAGAGATCATATAGAGACATGCAAATTCAAAATAGTTTGTTTTCTTGATGAGGTAAACTATTTAGCATTTTGAAATGACCTTATAAATCTCTACAAGTGCTTTTCTCTGAAGGTCATTTTGCAATGATTAATGTGGGTATCTTTACCCACATGATATCTTTATCATTTATTTTACCTTTGAATGTTTTAGATGAATTTGTGATGAAAAGTGAGATTTTTAAAATCCAGTCTGATGATCTTCATCTTTTGATCAGATCTTCAGAACATTTACACACAATGGAATTATCAAAATATTTGGTGTATAGCTTTATCATACATCTTGTAATTTCTAGTTGCCCTCACCAGTTCCTTGCTTCCTTTTTTTGTTTCTTGCCTCATTTTAGAGTAATTATTTCTGTAATTACATTTTTTAATCGTTTTTTTGTATGGAAATTACACATTCTATTTTTATTATCTCATGGCTATATATAAAATTATAATATGCATAATTATCAAATTTAAGCTTAATTGAAATATTATTTTTGTTCTTTTTTTTTCAAACTAAGCTTTCCTTCAAAAAGGAAGGCTATGAAATATCAGTTTTGAACATCCAATACTAAGTAATTCTGTACTAATGAACCCTTCTTTAATAATCTTTTAACATCAAACTCTGTTCACCCTGGAGGTGAGTGGGGAAACTTTGGCAAAATGACTAATATAAAGAATTAGATAAATTTAATTGCAGATCTAAAAGTATAACAAAGGTGGGTATAAAAGAGTAAGAACAATACACACATGATACATGCTCTGATAAAGTGGGAAGAACACAACTTAAAAAGTGGGAGGAGAGAGGAAAATGAAAGGGAAAGTAGAATTGTATTGTTGATTATCACACAAGTAGGAGATGGGAGTAATGCATGAGATTTTAAGTGGAGGCACCATTAGAAAATTCTAGTTAAGGCAGACTGGGACTGAGGAAATTATATAAAGATGGCCTAGGTGTGCCACTAGAACAACAACAACAAAAAAAATAAATAAATAAATTTAAAAAAAATCATAAATGCCAAAAGAAATACAAAACAGCAGAACATTTAAATAAAAAAAAAATCAGACCACATAGTGGAAGACAAACAGAAAATGTCACATAATACAAAACATAAACATAATACAAAATATAAAATAATCTGACAGAACAGGGAACAAACAGATCTATTTTATCAAAACACGTAATTCTACTTATCTCACCTTTTAAAAGAAAGATGTTCTACGGCACATGAAGCAAAATCCAGCCCTCTGCTATATAAAAGGGACATACCTTAAACAAAAGCATTTTAAAAGGCTAAAATTAGAGGATAACAAAAAAGAACCAGGCAAATGCAAAGCAAAAACAACAACAACAACAAAAAAAACGGGTGGCAAACATAATATCTGATATCTGGCAGGGCTGATTCAAGCAAAGCATCATTAACCAAGACAAAGAAGTACAGTTTATAATTGTAAAGGCTAAGTTTACAATAAAGATATATAAGAGTTATGATAAGGGTGGGACTTAAGAATACCATTCTCCATCAAAACAAACAAGAATACCATTCTCGGGGCTTCCCTGGTGGCGCAGTGGTTGCGAGCCCGCCTGCCGATGCAGGGGACACGGGTTCGTGCCCCGGTCTGGGAAGATCCCATATGCCGCAGAGCAGCTGGGCCCGTGAGCCATGGCCGCTGAGCCTGCGCATCCGGAGCCTGTGCTCCGCAACGGGAGAGGCCACAACAGTGAGAGGCC
This sequence comes from Phocoena sinus, assembly GCF_008692025.1. Taxonomy (NCBI): domain Eukaryota; kingdom Metazoa; phylum Chordata; class Mammalia; order Artiodactyla; family Phocoenidae; genus Phocoena; species Phocoena sinus. Next base: position 48,228,732 of record NC_045775.1, on the reverse strand, counting down.
CGCGTACCGCAAAAAAAAAAAAAAAAAAAAAAAGAATACCATTCTCCATCAAAACAAACAAACAGCTAAAGAACTCCTAAATATAAGTTAAATTATACCCTAAATAATTTAAAGGTATGTATTAAAGATATATATTCCCCTTGTGCACCAATGCTAGAGAATTAAGCTTCTTTTTAAAAACACATGGAATATTCATTAAAATAGACTATTTATGAGAAAAAACCCTAAGTTTCAAAAAAAGTACAAAAAAAGAAACAATGAATAAAACTAGAAATTAGTAATGAAATAAAAATAGAAAACATACATTTTAAAAGATAGTGACAAAAAAAGGACTGGACATTATAAAAGGCACTCATCTTCAGTTTCCAGAAGTCCACAGTATCTCAAGTTTACTGAGGTTCTATTACCCATGCCCCATAAGTCTGTGAAACCTCAGATTAATATAAGAAGTTTGGGTAGATGCTTTTCAGGGATAGCTTCTGATGGAAGAAATTTTTATGTATTTGAGGTATGGGGAAGTTATTCTGGCCTATCAAACGTACATTGTATATCTGCTTTAAGCATTAAAGAAAAGAGTGCATTGTCCAGAAGTAGATAATGTCTGTTTTAAAAATAGGGATAAAATAGAGAGGTAAATGCCTCCCTTCCTGGGATATCATTGCTAGTACTCCTTAGTTGATAAGGCTCCCTTCCCAGGTGCTAAGGTCGTACTGACTTGCAGTGTACAGGCTGATTTTTTTTTTTTTTTTTTTTGAAACTTTAAAGGAATATACCCCTGTCGTGTTTGATGTTCTTTGTTCTGACAAGATATATAAATGCTAAAAGTCATGCTTCTTTTGAACAATTTATCATAGCTATCTGAGAGGCTGTCTCTCAGGCTATAGTCCTCAGTCTGGCTCCAATAAAACTCTCTTCTATTCTTATCATAGGTTATTGATGATTTCCATCAACACTTCAATACTCAGCTGTCCTTTCTAGATATCTATCTTCACATATATTTTAGTCTAATAACTCCTTACTCTCTTGTCAGATTTTAAATGTTTTAAAGATTTTCAACTTTATCATTTTTAGTTGTTTTGGCAGAGAAACTGACACAAAGACCTAATTCTCTTGTATTTACTTTTTCTTTTGTATCAGTATGGACATTCAAGAAAGAGACATTTATGCATTATCATCTAGTTTCCATATGTATTAAATTTTTTCATTTTTAATATTTTTCATTATTTCCTTTTTGAGTTTATCATTCCCTATTTGACTATTTGATTTGATAGTCATCTGAATTTTTATACTTTTCAAATCAATATCTCCCATTTGTTCATTTTTATCTGCTTGTTAGTTTTTTCATGTTTTCAATTTTTCTCTTATCTTTCTCAGAATATTCATTGTCCCTTGTTTGAACTTTTGCTGTGGCTGGTCCTTTAATTCAGCCTACCCTGTGTTTTAGACTCAACTCATTTACCTAATCATATTCTCTTGGCTTCAGTGTCTCTGAGACCCTTGACTAATTGCTCCATTCTCAGCTGCCTCCATGATGGCAAGTCCTTTTAGCCATGCTTCTTAGCTGTCCAAAATGGACCATCTGCACACTAGTAGTTTCTGACTATTCCAGTGACTTCTTCACTCAAGTGAAATACCACATCCAAATGCATAGGGTATAGATTCTTAAGCAGTTGGTGAAAAGGCCAGGTGATGGAATCTAAAAATGTGTGGGGAGTTGACTTCCTATAAGTAAATGTTTGATCAGTTGGAGATAGAAAAGAGCCAGTACCTAAATCCATGCTCCCTTCCTTTTTCTGATGAAATATTCCAACTTACAGCCCATATGAAACTTCATATGGTGGCCCAGAGAGTGAAAGTACGAAGCCTAACCCTTTCATAGTTTGTTTGTGTGAGACAGTGACCAGTGCAGAAATGCACCACCTTGTGTTTGCTTCCCACCCTTACCCATTTTATTACTCTTTTCCTTCATTCTTGCTGCATTGAAATTGCACTTCCCATTAAGAAGCTGGAGTGTAAGTCTTTTTTCAGGCTCTGTTTTCTTGGAAGCCTGAGCTGAGACAATTAGAAGTGTTTATAGAAAACAGAATCCCAGGCTGATGTTTTGGAGCCCAATTACCAACACCTGTGAGAGCAACAGGGACTCTGACACCCTAATAAGTGGGAGAGTAATCTGGCATTCAGTAACATCACAATTTCTTAAGCTTTCATAAGTGATTGATTCAAATGAGGCACAGATGGAAGGTAAGATTTTGAGGGATCACACCTATTAGAATGACCAAAATCTGCAACACTGACAACACCAAATACTGGAGTGTATGTGGAACAATTGGAACTCTTATTCATTGACGGCGAGAATGCAAAATCATACAGCCACTCTGGAGGACAGTTTTGTCCAATATTTCAGTCTTCTGAGAAAGAAAACACAATACATATGCATAGATGGGCTGTGAAATATAAATTGTGTAATTTTAGCGATTCCACATAAGAGTTAAATGTCTTATGTTTACATTTAAGACTGTGATTGCACAATATAAAGATGACTGGAAAAATTCAACCCAAAATTTAGATGTTTACTTTTCCTTACTTTAAATGACATTAAATATCAAATAAAACCCTGATAAGTAGAGAGCTAGACTGCAGATGAAAGGAAAAAGCCATGTATTTAGGTATTTTTAGTGGCACTTTCCCCCTACTTTTTGAATAAAGAGCCGTGCATTTTCATTTTGCACAGGGCATTACAAATTATGCCTCTGGCCCTAACTGGTATGAGTGTCTGTTCTTTATACCTGTACTCTTACTTAACTGTCAGTATTTTTTCATCCCTTCCCCCACCAAGAACCAATTGTTGCCTCCTTCGGGATACTCTCACACCCATTGAAAATGCATGCCCTAATGCTTCCACCAGTATCTGCGGCCCTTTGCCAGAATCTGAAAACATTTTGAGGATTGTTTGATACGGGGTTCGAGCTGTCACTGACATCAGAGACACAAACTGCCATTTTTGTCCTCTCAGTTGAGCGGGAACTTACGGAGGGTAAGTGGATATACCAACGTGGTCAGCATGGTAATGCGTCACATTTATTTGCTTCCTACACTTAGCTGCCTCGCTTCCCCTTGCCATCACTCTCATTGTGCTGACATTACACATTACAGTACATCGCAGGAGTGTTAGAACGTAAGTTTGCCCCAAACTCTATTTTGTAGGGCAGCGGTCCCCAACCTTTTTGGCACCAGGGACCAGTTTTGTGGAAGACAGCTTTTCTATGGCGGGGGGGATAGTTCAGGCGGTAATGCGAGCGATGGGGCGCGATGAGACACAGCAGATGATGCTTCGCTCTCTTGCCTGCCCGCTCGCCTCCTGCTGTGCAACCTGATTCCTAACAGGCCGCAGACCAGTACCGGCCCACAGCCTGGGGATTGAGGACCCCTGTTGTAGGGGACCCTATTATACGTTACTTAGTTTCTTGTTTGTCTTCCATAGAGCTTGAAATTTCACTGGTGACACATTATTTTCCATCTTCCCCTCATATTTCCTTGCCATTTTCAGCTTTCAAGACCAATCATGTACCTCAGGGAAGGTGCTAAACCCTATGACCTAGCTTCTCTTCCTGGTCTTAAGAAACGGAGTGACAGGAAAGCTCCAGGTAAATGATGCAGGTTGAATTTTGTTTCAAGCCATGGAGGATGTAGAAAAGCAAGTTCTCAGGTGTGAGCCAGCTTACCTACACTTGTTACAGTGATGCTAGGATCCAGGGATTCCCTGATGTTTCCCTGTCAACCTGGCTGTCTGGTCTGGCATTGCTGCTTTCTTAACCTGTAATTAGGCAATGAAGTAGGCAATGTGGAACAAAACAAGGGACAGGAAAGGAAAGTGTTTGCATACCCTTTTCCATCAGTGACATTTTCTTCTTTTCTAAGATACTGTTATCTTCCACATTCTGCTTCCTAAGGGGATTCTCCTCCCGCCACTCTTTAAATTTTAATTGTTAGATTCTGGAATACCAGAGACTTCCTCTTACTTCTGTGGACTCACCAGGACTGGGTTATATAGGAAAGCCCACACTGGTTTTTCAAAATGAAAAGTCATTGAATTTTAAATTTGTAAATATCAAAGCAAAGGGGCAGGGCAAGTTAATTTATAATGCCATGCTCACTTTCTTTTTCATTTCAAATTTTGCTTAAAAAAAGACTCATATTACAATGAGCTTACTTTTTTTTTGACTTAGTTTTGTAGTTAGATGCTTCATGGTTAATCCACATATTTCTGCTCTCATGACATTATAATACAATTTAATATCAACTAAAGGAAAGCAGATTGCTTCATGAATGCTTAGGAAGTTAATACTTGCTCTTTCAATATAATCTTGTAGCAGAGAGTTAAATGCCAGAGGTTCAGCACAATTCCATTTCAATGTAAAACAGTTAATTAAGAAGTTATAATAATTGACACAACATGATAACAAAAATCGAGAGCAGAAAACGAAAACATATGTATCTGTTTTAAAAAATGCCTCAAATCCCAGTATAATATCTGTTATAAACTCGTTGTATGGGGATAAGCTATAATAAATCAAAACAATCTTCATTTAAAATGACAATAAACTTTAAAAGATATGTTCTAAAGAAAAGATGTTACGATAAATGAGGAAACATGAAGTATTTAACTATGGAATATTTGAGATACCTTGTTTAAAAATGCCTTTATTACAAATCATTTTCTACAGAAGTATAATGCTTATCAGGAATTATACATCCTGTCTAAGATTAACATTTGTGAAAATAAATAAAGGAAGCCTCATTTAAAATAAAATTGAGAAGCCCTGAAGAAGGAGCTCTCATGCACTACCCCTCGCCCAGCTGGAGGAAGGAAGAATTTCTCTCTTGCCCAGCAACTGCCCAGCCCATGAGAAGGTGTCACCACCCTGGGCTCTGTGAAACAGCCCCTCCCAACTTGCTCTTTCCTCTATAAAAGCAAACCTGTCTCCTAGGTTCTTAGGACTTGCTTATGGTTTGGGATAGGTTGCTTGTCCCAAATCGTAATTCTCTGCTATTCTTGACCAAACTCATTTTGCTGGTAAAATAATTGGCTCTTTTGTTTTTTTAAGGATTTCATGTCCTTGCAGAATCTCAGTATGATTTCTATCAGTCAAAATCTTATATCAGAGATCATTTTAAATCTATAAACATACATAAACATAATATAATTATAAAATTATTATGGTGGTTATTACAGTAATCAAAAATTTCTATTCTAAGTTAAATTCTCTGTGCTATGTAGCAAGGCATTCTTTATGTATTTCCAGTTACCTTCCATCTATCATGTTATATTGATTAGCAATTAAATTTTTGTTTTAATACTACTTTACAGAAGCAAATTGAGAAGGCATGTCAGATTTGAAAAAATCATTCACTGCATTTCACTGACAAATCCACAGGGATTTTGGCTTATTCTTGATTTTGTGTTACCTTTTCATTATTTTCCACATTTAACATGTGTAGTTGATATTGGCTTTATGAAATGCTGAGCCATCACTATATGTAGCTAAAATAGCATCAATTGTAGTTAACCAATTGGTTAAATTATTTTTAACACCTTACACTGTCTTTAAACTAGTGAGCAGAGGTTTCTTTTTTTTTTTTTAACACCTTTATTGGAGTATAATTACTTTACAATGGTGTGTTAGTTTCTGCTTTATAACAAAGTAAATCAGTTATACATATACATGTATCCCCATATCTCTTCCCTCTTGCATTTCCCTCCCTCCAACCCTCCCTATCCCACCCCTCTAGGTGGTCACAGAGCACTGAGCTGATCTCCCAGTGCTATGCACCTGCTTCCCACTAGCTACCTATTTTACATTGGGTAGGGTATATATGTCCATGCCACTCTCTCACTTTGTCCCAGCTTACCCTTCCCCCTCCCCATGTCCTCAAGTCCATTCTCTATTAGGTCTGCGTCTTTATTCCCATCTTGCCTCTAGGTTCTTCATGACCATTTTTTTTGTTTTTTAGATTCCATATATATGTGTTAGCATACGGTATTTGCTTTTCTCTTTCTGACTTACTTCACTCTGTATGACTGTTTCTAGGTCCATCCACCTAACTACAAACAACTCAGTTTCATTTCTTTTTATGGCTGAGTAATATTCCATTGCATATATGTGCCACATCTTCTTTATCCATTCATCTGTCAATGAACACATAGATTGCTTCCATGTCCTGGCTATTGTAAATAGAGCTGCAATGAACATTGTGGTACATGCCTCTTTTTGAATTATGGTTTTCTCAGGGTATATGCCCAAAAGTGGGATTGCTGGGTCATATGGTAAGTTATATTTGTAGTTTTTTAAGGAACCTCCATACTGTTCTCCATAGTGGCTGTATCAATTTACATTCCCAACAACAGTGCAAGGGGGTTCCGTTTTCTCCACACCCTCTCCAGCATTTATTGTTTCTAGATTTTTTGATGATGGCTATTCTGACTGGTGTGAGATGATATCTCATTGTAGTTTTGATTTGCATTTCTCTAATGATTAACGCTGTTGAGCATTCTTTCATGTGTTTGTTGGCAATCTGTGTATCTTCTTTGGAGAATTGTCTATTTAGGTCTTCTACCCACTTTTGGATTAGGTTGTTTGTTTTTTTGATATTGAGCTGCATGAGCCGCTTGTAAATTTTGGAGATTAATCCTTTGTCAGTTGCTTCATTTGCAAATATTTTCTCCCATTGTCTTTTGGTCTTGCTTATGGTTTCCTTTGCTGTGCAAAAGCTTTTAAGTTTCATTAGGTCCCATTTGTTTATTTTTGTTTTTATTTCCATTTCTCTAGGAGGTAGGTCAAAAAGGATCTTGCTGTGATTTATGTCATAGAGTGTTCTGCCTGTATTTTCCTCTAAGAGTTTTATAGTGTCTGACGTTACATTTAGGTCTTTAAACCATTTTGAGTTTATTTTTGTGTATGGTGTTAGGGAGTGTTCTAATTTCATTCTTTTACATGTAGCTGTCCAGTTTTCCCAGCACCACTTATTGAAGAGGCTGTCTTTTCTCCATTGTATATTCTTGCCTCCTTTATCAAAGATAAATAGGTGTGTGGGTTTATCTCTGGGCTTTCTAACCTGTTCCATTGATCTATCTTTCTGTTTTTGTGCCAGTACCATACTGTCTTGGTTACTGTAGCTTTGTAGTATAGTCTGAAGTCAGGGAACCTGTTTCCTCCAGCTCCGTTTTTCTTTCTCAAGCTTGCTTTGGCAATTCGGGGTCTTTTGTGTTTCCATACAAATTGTGAATTTTTTTGTAGTTCTCTGAAAAATGCCAGTGGTAGTTTGATAGGGATTGCATTGAATCTGTAGATTGCTTTGGGTAGTATAGTCATTTTCACAATGTTGATTCTTCCAATCCAAGAACATGGTATATCTCTCCATCTATTTGTATCATCTTTAATTCCTTTCATCAGTGTCTTATAATTTTCTGCATACAGGTCTTTTGTCTCCTTAGGTAGGTTTATTCCTAGATATTTTATTCTTTTTGTTGCAATGGTAAATTGGAGTGTTTTCTTAATTTCACTTTCAGATTTTTCATCATTAGTGTATAGGAATGCAAGAGATTTCTGTGCATTAATTTTGTTTCCTGCTACTTTACCAAATTCATTGATTAGCTCTAGTAGTTTTCTGGTGGCATCTTTAGGATTCTCTATGTATAGTATCATGTCATTGTAAACAGTGACAGCTTTACTTCTTCTTTTCCTATTTGGATTCCTTTTATTTATTTTTCTTCTGTGATTGCTGTGGCTTAAACTTCCAAAACTATGTTGAATAATAGTGGTGAGAGTGGGCAACCTTGTCTTGTTCCTGATCTTAGTGGAAATGGTTTCAGTTTTTCACCATTGAGGGCAATGTTGGATGTGGGTTTGTCGTATATGGTCTTTATTATGTTGAGGTCAGTTCCTTCTATGCCTACTTTCTGGAGGGTTTTTATCATAAATGGCTGTTGAATTTTGTCGAAAGCTTTCTTGTGAGCAGAGGTTTCTTAAATGGCTATCTGTGTTAAGGTCACTTGTGAAAATTATTTAATCTTTTAGAAGATAATATGAATATAGAAATAATAAGATCAGTTGAAAAATTATGCTTAACTATGATTTCATCTATATTTTATGCCTTTTCAAAATGATTCCGATTTTAGTGCCTCAAACAAATGGAGAAATAGAAACTTAGTGCTACCTGCATTTAGTATATGTTCATAAAAGGTTAATGGGCAATTAATAGTTTCAGAGGGCTTGGAGCTACTAACTTACCTGTGCCAACCTTAAGGCCATCAATCCTCTCGTACATTGTCTCTGTTGCTTCTTCATTAATTTCACATCAACTAATTATACCATTGAATTGATGCAATCCTAAATAATGTCTAATTGCTGTTCACATCAATTTAAAAGTTTCAGATAAGAGAGTATTCAGGTTATTAGAATAGATGAGATGGGTCAAGCATTAAAGGCATGGAACCAGGATAATTATTTTTCTTTTATTTTCAATAAATGTAAATAAACTGTTCAATGTAAATTGAATATAAGAAACACCACCAATTTTGTACAATTTCCATTTATGTTTAGAAAGTTCTTAGAATTTGGGAACATGTCTGTTATTCTTCCAATTATATAGTTACATGACTTCACCAGTGCCGTCTGTATCAGGTCTTTCCTAACTCTCTTTGGCCCATTTTGAATATCTACATTATTTGATATCTGTTAGGAGTATTTCTTAAATATGAATGTCCATAGGAGTCACCTGAGTATCTTATGAAAATACAGATTCCATTTCGGTAGATCTGGGATAAAGCCCGAGGTTGTATTTCTGACAACCTCCTCGGCAATGCTGGCATTGCTGCTCCATGGACCACAGTTTAAATACCAAGGTCCTTCAGCATTTATAGCCTGAATGACATCTTTTTTCCTTTTAAGTGTTTCAGTTATTTTTCATGTCCATTAAAAATATCTTCCAATTGAGATAGCAAATCACTCTCTTAAAATTATGAAAATTGCTTCTAAAATATTGCCACATCAACTGTATTAGTCTTGAGCATATAATATTTGCTTAGCAAAAGTTTTGGAAATTTTGGAAAGTATCTACAAAACTTATTTATTTCTTCATATAACCAATGGTATGTCCAGCATTGTTTGTGGTGCTAAAGGTAGAGTAGTAGAGACAGAGCCTTTGTCCTCGTGGAGTTTACAGTCTGCAGTTAGACTCAAGGAAGTAAACAGGTTACTAAATGCTTTTTCATTACACCAGTAACTCAGAAATCACCCGTAATGTTTTACGATGCAGTAAAACAGACATGCACTTCCAATTTTCCTCAGGTTATGTTCAACTTTCTTATTAACATCCTACCAGTAGAAAAAGCAGGGTAATTTCAGTATTAAAAGGAAAATAGGTTAATCTTGGTCAAAATTAAGAGCATAAGAGTAGAGGATTAAAATACTTGGAAAAGATTATAAAATAATGAAAAATGTATATAAGGTCACTTAAAAGATTATATACGATAAAAACATATAACCAGCAAGAACATACAACCAGCAAAAACAAATAAAAACAAACTTTCTAGAAGCTAAAAAGAGAACAAATATAACAGAAAAATACTATTTTTAAAAAGTAATTTTCTATTTTGAAGTGAATTGTAAGCTATGGCACTGTTAAAAACTGTGATATCCAAAAGGATATGCAATAAAATAAGAAAAATCACTTTAGAAGGGGTTTTATTATTGTAATGTAAGATTTATATTTTATGTATTATTCTGAAGCTTGTTTTTTCCATTAACAAGAACCCCTTTCCATATATTCCATTTCTTTCTATTTATGGCAGCAACTTAATGTATCTCTTTAATTTCCAAATAAAGCATATTTGGAGTATTTTCTATTTTTAAAATTGTACACTTGGTACTCAATTGGCAATCATTAACACAGTTGTCTTCTCCCATGTTTGTACTTCTATATAATAAATTCATTCAAGAAGAACATTAGTATTAATTTGTTAGGCCATAACAAGAAACCACAGGCTGGGTGGCTGAAAGAGAAGAAATGTATTTCTCACAGTTCTGGAAGCCAAAAGTCCAAGATCAAGGTGTTGTCAGGGTTGGTTTCTTCTCAGCCCTTGCTCCTTGGCTTGTAGATAGGCATCTTTTCCTTGTGTCTTCACATGGTCTTACCTCTGTGTATGTCTGTGTCCTAATCCCATTGTCTCATAAATATACCTGTCATACTGGATTAGGGTCCATCCTAATGACCCCATTTTAACTTGATCATCTCTTTAAAGACCCTATCATGAAATACAGTCTGAGGCACTAGAGGTTAGGACTCCAGCATGAATTAGGGTGGGGAATACAATTCAGTCTATAAAAATCCTGGTCAAATGTTTTGTACATTTGATTATTTGCTAAATTTTACTTATGCTTCAGCAACATGGCACAAATTTTTATTCCAACCAGAAGTTTTTTCTCCTCCCTCTCATCTCTGCTTTTTTAGTAGTCATTTGTTTTTCTTTTATGTTAATTGAACAGTTGTATTTTTATCCGCTACCAAGTGATGGAGATGAGACCTTCTGCTGGAGGTAATGCGGAGACACAGAACATTGGTGATCACCTCAAGTTACCGCATTAGAAAGACTACCTAGGCAGTGTGTGCAGGGTGGATTGCATTGAGGAGAAACTTGAAGTGAATAGAATCTAATTGCATAGCAATTGTCACCATCCATGTTTTACATAATGATGGACAGAAAGAGGTGGTGGCAGTAGGAATGTGAAGGAAGATGATAATGGAAGAGGCAGCAGGAATGGAGAACAGTAGTGCTGGGATGGACTATATTGGAAATGATAATTTTGTTTTCTAAAACACACCTTGGAACACAATATCATGTGTTTTAAGAGAGCTCAGGGCTTCTGATCACTAGTTATAAATTATTTAACTTGATGTTCTAACATAGACTTACAATCTTACTAGTTAGGAGTCCTAAGAAGAAGGTGTCACTGGTATTCAGTGGAAAATAAATTAGGCAAGTGTGTGACATATGAAAGAAGCATATCATGCGAAAGTGAAAACACATTTGTAGGAAAAGATTTGGAAGATGTTTTATATTGTTTGCCTCAGTGTCATATTTTTTTTAAAAAAAACCAAGAATATTATCAGGAATAATAAATGAACTATAAAACAAAGAATGGAAAACCAGAACTCTGCTCTTAATGACAGTGTATACAGAGAGAAATATACTGAATTTGAATCCAGGTTCTGCAGTTTACTAGCTGTGTGAATTTAGATAGCTTATTTTTATTTTTCTGAGGTCTGGTTTTCTCACTTATAAAATGGGTATTATAATATATACTTAAATGTGTTATTGAATTGTATTAAATATTCTTTGTGAAATATTTAGAATGTACCACAAATGACAGCTTTTATTATTAATGTTACTATTATTGGCACTGCCTTTTTCTCACAGACTGTGATACATACAGTCTGTTTCCCTAAGTGTCATATAAGTTCTTTCAGAGAAGACTACCTACCTTAAATCAGTGTGCGTTCTAGCCCTGATCACAGAGGTTGGTGCATGCTTATTTTAGAAATGATGATCTTGGAAGTACTACATTTAGGCTAAATGCAGACACATGATGTGCTTAGAACACAGCAGAATGTAAGAGAAAGCCCTGCAATTAAGAACCCGATACAACTGAAGACATTATTTTTAAAAAATAACTTCCTATTTGAAATGAATTGTAAGCCATTGCAGTGTTAACAACTGTAATGACTGCTCACACACTCCAGCAATCCTTGCTTGCTGAAACATTTTTACTTACTTTGGTGAGAAAAGATTCTACTGAAACATTTTTACTTACTTTGGTGAGAAAAGATTCATCACTTTGAATGCTGGATCTCCTCTGAATTATATCACTCCCCAAATGATTGACAGTCATTATAGTTTTACCAGGTGTAACTGAAGATAGCAAATATTTTAATACCTGAATATTAATATTAATATAAATTTCCAGGGGTGTTCATACATCAAAGAAAGTAATCCTGAAAGCTGATATATTTAAGTTCAGGGAACTCTGAAGATATTATGGTAACTTTTTTCAGCTCCGTGGCTTTGGAACTTTTCTATAAATGTGAGGAAATGGGGCCCACATGTGAGTGAGTGTGTGTGTGTGTGTGTGTGTGCACACGTGCACCATGGAGATATATATATACACACATACATATAGCAGCAAAGTTAGGGTCATTATTTCAAGAAATGGTAAGGGCTTAATTAAATACAACAATAATAGGAATTTTATTAATTGTAGGTATTTTCCATACTAATTCTCAATATTAATTTAGACTAAGGAACAACTAAATCCTTCAGGAGGCAAGCTCTTCTTGAGTAAACAAGTAGAAGTTGTCCGGTACCACATAGTAAAATGATTTAAAATGATGACAGGACAGGAAAGAAATAGTAATCAACAATCATTTTTCCTATGAAAATTAATTATAAATAATTTAATATCAATACAGATGAGAGTGAAAATGTAAAAAAATATGATTTCTTATGTAAAAAAGGGAGAAAAGTGAAGCCACCAAACATATCCCTTAAAATAGATTAGGAGAACACAGTTTCAGTTTCAAAACTTGACCCATCTGGATTCCTAGGAGCACAACGCTGATAAATATCTCCTTATTCAGATTATTATTTTTTTTAATTTTTAAAAAAATTACTTATTTATTTTTCGCTGCATTGGGTTTTCATTGCTGTGCACTGGCTTTCTTTAGTTGCAGCGAGCGGGGGCTACTCTTCGTTGCGGTGTGCGGGCTTCTCATTGCGGTGGCTTCTCTTGTTGTGGAGCATGGGCTCTAGGTGTGTGGGCTTCAGTAGTTGTGGCACGTGGGCTCAGAAGTTGTGGCTCATGGGCTCTAGAGTGCAGGCTCAGTAGTTGTGGTGCACAGGCTTAGTTGCTCCGCAGCATGTGGGATCTTCCCATACCGGGGCTCGAACCCGTGTCCCCTGTATTGGCAGGCGGATTCTTAACCACTGCGCCACTAGGGAAATCCCTACTCAGATTATTTTAAAATAAAAATCATCTGATATCAGTTCCCCTTTTGACACCAGACTATATCAGTTAATCATTTCAGATCCTCCCAGTCACTTTCTTCCAAAGAATGCTAATATAATTCTCACTGAAATATACAATCAGTAGGAAAAAGAATGCAATCATCTTCAGAGGAAGCATTTGCCAAGCTTTTTCTCCATACTGTATTTTTTGAAAAGAAATGCCAATGGTGCTAGAAATTTTATTTTAAAGTGATTATATTAAAAAAAAATCCTACTCCTCTCTTGACCACTTAGGACCAAATTTCTCAATAAATTACCTTTAAAAAAAAAAACAAGGTATTTTGCAAAATTAAGGCAGGAGATAAACTAAAAAAATCTGTATTCCATATTGTATAAATATTTATTTTTTAACAATAGGAAAAAACAATTGGAGAAAATTAGGATGATAAACCAGACAAATATTTCTCTCCTTACTGTTCCCTACCACACACAATGAATTTTGGAAATTTGAATAACACTCTTAATGACTAAGCAGATCTTTCAGTATGTGATAACTTCTACATGTAAGTTTAATTAAAATAATTTTTATCCCAAAGCAAAGTAACCTGATGCTGTTTTTAGGTAGCTAAATTGATTTTGAAACATCGGAAATTGTTCAGTGACCATAACAGGATTTCAGTTTGGGAAATGCTGAACTAGGTAGATTGTTTTTAAAAAGGAGGTAGAGAGCAGGGACTTATTTTATTTTAAAGTATCCAGGTAATGTATTTTTATGAAGAGCATTGATATGTATTTTGATATTGAGTAGTAGTAGTATATTCAAAACTTAATAGCTACTACTTCATGCTGTTAAATAATATACAACAAACATGACAGAACATCTCTTGGATCATGTTCAGTTATGATATTAAAGTTAAACAGACTAGGAAAATTTAACAATTTTAAGATTAAGATTTTTTGATAGAAAAAGGTATCTAAATCACTTTTTTTTTTACAGTATTTAGTTGTATAATACCTCAATTTGCAAACAATATTTTCAATGCATTCCTTAAAGACTTTCTGTTAGTAAAAGACTCAAAAGCTTTAAAGGATTCCTAGTATGACAGAGTGAGGAGCTCTGTAGACATGCCCTCCAGCAAAACTGGAGAAAATTATTAAAAATAAAATACCAACCATTAAAATCTCTGGAAATGGTCTTAAGGGCATACAGCAACAAAGAAACTTCTATTCAAAAAAATCTGCTAAAACTGGTAAGAACAATTAGGTCTGTGACTGTTGAACCAAGACATACTCCATCTCTCCCCTCTCTCAGATCAGTGAGATGAAACTCCAGCTCCAGGCTGGTACAGCCAAAAACACAAGGCCCCCTTACCACCTATAACTCCTAGTTAGAGGGATATTTTCCCAGAAGCTGGACATCAAAATTTCTCATCCTGTCCCCAGCTACTTGTTATTGAGGTTGAATTCTGGGAATGTGGAACAGTGAGATTGGAGGGTGCTTTCTCCCACTTGGTCCCCACTCGTGAGATGAAGTTTCTACCTTGGACATGACAGCACTGAAGATGCTAGGGCCTTGTTCTCTCTTGCCTTGACTTGTGGAGCAGGGATTCCATATCAGGAGTGGGAAGCAAAAGAGACCTGGGGCTGTTGCCCTCCCACTCAAACAAAATGTTCTGTTCCTAAATTGGGGGTCACTTGGAGAGAAGTACACTATTGTCCCACCCCTAGCACTAGAGATATGGCCCAAAGTTTTTGCCCAAGGAAGTAGTCCATATTATAGAGAGTTCTTAATCTCTTTTCAATTAAGTCTTTTCAAAGACTTAATTTGCAACAGAGTTTGGAGAAGTTTAAATCTCAGGGCAGTCAAAAAACAGTGGAGACTGTCATGAAAGATAAGGGTGAGATAGATTCATTGAATTCATTGAAGATATAAGCTAAGCTGTTGGCAGGCTCATTTGCAAGAGATAATGAGGAAAGAGACAGCAGAGAAGAGCCTTTCTGGGTGAAGACAAATATCAACACTAACCATAGGAGTATCTCTTAAAGGAGTCTAGGTTGATTGGATCCGTCTGTGAGCAAGTTATGTACTAGGGTCTTGTTGTCAACAGTAGACTACCAGCCAGTAATTAGTGGAGCTTAACAGATGGGTATGGATAAGGAAAGAGTCTTGCTGAAGGCAGTGTTATCCAAGGTGACTGTGGGCATAACCAAGGCTGTGTCCCCTGAGAAACAATATCAAAGTTTTCAATACTGCAGGGAGAAATAGACTCCACCAAGGTAATCCAGCCAACCAGTCAGCTGGATTCATTATGGAAATTGATCATCTGGTTTTAAAAACTCATATAGAATTACAAGAGAATTGGAATAGTCAAAAACGACCTTGATAAAGAAGAAAATAGGAAAAGTCACATTTTCCTATTTCAAAACTTACTGCAAAGAAATATAAATCAAAACAGTGATACTTGCCAATGTGGAACTGGCATTAAAAATAGACTTAAAGATCAATGAAATAGAATTGAGCTCAGAAATAAATGTGTCTGTGGGTCTAATACAATTCAATGGAGAACAAAATCTTTTAAAAAATGGTAATGGGACAACTGGATAACCACATGCCAAAGGATGAAACTGGACTGTTTCTCCTCAGGCCATATACAAAAATTAACTCACAGTATATCAGAGACCCAAATGTGAGAGCTAAAATTATACAACTCTTAGAAGAAAACATAAGAATAAATCTTTTTGAACTTATATAAACAACTGGTTCTTAAAGAAGAAGAACAAAAAATAGAGAAGTTGGACTTCATCAAAATTAAAAACTTTTCTGCTTCAATGAACACTATTATGAAAACTAAAAGACCACCCACAGAATGGGAGAAAATATTTGCAAATCATGTATCTGATAAAGGACTTGCACTTTGAATATACGAAGAACTCTTACAACTAACTATTTGTGACCCAAGATATGATCTATCCTGGAGAATGTTCCATGAGCACTTGAGAAGAAAGTGTATTCTGTTGTTTTTGGGTGGAATGTCCTATAAATATCAATTAAGTCCATCTTCTTTAATGTATCATTTAAAGCTTGTGTTTCCTTATTTATTTTCATTTTGGATGATCTGTCCATTGGTGAAAGTGGGGTGTTAAAGTCCCCTACTATGATTGTGTTACTGTCGATTTCCCTTTTTATGGCTGTTAGCATTTGCTTATGTACTGAGGTGCTCCTATGTTGGGTGCATAAATATTTACAATTGTTACATCTTCTTCTTGGATTGATCCCTTGATCATTATGTAGTGTCCTTCTTTGTCTCTTGTAATAGTCTTTATTTTAAAGTCTATTTTTTCTGATATAAGAATTGCTACTCCAGCTTTCTTTTGATTTCCATTTGCATGGAATATCTTTTCCATCCCCTCACTTTCAGTGTGTATGTGTCCCTAGGTCTGAAGTGGGTTCTCTTGTAGACAGCATATATATGGGTCTTGTTTCTGTATCCATTCAGCCAGTCTATGTCTTTTGGTTGGAGCATTTAATCCATTCACATTTAAGGTAATTATCAATGTGTATGTTCCTATTACCATTTTCTTAATTGTTTGTTTTTGTAGGTCCTTTCTTCTCTTGTGTTTTCCACTTAGAGAAGTTCCTTTAGAGCATTTGTTGTAGAGCTGGTTTGGTGGTGCTGAATTTTCTTAGCGTTTGCTTGTCTGTAAAGCTTTTGGTTTCTCCATCGAACAACTAACTATTAAAAAGACAATTCAATTTAAAAGTGAGCAAAGGATCTGACTAGATATCTCTTATAATGTCTGTAATAAGACACTGAGCATATGAAGAGATGCTCAACAATCATTAGTCAACAGAGAAGTGCAAATCAAATTCATAATAAGATACCACTTCACACTCACTAGGATGGCTAAAATCAAAATTCAAATAATAAATGTTAGTGAGGGTGTAGAAAAATTGGAACCCTCAGGCACTGTTGGCTGAAATATAAAATAGTGCAACCACTTTGGCAAACAGTCTGGAAGCTACTCATATGGTTAAACATAAAATTACTGTATGACCCAACAATTCCATTCCTTTGCATATACCCAAGAGAAAAGACTTATGTCCACCCCAAACGTGTACGTAAATGTTTTCTGCAGCATTATTCTAATAGCCAAAAGGTGTAAACAACCTAAATACCCATTATTTATAATATATTAAAAAAATGTAGATCCATTCAATGGAATATAATTTGGCATGAAAAAGCAATGGATCACTGATACATGGTATAATGTGGATGAACTTTGTATAGATTATGCTCAGTGAAAGAATCCAGTCTGGAAGCCAGCATATCATATGATTCCATTTATAGTAAAATGCCCAGAAGAGGCAAATTTATAGAGACACAGAGTAGATTAGTGGTTGCTTAGGGTTGGGTGGTATGATAGGATAAGCAGAGAGGGGTAGTAGCTACATGGTATGGATTTTGTTTCTTTAGGTGATTAAGATGTTCTGAAATTAACTGTGGTTATATTTGTGCTTATCTGTGAATATACTAACAATCACTGAATTATACAATTTACATGGGTAAATTACATGGCATGTGAATTATATCTCAACAAAGCTGTAATAATAGATTCAAAAATCTAGTCAACTTGAAATCCAGTTCAATAGTATGATACAATTTACTTACTGGAGTGTTAATGGAAATATTCTTGGCTGCACAACATACATAGAAAACATTGTTTTTAAATTAAACAGGCATAAATAAAGTGGAGAACACACTCTTAATACACACCTGATAATGCTGACTCTTATTTACATTTCACTTGTAGAAGAAATCAGACTCATTTTTGAAAAGCAACATCTACATTTAGCAATGCTTTATTGGATCAAGTCTAAAACTGACTTTATAAAGCATTTTGCATAGAGAGCATATTCTCAATGAATTTAGACTCTGAACTCACACATACACAAAGAAAGAAAGAGAGAAATAATAATTTTGCCAGTGATATTTGAAGCTAAATCACAAATATATTTAACTTTTACTGGGGTCAGCTTCCCTATTATTTCCAATGGAAAGGCTGTAGTGTTTTGGTATTCTTAAGAGCAAAGCTTTGAGCATAAACAGCTTTAATACAACAAAAGGTATCATTATTGAATGACTAGTGGTTACTGTTGAAAAGATAAAATAGGCACATTAAAAAAAATTTTTTAAATCACCCTTGACTTATTTATTTATTTATTTAGGCTGTGTCGGGTCTTAGTTGTGGCACACGGGGATCTTTGTTGAGGCATGCAGGATCTTTTCATTACCGTGCATGGTCTGCTCGGGTTTCTCTCTAGTTGCAGTAGGCAGGCTTCTCTCCTAGTTGCGGCCCATGGGTTTTCCTCTCTCTAGTTGTGGCGCGCGGCCTCCTGGGTGCGTGGGGCTCTGTAGTTGTGGTGCGCGGGCTCTGGCACACATGGGCTCTATAGTTTGCGACACGCAGGCTCTCTAGTTTGAGGTACAGGAGCTCAGTAGTTGTGGCACATGGGCTTAGTTGCCCCGTGGCATGTGGAATCTTAGTTCCCCAACCAGGGATCAAACCCACATCCCCTGCATTGGAAAGCAGATTCTTTATCACAGGACCACCAGGGAAGTCCCTGGCACGTTAAAATTTTGAAGAGTTTATTTCAGCAAATGTTGATTTCAGTTGGGCGGCATGGAACCAAAAGTGATTAGTAGCACTCCACTTACAGGAGCTAGCTGCAAGGTTTTTATACAGAAGATGCAGAAGCAAAGCTATGCAAGGGAATTATCTGATTGGCTATAGCTTAAGTGGTTACACAATACTATTTGTGATTGGTTGTTCTTAAGTTTCACTTTCTCAGATTCCAGTGCTTTACCTCTGGCTTAGGTTTTGGTTTGCTTACCTGGCATACCAGGGCATCACTCTAAAGGCCTCCTTGATTAATTAATTTAACATTACCAAGAACTGCGCTGTCACTTTTGCTTGGATCCTCTTTTTTTACTTTGACAGTGGCAGAGTTTACGGTTTAACTTTGCTCAGCTTCCCTTGTGATTTGTCATGTCGGAGATACAGACTTTAATTTATTAAGGCCTAAGGTAATAAAGGAGTTAATTTAGCGCTTAGTGAGTAAAATGTGTTGGGACTTAAATGACACCAGGGTCTTATTCCTGCTGATCCACAAATTCATGCCTTGAACTGCCTTACATTGCCCACTCTGTATTTCACTCCTAGCTTTAAATACTGATGCCACAATTTGGGATATATAATCTTCTTTTTTAGCCCCTCAGCATGCTGCCATCTGTACCTAGAACCATGAACGGAGCTGTAACTTTCCTGTGGTAATTTAGACAGCCCATTCACAGACAACTTGTGATAATATAATTCCTGGCTTGATCTGTGGGAAGTTATTCCATCTCCCTTCTCCTCATCCCTAACTGGTTTGTCTGCAAGCTAGATAAGAATAAAGAAAGAACGCTTGTTCTTAGGGAAATAAAGATGAAGAATAGAGTCATTACTCACAATTTGTGTATGTTGGAAAGAAGCATTTTGAACTGAACCATCTAATTTAAAGTTCCTTTTTAGAATTGGGCAAATGAGAAATTATGGTAGTTGGACTACATCTATGGTTCATTTGTTTTCTTTATATAGATTTTTTTACTTAATATTGACTAATATTTATTGACCATTGTGTGCTCTGTACTATTATAAGCATATTAATATTAATCCTTATGAAGACTATGAAATAGATACTATTATCCCAAATTTATTTACTTTTTATTAATTAATATATTTATTTTTTGTGCTTCAATAATTTTATGGATTATACTCCATTTAAAGTTATTACAGGGACTTCCCTGGTGGTGCAGTGGTTAAGAATCCGCTTGCCGATGCAGGGGACACGGGTTCGATCCTTGGTCTGGGAAGACCCCACGTGCCACGGAGCAACTAAGCCCGTGTGCCACAACTACTGAGCCTGCACTCTAGAGCCCGCAAGCCACAACTACTTAGCCTGCATGCTAAGTACTACTGAAGCCCACATACCTAGAGCCTGTGCCCTGCAACAAGAGAAGCTACTGCAATGAGAAGCCCACACACTGCAATGAAGAGTAGCCCCTGCTCGCTGCAACTAGAGAAAGCCCGCGTGCAGCAATGAAGACTTAACGCAGCCAAAAATAAATAAATAGATAAATTTATTTTAAAAAATAAAGTTATTACAAAATAATAGCTATATTTCACTGTACTGTAAAATATATCCTTGTTGCTTATTTAATTTATAGATAGTAGTTTGTATCTTTTTAATCCCCTACCCTAACTTCCCCCTTTCCTCTCTCCACTGGCAGCCACTAGTTTGTTTTGTATATCTGTGAGTCTGTTTCTGTTTAGTTACACAAATTTGTTGTTTCTTTCCACATATAAGTGATAACATACAGTATTTTTCTCTGATTCCTTTCACTAAGCATAATACTCTCTAGGTCCATCCATGTTGTTGCAAATGGCAGAATTTCATTATTTTTTATGGCTAAGTAATACTCCATCATGTGTATATACATATATATGTCTGAGAAGTTGTCTCTCTTTCTATTCTAAATGATAATCTTGCTGGGTAGAATATCCTAGGTTGCAGGTTTTTCCCTTTCAGCACTTTGAATATAACAAACCACTCCTTTCTGGCCTGCAAAGTTTCTGCAGAAAAGTCAGCTGATATTCTTATGGGGGTTCCTTTGTATATGCCCCTTTGTTTTTCTCTTGCTGCCTTTAGAATTCTCTGTTTATCTTTAAGCTTTGCCATTTTAATTATGATATGCCTTGGTGTGGGTCTGTTTGGGTTCATCTTGTTTGGGACCCTCTGTGCTTTCTGTACCTGGATATCTGTTTCCTTCTTCAGGTTTGGGAAATTTTCAGTCATAATTTAATGAAATATATTTTCCACCCCCTTCTCTCTCTCATTCTTCTCCTGTTGTCTCACTCTCAATTGAGACCAGTTCCTCTGTCTTTTCATTTTGCTTAACTTTCTCTGTCTCTATAAATGTAGGTGAAATAGTTACCTATTACGGTCTTGCAGGGACATCATTATGTGAGAGCATCCCTATACAATCTGCATGTGCCCAGTGGCTTTTTGGATTTGATCGAACAGAAGTCGTGTCTTTCCTCAGGGTGTGCTGGCAGCTATCACCTTGCTAGGAAGTGGGACTGGAGATGGAGGGGCTATGGCCTGAGCCAGGTGTGAGGAGGGTCTTCCACTCTGCTCAGGGGCTGTCACCCTCCTATTGAGGGAGGGGTCAGATCCCAAGTTGCTGGAGCAGAAGCCCTGAGCTTTGGGTCTGAGCTAACTCTGTTCCCTTCAAGTTTGTGCTCTCCCCTCTCCCAGCACCAGCACCCTTGACCCAGAGGGGAGCAACGCTGAAGCCTGTACAGGCTCTTGGCTCGTGACAGTGCATGGGCTGATGTGGGCTGGCCACAGATAGAGGTCCAGTCTGCCTCCAATATGCTTCTAGTCTGAGCTCCAGGAATGGCAGCCCCTTCTCATGTGAGGCTCTTTTGCAGGGCCAGTGTGATGTCTTGGTGTGTATCAGGGTGTGAGCTGTGGCGGTCCAGCTGCCGTCAGAGATAGGGACCTCCCATAATGTGCTGCCTGTGTAAGAGCCAGCAATGGCCGCACTTGCTGCGCTCAGATGCAGCTCTGGGTCTGAGTCATTTCTGTATCCCGTGGCTGAACTCTCTCCTTGGTTGTGGCAGCCCTCACTCCAGTGGGGAGCTGCAAGTGGAAGTAAGCAGGGCTGGAACATTCACTCAGCTCAGGCTCAGGCTCATGCTGTTGTGGTCATGAGAAACCGGCAGCCGCTGGGGTAGTCCTCCATCTGCCCGCTTCGCCCTGTCTCAGGAGCACTCATGTGCTCCTCACAAGCAGAGTCCGTGCTTCCCGTAGCCCTCCTGTTAGTCCGCACGGCTGCCCGACCAGCAAAGTGGGCTTGTCTTCTCTGTGTTGGACCCAAGGACTGGGGTACCCAATATGTGGCTTGGATTGCTCGCTCCCCAGGGTGGACTCCACCCATGTTTCTCCCTTTTCCTCAGAGTCCTGCCCCAGGGCACAGGTCCTGACCTGATTGCTTCTTTTCTCTTCCTACCTGATTCCTTTTGGATCTTTCTTACAACCTTGAATGTACTTGAGTCTTCCTGCCAGTTTCCAATTAGTTTTCAGTGAGAATTGTTCCACATATTGATGTATTTTTGATGTGTTCATGGGGCGAGGTGAGTTACACATCCTCCTAGTTTGCCATTTTTTTTTTTTTTTTTTTTTTTGCTATTTCAGTTGTCTCGTTTGATCATTTTTTTGTTGCTGGTTTCATTTTTAATTTTTATTGATGTATAGATGATTTACATTTTAGGTATATAGCAAAGTGATTTAGTTATATATTTTAAATATATATAATAGTGCATATATATTATATATAGAGTTATATATATTCTTTTTTAGATTCTTTTCCATTATAGGTTATTATAAGATATTGAATGTAGTTCCCTGTGCTATACAGTAGGTCCTTGTTTATCTATTTTATATATAGTAGTGTGTATCTGTTAATCCCAAATTCCCTATTTTGCCATCTTGTTTCTTGTTCTATCCCAATTTTATATCAAGATGTTAAGCAACTTGCCTAAGGCCACCCAGCTAGTGAACAGCAGAACCAGCTGGCTCATTGAATAAAGGGTCCTTAAATGGTAGTCATAAACCTGTACCATTTCTGGACATGGATATAGCATCATTTTCTATTTCTAGAACACAAGATAACATCCAGGGCAGCATTATGTTTCCTGTTTGGAGCTCAGAAATTATATTTGAAGGAAAGCATCCATCATGGAAAGAAAATAGGCTATTTCTAGTATGTTAAAAAGTGTTGCACAAAAATGTGTTCGGTTGTTTCAATGAATGACAAAATTCAAGAACTAAAAGGGATCACAGTCATGTATCTTAAGCACTGTGTCTAACATATATATGGAAATTAACAAATGTTACTGCCTTTAACTTTACTACTCATGTTCTGAGTTAGCATACCTTTAAGCTATTCTTTAATGATAGCTATGCATCTTTTTATTAGAAATAAATTACCTGAAAAATGATTTAGGGATACAGTTCTTTCACAAAACTGTGAAGGACAGTAAAGTTACAGAAGGTAAGGAAAATTAAAAAGCAAAAATATAAAGTGGCTTGAGATTCATATTTCTGTGTCTCTATTAACAGAATGAGAATTTAAAAGATTGTCTAAGTTTGATATGATAGCAATTAATAATTATGTTTGGTATATACATTAAGTTGTATGACTTTTTCTTTTTAAAAAGTAAGGCTGATTTTTTTCAACAATTCTTTTTCACTTATGAGACTATTAATCAAAATATGAAGGGAACCAAAATTAGAAAAATGATTATTTTAGGGAGGAGTATTACCTCTCATCTTAGAAGACTAATCTTACACAAGGAAAATGAGATTTGAGGGATGTATTTTTTACAGTTTGCTTGGAAAAATTATTTATTATTTGTTATTTAAAATTCTGAATATGTCACAGACTGGTTTATCAAACTAATACATGCTTTTTCTAGAAAATGAATGTATTTCAGTGTAAAGCCTCTCATCTAAAATTATATTAGAAAAGAAAAAAAATGTAAATAATATCTTGGTAAATATGTTATATAAAATCAAGTAGATGTTAAAGATTTGGGAGACTCCTTAATATAACTGACTTTCTTATTTAAAGCAATTCCTTATTCTTATTTCTAAGACATACATAATATTAAATTGCTCTAAACTTATTATTATTCATTGGAAATATATGATGACATACATTTCAGAATATTTGTGTAATAACGCAAGTATTAAAAGAGCTTGAATAGAGGATTGAAATGGAATGGACTACACATAGAAGCATAAGCGGAGACTTCAAAATTCCATTTCTTTAATAAGCGCTTACTGTGATAGGCAATACTTCATGGTCATTTACAGCTGGGAATGGTTCCTTCCATTAACCAAAGGTGGAAATATACGAGAAGAAGGAGGTATGCAGGGGAAACATTTTGAATATATTGATTTCTAGATATCTATGAAACATAAGGTGGGACAGTTCAGTAGGTAAGTGAAAATATAGGTCTGGAACTCATGGGTGTAGTTTGATAAAGGGATAGATTTGAGATTTATCAGTGTGTGGAAATTGAAGTGTAGATTGTCTATTTCAGGTTTGATAATTTTCAGAGGCATTGGTCAATATGTGAAAGCTAGCAGGAAGAAAATGGGCTTATAAAAAGGGATGGGCATTAGACTGAGGAAAGAGGTAGATAAGGGGACCAAGGGGCTCAATAACATGAAAGAGTAGCTGTATTAAATACACAGAAAAGAGAGTTGGGAGAGGCTCTGTCACAAAGTGAGATTAGTTAATCTTGATGATGCTAAGGTTTGAGTTGTGCCATGCCGCCCCAAATATATTGAAGAAAAGCTGTCAAGGGTCTTAAAGAGTCTAAAATGTTGGAACTACCATCTGATTGGGACATACATGGCAATAAGGTGGCAGACATTAGGGTGAAGAGGAAGACTTTGAATTAGAAATCACAGTCTGGGTGAATTGGAGTTAGTGTATGAAAATGAGGAGGTTTCTTATATGCAAATTCTGCAGTTACACACATCCATTCTGACTACTGAATTAGCGAGTAAACTAGCTCATATTATGTTTTTACCCAATCTTATAAATGCAGAAATTTGGAATGTTCAGTTCAACTGTGGTTAAAAAAAAAAGGTTTCCAACACTTTCTATATAACTCCTTCCTAATCTAAGCCTGTTACAGCAAGAGCAGGATTTGTTGTGCAAAACTGCTAGATTTAAACAGTGAAATGATATCTGAAAGAAACTTCCCAACTATACAGAAGACCTACTTTCAGGATCTCTTCCTGATTCTAGTGAGTAAATATATCTTGATTGAAATGAAAGTTTGATACATTTGCTGTGCCTCTGAAGTTTATTAATAAGCTACTTCATGCCAGTTAAATGCAAAGTATAAAAAAGACTGGAGAAGTATAGCAAGTTTGAAATCTCTTAACACCAGCGTCAGCAAACTGGCTTAAAGTGAAAGGGCCTGAGTCTTTATTTCAAAAGTAGTTTAACAGAAAGAAAAGTAGAGCCAAATAAGGAAAAATATTACTTAAGATAACATACCTCATTTGAGTCACTATATATTTCTTACCATCTGTTAAACATAACAATTTTAACCAGAGTAGAGCTCACCAGAAGTAAGTGCATGTTTATTTCAACAAAGAGATATTCTACCTTATATTCTTCAGATAACTGCTCACAAGTCACCTGTCCAGTTTATCATGTGGATATTGACACAACATTAGACTTCACAGATACATTGGGAATTGCTGCAGTTCTCAAACATTAGATGTGTGAGTGAGGGTGATAGGTGAGAAAATGAAGAAAAAAGAGATGTTCTAATGTATTTTGCAAATGCTCAAGAATGAGGAAGAGGATTTGAGTCATCCAACAGAGGAAGTAGATTGCCATTTATCTTTAATTTATCCCATCTACCACAGTTCACTTCAATTGGCAAAACATAGAGGCATGTCAGTCAACTGTCATCAGCATTGTTAGATTGTTTTGTTACTTTGCATCAGTGAGAAAATTCTTCATCTTGAGGATCTTAGTTTGATTTCTGCCTTAGTAAATACTGGTACTATACCACTTCGGAGGCCAGTCCCTTAAAATTTGTTGTATTGAAATAAAATCTGAAAAAGATTATAGAAAACAATCACCAGATAATGGCATCATTTCTAGACTATCTAACAAACTAAATTCCTAAACTTATTTTTAAAAATCTGTCAAGATAATTTAAATTCTTAGTTGTGAAACAGGATACGAAGTTCTGTTTATAGATATGTGGAGAGAACACTGCTTATTTCCTGACCTTCTATCAAACAGGAGAAATAGAAGTCGTTTGGAAAGCTTTTTCCTAAGGTAAGG
Organism: Phocoena sinus; assembly: GCF_008692025.1. Lineage (NCBI taxonomy): Eukaryota > Metazoa > Chordata > Mammalia > Artiodactyla > Phocoenidae > Phocoena > Phocoena sinus. The sequence goes on along the minus strand of NC_045775.1, from coordinate 48,202,683 downwards.
GCTATACACAAAATAAAAGAACAGCTGTACTTAGGATGACCCTGTGAGGTCCTTCCAGTTTTGTAACTCATCCCAAGCAACCCCAAGACCTAGAGCGTGTATGCTAATATTATGCTATCAGTAGTGTCAGCATGACAAGGACAAAGAAGGTTGATAATCATCTGTGATTTATATGCAGGGACAGCCACCCAGAGCAATTACACTGTTTTGAGGCAATCTGCTCTTGAACAGTTTAAGCCAGATTTACTAGACATAAACATTCTATTTGTCACACTGTGTTCAACAATACTTTAAAATCATAATTCCAATGATTAAGATATTACCTCCACCTCATAATTTTCAAACTGATATGTCAGTAAATATAAGAAAAAGAAAAATAAACATTTTTATCATTTAAGCAGACAACTGATTTTTAAAATGTATTATTTAATATTTTAGAACATAGATGAGCTCATGGGTATCTGAAAACCTTGGTTTGTTCTCTTTCCAAAATGTTTTCTCCTGGTGTGATTTCTTAACTAGCTTTAGCGTTTTTTTCCAGCTTTTTTCCCCCATGTACTCAAAGCTGAAAGTGACCATTTTACCAGTGAATCATTATTTTTAAGTCAGACTGAGCATTTATGATAGTGAAAACAAAAATTGGATAATATTCCTTCAGGCTTGATACTTTTTGAATGTCCTTTTCCACTCAAGTGAGCTGAATTGGCAGGTGGGGAAAGATCTATTTGAAACATTTTATAAAATAAAAGCATTTCTGAGAGATTTAGCTATGTAGAAATATTTGGTGCTAAAGGGAATCATCTTTTCAGTCTTGTTTACTGAGTACTTAGTTCATATGTTATAAGCCGGTAAAAGTTATTAAAGAAGCTCTGTGAGAGTTTATAGTCTAAAAGAGGAGCTGAGACAAAGTGAGAGAGTGGCATGGACATATATACACTACCAAATGTAAAGTAGACAGCTCGTGGGAAGCAGCTGCATAGCACAGGAAGATCAGCTCGGTGCTTTGTGTCCACGCAGAGGGGTGGAATAGGGAGGGTGGGAGGGACACACAAGAGGGAGGGGATATGGGGATATATGTATACATATAGCTGATTCACTTTGTTATACAGCAGAAACTGACACAACAATGTAAAGCAATTATACTCCAATAAAGATATTAAAAGAAAAAAAAAAGAGGAGCTAGTCAACATTGATAGAGTATTTACTCTATCGCAAGCACTAATTTAAGCACTTTACAAACATTAATGTATTTAATCCTTGTAACAACCCTAAGATGCAAGTATTATTAGTCACATTTTAGAGATAAGGACAGAGATACAGATAGATTGAGTGACTTGCTCAAGGTCACCAACTATGTTAACATTTAGCTAAGCAATGAGGTTATTTGCAGGAATTTGAGAGAGCTAAATTATATGGCATCATTTTTTCACATTTCTGAATTGGAAACAAAGTGAGAAACAGATGTTGGAGTCAAGTGGACAAAAATCAATGTGTTATTTATAATGCCTATGTTGAAGAACATGGGCATGAATTCTGTTAGCCAAGGAGGGTTGATAATATTTTAACCCTAAATTGGACACACTTATCTAGTCACTGTCCCTGGGGGTTTAAAAATCAATGATTTCCAGGGTATCTGCCTGTAAAATATGTTATAAAAGAACAGAACAGAACATATGTCCTCTGCAGGAAGTCAGATCACAAAAGAAAAAAAAAGAGCAAGGAGAAAGGAGGGAGGGGACAAACATAACATTGATACAATCTTCCTGTATCAGTTTATTTTTTCTGTAAAAATCACCACAAACTTATTAGCTTAACACATCACCTATTTGTTATCTTACAGTTCTGGAGTTCAGACGTCCTAGAATCAAGGTGTTGGCAAGGCTGTGTTCTTTGTGGAGCTCTAGGGAGAATACATGTCCTTGCATTTTCTGGCTTCTACAAGCCGCCTGCATGCTTTAGCTCATGGCCCTCTCCCTTCATCTTCAGAAGTTCATCACTCCATCCTCTACCTCTGTTGTCACATTGTCTTCTCCCTTTGACACCTGTTGCGTGCCTTTTATGAGGACTCTTGTGATTACATTAAACTCACCCGGATCATCCAGGATGGTCTTGCAATCTCAAGATCCTCCATCACATCTGAAAAGTGCCTTTTGACATATAAGGGAGCATACTCACAGTTTCCAGGGATTAGAATGTGGACATGTTTGGAGGGCAATGTTATGTCTAACACATCTCCTCAAATTCACCACTGGGATGGAGTGAATAAAAGAGAAAAAGGGTAAAAATTGTTTCTCTAGTGTGGCTCTCTTCAAATGGTATCATAATATTAGAGGAAAGAGATTCTCTCCCTAGTCAACATTTTGTAGTGTGTGGTTTCTTTCTCAGTGGATTTAACTACTAAACTCATCCTTAATCAAAGCTAGTATTGTTCCTCTCAGAACAGGAAGTCATGAGTAGCTTTTACTTTATTAACCCAGTTTCCCATTGCCAGCTAAGTTGCTTCATGTATCTTTTTGGAACCATTAGCACTTATTCCATTACTAAACGTGGGGTATTGAAGTTTTCAAGTATTATAATTGCATTGTGTATTCACCTTTTTTAATTCTATAAGTTTTTGCTTCATATATTTTGGGTTCTGTTAGGTGTACATATGCTCATGATAGCCATACTTTCTTTTTTTCTTTCTTTCTTTCTTTCTTTCTTTCTTTCTTTCTTTCTTTCTTTCTTTCTCTCTCTCTCTCTCTCTCCCTTCTTTCTTTCTTCTTCTCTTTCTTTCTTTCTCTTTCTTCTTTCTTTCTTTCTTTCTTTCTTTCTTTTCTTTCTTTCTTTCTTTCTTTCTTTCTTTCTTTTTGGCTGCATTGGGTCTTCGTTGCTGTGTGTGGGCTTTCTGTAGTTGGGGGCTACTCTTCGTTGTGGTGCACGGGCTTCTTATTGTGGTGGCTTCTCTTGTTGCAGAGCACGGGCTCTAGGCTCAAGGGCTTCAGTAGTTGTAGCTAGTGGGCTCTAGAGCACGGGCTAAGTAGTTGTAGCGCATGGGATTAGTTGCTCTGCGGCATGTGGGATCTCCCTGGACCAGAGCTTGAACCCGTGTCCCCTGCATTGGCAGGTGGATTCTTAATCACTGCACCACCAGGGAAGCATGATAGTCATACTTTCATATGGATTGACCCTTTTCACATCATATAATACTTTGTCTCTCTCTAGTAACAATAGTTACAAATTGCTGAATACTTACTATGTTCCGGGCACAGTTCTAAGCAAGTAGTATTTGTGCTTCATGTACAATTGCATTGTATTGAGACTATAAAACAAATTCTATTTTTTTCTTTTGTTTCTTACTGAAATATAATTTTCAGTAGCATTTTTATTCTTTGAGGTATTGAGGATGATATTAAATGTTTCCTTGTGCTGAAGTATTTTTCATATGTCTCATTTTGGATTATTTGTTTACTGATTGTTGAACAGTCTGAGGTCTATCCCAGACTCATGTTTTCCATCAAGTGAAGAATTGGGCTTCCCTTAAGCCTTGGTCACTGTTAACTTGTATATGGGCATTAGTCCCAATTCACCTTAAAAATATAGAAAATTTAATGATAGGATGCACTTCAAAACCAGTGCTATTAAACAGACTTCAAGATTACTTTTGCTTGTTTCAGCAAAGTTATTTTCTGATAGATTTGGTCACTAAAAAACTGCCCAATTTGCACAAACAAAAACTACATTTCCCATCAAATACTATTATCAGTTATATTTCTCTTATTCTTTCCAAACTATGAAACTTTCTTTAAAAATCAACATTTCCTGTCCCTCATCCCTTCAAACTAGGAGTAACACCACAAATCTACATTTAATTTCTAATGTGTGTGTGTGAGTGTATGTATGTTGCAATCTAAAGATGAATACCTATGTAGAGATTTTGATGGATGTGAAATGGGTGAAAGTAGAGAAAATGATATTGTTCGTACTGAATGAAAATGAAGAAGAGGAATGGTTGTTCAGTTCTCTGATTATTCTAAGACTGTAAGCTGGGAGACAGAGGTGGAGGAAGCTCTGAGTTTCCCAGTAAGGCTTTTTCAATTTTGGCAATTCTGGGTCCTCTCAGGAGCAAAATAAGTGTTTCCCACTAATTGTGATTTTAAATTCAGTTCTATGTATCTCCTACTTCAAGAACTGTTTGCTAATAGGTTTACTTTCAGGCTGATTTTTCCCCCAGTCTTTTGCAATTTTGTCATGTTCTGTCCTTTACAGTTATTTTAATGCACAGGTTTGTGAAGCATTTTTTGTCCTCATTTTTGAGATTCCCAAATTATTAATTTATCATGCTCAATTTTACACTTAATTTTGATTAGATCCTTTCTGTGGTAATAAATACATTATATATATATATGTATATGTATATATATGATTTATATAAAGTTAACATAAATTAAATTTTTCTACATATAGAACAGAGAGAAAAATTGTATAAATACAGTTTTATTTCACACTTCAGCTCTTTTGGCAACAAAATAGAGTAAATAATTTTAAATACAGTAGATCAAATTCATTAGGAAATTATTGTCTGTTTCACCCAGACTAAGAAGCCCTAAATTAATATTTTTGTATTTCTCAATATTCTTTACTTTTAAAAAAAAGAATGATTCTTTTCATAGTATTGCAATATGCAGCTCTCTGTCATGTATTATTTTTTGTGTCACAGAACAATAAAGCAGCATTTATCGGCAAACATTCATATGCCTGCTGCTGCCTCTGTCTTCTTTTCAGTACTAAAATCATCCGGAGAAAATAGACTCCAGGGAGAAAGTAAACAACTTATAGAGGAACGACACAATTCCTCAGTGCAAGTTGGCAGCATGGATTCTACATGCCAGGCTTGTTGCAGTCTGGTGAGGAATCTGTAGAGGAGCCATTACTCCTTCTCAGGGATAGCATGAGCACCATGTAAAAGGTGATAATCAGCCCTGAAAAATTGAACTGACTATTTTATTTAAAAATAGCATTGATCATAGTAGGAGTGGATTTTCAGAGGGATAATACACAGGGTTGTCACTTTGTTCATATGGGGCAAGAATGAAAAAATGAAAGAATCTGGATTTGAATTCGTAAGCTCTAGATTTGAGTCCCAGATCTTATATTACTAAGTAGATGGGCAACATAATCATTCTTGATATTCAAATCCCTTTGTTGAATAAAGAAAATATTGATACCACATCATTGTGAAGACTTAAAACTCCCAGATGATGAGGGAAATAAAGAACAAAGTACTGTTTGAGCTCCATCATGGGTGTGGTGCTATTGACAGAGAGAACATGCAAGAGTGAATATTAATATGGGGGAATTACATAGTATTGTTAGAAGAAAGTAGCCATTTAAAGTTGTTTGGATTTAAGTTACAGGAAATAGAACTATAGCAAATAAATTTGGAAAAGAACATAGGTCCAGATCGTGATTTCTTTTGAATGCTAGACTAAAGAACATTGATTTCATTCAATAGGAAATCAGAAATGGAAAGCTTTTCTGAAGAAAATGGGAAGCCAGAGACAAGTATGGTAAATAGGAGGTTAATATGACAAAAAAGGGAGTCAGTCAAAAGGTTATGTTTGAGGCAAAGAAAGTTCAAGTGATCTTAGTGCAAGTGGGAATGGATGTTTGAGAAAAATACTGAGGAGTTTGGAACTCAACTAAGATAATCATTCTCATTTATTAGGTGATTACTCAGTGCCAAGAACTCCACATACATTATTTAATCTTATCTTCATGACAAGCCTAAGAGAAGAGCTGGGGCTCTATTTCAGTGAAAGGTAACTGAGGCCCAAGACCACACAGTGGGGGGGGGGCCCGGGGGAGCTGAGATTTGAACCAGGTCATCTCTCTTCAAAACTGGTACTCTTAGCAATTATGCTATTCTAGAACCCCATCACTCGTGGGGAAGCATGAGAAAGGCAGAATTCTGACATCACAGCAGAAGTTTTCCAGCCTTAGTGACTGAGAAGATGCAGATGATAATCACAGAAGAATGGCATAGTAGAATAAAGGGAGACAAAGTGATTCTGCTTTTGACATTCTGAGTTTTAGTCCTTATGGATTATAAAAGTGGAGATGTCCAGCAAGCAGATAGAAATGCAGGATGAACTAGGAAAGGGACATGCTTTAGAGTTTTCTAAAAGGAGGTGATGGATGATTCCAAGAAAGGGCTTGACAAAAGGGAGTGAATAGAGGAAAAGCAGGCCAAGGGCAGGTCCTTGGGAAAAATCAGAAAGGCAATTATAATTTCAGCATGAAACATAAGCATAATTTTAATCAAAGAATCTAAAGATCTTCTAAAGTAGCAATTCTCTCCTACTTGGAGAAGCCACGGCACTGCAGGGCACCATAAGTCTGTGAATCAATTAAACTCGAATTACAAAGTCAAATGGCATCTGTTCCCATCATGACATAAAACCTGCTAAGATGAAAAATCTCTGGCAAGAGTAAGCTAAATCTTTTATAAGTTGCTGTTCCACTGAATGTTTTTCTTCACATAGTTTCAATAACATACAAGTAGATTTGGGGCTTGGAAGTATCCTTAGAGATTACCTGGTCTAACATCCTTATTTTAAAAATGAAAAGTCTGAGGCTCAGAGAAGTGATCCCAGGTCACGAAGCTAGCTTTTCTAGTGGGTTCATATATATTTACACTCACTAAATGTTTGGGGACCGAGCAGTTTGTATTTCATGATACTTACCTGAGAGTATTATTGAGAAGAAGTACTTTATATAATGTGTGGGCACAGAGTTTATTGAGACTTTAATTTGTGTACATTTTTCTCTCCCTTTACGAAGAATATAGCCATCATTTTGTTTTGTTTGTTATTTTCCCCCAAGGACATTTCAGTTGCAGGGATTAAAGCAGAGACTGCCTACAAAACAAATGACTTTCATGTCTTTTCAGAATATTCTGAGGGAAAAGGGTGTGGTATCTTCAGTTGAGAGAAGGGAAAAGTGAAGTAGGGTAGGGGAAAAAAAGGCTAGGAGGTGAGGTGAGAGAAAGAGGTAGGTGGGTACCTAAGTTCTGAAAGCACCTGTCCTCCACACTCCTGAAGACCCCCACTGAGTCTCTGCCCAATAAGAAATGATTAATATTTTACAATTCTTCATTTTACCAAAGTTCCTCTCTGCTATTCTACATGGTCTCTCCAGACACCCTGCCCTCAATACCTATTATTCCATAATCTAGGAATAGAAGTTACCTTTCCAAACCTCATTTTTTATTCAAGAGGATTCTATATAGACCCAATAGTATTAATCAGGAAACCATAGAGTATGAAAAAAATGCATTCATATCAGTATTCCTTTTGTTGTTGATGCAATACTAATTTTATTTTAAATAACTCTAATTTTAATAATCTTTTATGAAATTTATTATTACCATTAATATTTCTCCCAAATATTCAGGGAAGTTTATGTTTTATGAAAGTAAACCATGTACTGTGGTAACAAATATCCACACCCAGGATTGTAGGCACATCTGTTCAGGAAGAACAGGAAAGCAATCCAAGATACAAGTCACTTCTTCTAAGGTGTCAAAACAGTGTTGTAAGCAACTTCCTTTGAGTTAGGGAAGCTGAATTAATGGGTAAAAATAATAAGTAAGTATAAATTTGGAAGAGAAAGATAATACTTTTAAAAGTTTCTACAAAGAAAGTTTTGCAAAAAAGATGGGGCCAAACTGGATTTGAAAATTAATATTTTTAACCAAGGACAGATAAGAATGCTGAGTTTATGTTCGCACATTTAAGAGAGATCAACTTTTGTAAGACTGGTTAGAATAACTGAGTTATTGAGGCAAAACTGAACTACATTTGAATACACTTTATTCTTAGGAATTAAATCCATGGAAAAGAATTCGAGAATCATTCAATACTGTATAATGGACATGGCTCTTAACAGAGGGTGCCAGTGGGAATCTTTCAAAAAATATAGATCCCTGGGCCTCAACTCTAAGCCAATTAAACCAGAGCCTCTGGAGATGGGATCCAGAATGGGTAATTTTTAAAACTCCACAGATCTTTCTCACAGTTAGCCAGGTGGAATGCTACTCACCTGGAGACATTGAATGGAGAATGAGGGTGGGATCACAGGCAGAGTAATGGCCTCCAAAGATGTTCACAAACTAATCTCCCAGAGCCTAGGAATGTGTTACCTTACATGGAAAAAGGAACTTTACAGATGTAATAAAGTTAAGTGTTTTGAGCTGGGAAGATTATCCTGGATAATTTAAAAGAACCCAGTATAATCCAAAGGTCCTTTTAAAAAGGAGTGTCAGAGCCAGATATGTGACCATGGAAGCAGAAGCTGGAGTGATGCAGGGCTATGAGCCAAGGAATGGCCTCTAGAGTGTATAAAATGCAAGGACATGAATTCTTCCCTAGAGCCTCCAGAAAGATGCAGTAGTGCTGATTCATTTTAGACTTCTGAACTCCAAAACTGTAAAATTATAAATTTTGTTGTTATAAGCAACTAGCTTTGTAGAATTTGTTGTAAGTAATTAAAGGAAACTAATACCTGTGGCTGCTTAAAAGAGTGAATACCTAAATGGTCATGCTTCATGGTAAGAGAAGAATAAAGATGAACAGACATTGCTACTTTGAGTCCTTTGGATCACTGGTGCTTTGCCACTTTCTCTTCCTAGTCATTCTAATTCTTTTTTCATGTATTGGTATTTTCTGTTTTAGGTAAATTGAAATAATTTCCTGTTTATTTCTAGTTTCTGTAAACCCAAAGTGATTACTTGTGAAAATTTAAAAATATAAGCAACATGGATGGACCTAGAGATTGTCATACTGAGTGAAGTAAGTCAGACAGAGAAAGACGAATATCATCTGATATTGCTTATATGTGGGATCTTAAAAAATGGTACAAATAAACCTATTTACAAAACAAAAATAGTCACAAATGTAGAAAACAAACTTCTGGTTACCAAGGGGAAAAAGGGGGGTGGGATAAATTGGGAGATTTGGATTGACATATATGTGCTACTATATATAAAATAGTTAACTCATAAGAATCTACTTTATAGAACAGGGAACTCTACTCAATACTCTGTAATGACCTATATGGGAACAGAACCAAAAAAAGAGTGGATATATGTATATGTATAATTGATTCACTTTGCTGTACAGCAGAAAAAATTAAATGTATATATTAATTTTATATAAAATATTAATTATATATATAATATGTATATATATATATAAAACAAGAATGAACCAGGAAGGAACAGAAAGTATGAAGAGGCCAATCACCAGTAAATGAAATTGATACAGTAATAAAAGACTCCCAACAAACAAAAGCCCAGGACTAGATGGCTTCACAGGTGAATTCTAGCAAATATATATATATATATATATATATATATATTTTTTTTTTTTTTTTTTTTTTTTTTTTTTTTGCGGTATGCGGGCCTCTCACTGTTGTGGCCTCTCCCGTTGCAGACCACAGACTCCAGACACACTAGCTCAGCGGCCATGGCTCACAGGCCCAGCCGCTCCACGGCATATGGGATCTTCCCGGACCGGGTCACGAACCCGTGTCCCCTGCATCGGCAGGCGAACTCTCAACCACTGCACCACCAGGGAAGCCCTCTAGCAAATATTTAACAAAGAGTTAACACCTATCCATCACAAATTATTCCAAAAAATTGCAGAGGAAGAAATGTTTCCAAACTCATTCTATGAATCCAAGATCACTGTCATACCAAAACCAGACAAAGATGCCATAAAAAAAGAAAATTACAGACCAGTATCATTGATGAACATAGATGTAAAAATTCTCAACAAAATGTTAGTAAACCAACTTCAACAGTACATTTAAAGGATCATACACCATGATCAAGGGATTTATCCCAGAGATGTAAGGATGATTCAGTAATCACAAATCAATCAATGTGATACACCACGATAACAAATTGAAGAATAAGAATCATACGATCATCTCAATAGATGAAGAAAAATCTTTTGACAAAATTCAATATCTATTTATGACAAAAGTATCAAGAAAGTGGGCATAAAGGGAACATACCTCAACATAACAAAGACCATGTATGGCAAGCCCACAACTAACATCATACTCAATGATGAAAACATTTCCTCTAAGATAAGGAACAAGACAAGGATTCTCACTCTTGCCACTTGATATTCAACACAGTATTGGAAGTCCTGGCTATGATAGTCAGACAAGAAAAGGAAATAAAATGAAGCCAAACTGGACAGGAAGATGTAAAAGTGTCACTGTTTGCAGATGGCATGACATTACACACAGACAATCCCAAATAAGCTACAAAAAACTACTAGAACTCATCAATGAATTCCGCAAAGTTATAAAAACAAAATTAATATGCAGAATCTGTTGAGTCTCTATACACTAAAAACAAGCTATCAGAAAGAAGAATTAAGAAAACAATCTCATTTGCAATTGCATCAAAAAGAATAAAATACCTAGGATTAAAGACCTGTAGTCAGAAAACTATAATAATGATCAAAGAGGGCTTCCCTGGTGGCGCAGTGGTTGAGAGTCTGCCTGCCGATGCAGGGGACGCGGGTTCATGTCCCGGTCCGGGAAGATCCCACATGCCACGGAGCGGCTGGGCCCATGAGCCATGGCCGCTGAGCCTGCACGTCTGGAGCCTGTGCTCCATAACGGGAGAGGCCACAGAAGTGAGAGGCTCACGAACCACAAAAAAAAAAAAAAAAAAAAAGAATGATCAAAGAAATTGAAGACTGCACTAACAAATAGAGAGATATATACCAAGTTCATGGATTGGAAGAAATAATATAGTTAAAATGACCATGCTACCCAAGGCAATCTACAGATTCAATGCAATCCCTATCAAAATGCCAATGGAATTTTTCACAGAACTAGAAAAAATAATTCTAAAATTTGTATGGAAATACAATAGACCATGAATAGCCTAAACGATCTTGAGAAAAAAGAACAAAACTTGTGGCATCACGCTCCCTGACTTCAGGCTATATTACAAAACTACAGTAAAAAAAGCAGTGCACAACAGGGAGGGACCCAGCCCCACCCATCAGCAGACAAGCAGATTAAAGTTTTACTGAGCTCTGCCCACCAGAACAACACCCAGCTCTACCCAACACCAGTCCCTCCTATCAGGAAACTTGCACAAGCCCCTTAGATAGCCTTATCCACCAGAGAACAGATAGCAGAAGCAAGAAGAACTACAGTCCTGCAGCACGTGGAATAAAAACCACATTCACAGAAAGATAGACAAGATGAAAAGGCAGAGAGCTATGTACCAGATGAAGGAACAAGATAAAACCCCAGAAAAACAACTAAATGAAGTGGAGATAGGCAACCTTCCAGAAAAAGAATTCAGAATAATGATAGTGAAGATGATCCAGGACCTTGGAAAAAGAATGGAGGCAAAGATCAAGAAGATGCAAGAAATGTTTAACAAAGACCTAAAAGAATTAAAGTACAAACACCTAGAAGAATTAAAGAACAAACAGAGATGAACAATACAATAACTGGAATGAAAAATACACTAGAAGGAATTGATAGCAGAATAACTGAGGCAGAACAGATAAGTGACCTGAAAGACAGAATGGTGGAATTCACTGCCATGGAACACAATGAAGAAAAAAGAATGAAAAGAAATGAAGACAGCCTAAGAGACCTCTGGGACAACATTAAATGCAACAACATTCGCATTATAGGAGTCCCAGAAGGAGAAGAGAGAGAGAAAGGACCCGAGAAAATATTTGAAGAGGTTATAGTCGAAAACTTCACTAACATAGGAAAGGAAATAGCCACCCAAGTCCAGGAAGCAGAGAGAGTCCCAGTCAGAATAAACACAAGGAGAAACATGCTGAGACACACGGTAATCAAATTGACAAAAATAAACGACAAAGAAAAATTATTGAAAGCAACAGTGGAAAAACGACAAATAACATACTAGGGAACTCCAATAAGGTTAAAAGCTGATTTCTCAGCAGAAATTCTACAAGCCAGAAGGGAGTGCCATGATATATTTAAAGTGATGAAAGGGAAGAAACTACAACCAAGATTACTGTACCCAGCAAGGATCTTATTCACATTCGACAGAGAAATCAAAAGCTTTAGGACAAGCAAAAGCTAAGATAATTCAGCATCACCAAACCAGCTCTACAGCAAATGCTAAAATAACTTCTCTAAGTGGGAAACACAAGAGAAGAAAGGGACCTACAAAAACAAACCCATAACAATTGAGAAAATGGTAATAGGAAAATACATATCGATAATAACTTTAAACGTACATGGATTAAATGCTTCAACAAAAAGACACTGTCTCCCTGAATGGATACAAAAACAAGACCCATATATACGCTGTCTACAAGAGACCCACTTCACACCTAGGGACTCATACAGACTGAAAGTGAGGGGATGGAAAAAGATATTCTATGCAAATGGAAATCAAAAGAAAGCTGGAGTAGCAATACTCGTATCAGATAAAGTAGACTTTAAAATGAAGAATGTAACAAGAGACAAGGAAGGACACTATATAATGTTCAATGGATCAATCCAAGGAGAAGATATAACAATTATAAATATATATGCACCCAACATAGGAACACCACAATTCATAAGGCAACTGCCAACAGCTATAAAAGAGGAAATCGACAGTAACACAATTAACAGTGGGGGACTATAACACTTCACTTACACCAATGGGCAGATCATCCAAACAGAAAATTAATAAGGAAACACAAGCTTTAAATGACACAATACACCAGATGGATTTAATTGATATTTTTAGGACATTCTATCCGAATACAGCAGATTACACTTTCTTCTCAAGTGCACATGGAACATTCTCCAGGATAGATCACATCTTGGGTCACAAATCAAGCCTCAGTAAATTTGAGAAAGTTAAAATCATATCAAGCATCTTTTCTGATCACAGTATTATGAGATTAGAAATCATTTACAGGGAAAAAAAACGTAAAAAACAAACACATGGAGGCTAAACAATAGGATACTAAATAACCAAGAGATCACTGAAGAAATCAAACAGGAAATCAAAGAGTACCTAGAGACAACTTACAATGAAAACACGGTGTTCCAAAACCTGTGGGTTGCTGCAAAAGCAATTCTAAGAGGGAAGTTAATAGCAATACAAGCCTACCTGAAGAAACAAGAAAAATCTCAAATAAACAATCGAACCTTACACCTAAAGGAACTAGAGAAAGAAGAACAAAGCCCAAAGTCAGTAGAAGGAAAGAAATTGTAAAGATCAGAGCAGAAATAAAGAAACAGAAACAAAGAAAACAATAGCAAAAATCAGTAAAACTAAAAGCTGGGTCTTTAAGAAGATAAACAAAATTGATAAACCATTAGCCAGACTCATCAAGAAAAAGAGGGAGAGGACTCAAATCAATAAAATTAGAAATGAAAATGAGAACTGAAAAATGCTAATTTGTGAAGTTACAACAGACACTGCAGAAATACAAAGCATCCAAAGAGACTACTACAAGCAACTCTATGCCAATAAAATGGACGACCTGGAAGAAATGGACAAATTCTTAGAAACATATAACATTCCAAGACTGAACCAAGAAGAAATAGAAAATATGAACAGATCAATCACAAGTAATGTAATTGAAACTGCGATTAAAAATCTTCCAACAAACAAAAATCCAGGCCCTGATGGCTTCACAGGTTAATTCTATCAAACATTTAGAGAAGAGCTAACACCCGTCCTTCTCAAACTCTTCCAAAAAATTGCAGAGGAAGGAACACTCCAAAATGCATTCTGTGAGGCCACCATCACCCTGATACTAAAACCGGACAAAGATACTACAAAAAAAGAAAATTACAGACCAATATCACTGATGAATATAGATGCAAAAATTCTCAACAAAATACTAGCAAACAGAATCCAACAACATACTAAAAGGATCATACACCATGATCAAGTGGGATTTATCCCAGGATGCAAGGATTCTTCAATATATGCATATCAATCAATGTGATACACCATATTAACAAATTGAACAATAAAAACCATATGATCATCTCAATAGATGCAGAAAAAGCTTTAGACAAAATTCAACACCATTTATGATAAAACTCTCCAGAAAGTGAGCATAGAAGGAACCTACCTCAACATAATAAAGGCTATATATGACAAACCCACAGCAAACATCATTCTCAATGGTGAAAACTTAAAGCATTTCCTCTAAGATCAGGAACAAGACAAGGACGTCCACTTTCACCACTATCATTCAACATAGTTTTGGAACTCCTAGCCATGGCAATCAGAGAAGAAAAAGAAATAAAAGGAATTCAAATTGGAAAAGAAGATGTAAACTGGCACTATTTGCAGACGACATGATACTATATAGAGAGAATCCTAAAGATGCCACCAGAAAACTACTAGAGCTAATCACTGAATTTGGTAAAGTTGCAGGATATAAAATTAATGCACAGAAATCTCTTGCATTCCTATACACTAATGATGAAAAATCTGAAAGTGAAATTAAGAAAACACTTCCATTTATCATTGCAACAAAAAGAATAAAATACCTAGGAATAAACCTACCTAGAGAGACAAAAGACCTGTATGCCAAAAACTATAAGACACTGATGAAAGAAATTAAGATGATACAAACAGTTGGAGAGATATACCATGTTCTTGGATTGGAAGAATCAATACTGTGAAAATGACTATACTATCCAAAGCAATCTACAGATTCAATGTGATCCCTATCTAATTACCCATGACATTTTTTACAGAACTAGGACAAAAAATCTTAAATTTGTATGGAGACACAAAAGACCCTGAATAGCCAAGCAGTCTTGAGGGAAAAAATGGAGCTGGAGGAATCAGATTCCCTGACTTCAGACTATACTACAAAACTACAGTAATCAAGACAGTATGGTACTGGCACGAAAACAGAAATATAGATCAATGGAACATGATAGAAAGCCCAGAGATAAACCCATGCACCTATGGTCAACTAATCTATGACAAAGGAGGCAAGGATATACAATGGAGAAAAGACAGTCTCTTCAATAAGTGGCGCTGGGAAAACTGAACAGCTACATGTAAAAAAAATGAAATTAGAACACTCCCTAACACCATACACAAAAATAAACTCAAAATGGATTAGAGACCTAAATGTAAGGCCAGACACTATAAAACTCTTAGAGGAAAACATAGGAAGAACACTCTTTGACATAAATCACAGCAAGATCTCTTTTTCTCTGTTGATCCACCTCCTAGAGTAATGGAAATAAAAATAAACAAATGGGACCTAATGAAGATTAAAAGGTTTTGCACAGCAAAGGAAACCATAAAGAAGACAAAAACACAACCCTCAGAATGGGAGCAAATATTTGCAAATGAATCATTGGACAAAGGATTAATCTCCAAAATATATAAACAGCTCATGCAGCTCAATATTAAAAACAAAACAACCTAATCCAAAAATGGGCAGAAGACCTAAATAGACATTTCTCCAAAGAAGAAATACAGATGGCCAAGAAGCACATGAAAAGCTGCTCAACATTACTAATCATTAGAGAAATGCAAATCAAAACTACAATGAGGTATCATCTCTCACCAGTTATAATGGGCATCATTAGAAAATCTACAAACAACAGATGCTGGAGAGGGTGTGGAGAAAAGGGAACCCTCTTGCACTGTCGGTGGGAATGTAAATTGATACAGCCACTATGGAGAACAGTATGGATGTTCCCTAAAAAACTAAAAATAGAACTACCATATGACCCAGCAATCCCACTACTGGGCACATACCCAGAGAAAACCATAATTCAAAAAGACACTTACACCCCATTTTTCATTGCAGCACTATTTACACTAGCCAGGTCATGGAAGCCAGCTAAATGCCCATCGACAGATGAATGAATGGATAAAGAAGTTGTGGTACATATATACAATGCAACATTACTCAGCCATATAAAGAAAAGAAATTGGGTCATTTTTAGAGATATGGATGAACCTAGACTCTGTCATACAGAGTGAAGTAAGTCAGAAAGAGAAGAACAAATATCGTATATTAACGCATATATGTGGAACCTAGAAAAATGGTACAGGTGAACTGTTTTACAGGGCAGAAGTTGAGACACAGATGTGGAGAACAAACGAATGGACACCAGGGGGAAAGTGGTGGTGGGACGGGTGATGAATTGGGAGATTGGGATTGACATGTATACACTAATATGTATAAAATTCATAACTATTAAGAACCTGCTGTACAGCCCCTGGACGTTTTAGCTTTTGTTACTGATGTCACACTATTTAATGGGGTAAGTTTAGGCTCATGCTTTATGCTTACACAAAAACGTCAAACAGGGCTAGTTGCCGTCTGAAAAACTGAATTAAAAAAAAACATGATTGTCCTGGGCAAGACATTTGGGCCCAGTAATAGCAGGCACTCCCCTCTCCGATGTCAGAGACAGTGGAATATGAGTGCAGGAGCTGCTTCTCTCCACTCTATTCAAGACTCTTAGGCTAAAAGCAAGAGAAAAGCAAGAAAGTACAGGGATTCTTTTTTACGGTGACTTAACTTTGTTGTTGTTATAGTTGTTTAGACCATTGTTTTGCCTGTAGTAGCAAACATATAGTGTAGCTTATTTAGAACAGTGGTTCTTAACTGAATGTAGAATCCCCTAGAGGTTCTTCGGGAAATGGAAATGTGTTGGGGCATTTGCTGTCATGACCAGTGGAGAGACATTGCTGTCATTTAATGAGCATTTGCTAGGGATGCTGGGTGCCCTGAGTGTGTAGAAAGTCTTGTACAATGACTGATTCTATGACTCTGCATGACCTGTTTATCAATAACCGAGCCTAGTAAAATCAAGTATTTTTGTGAATAGGTTTAGTATTTGCAGATTTTTTCCGGTAAGGCAGCTACTGTGCAAATTTAGGAAAGATTGTACTTTGTTTTTGTTAAGAACTTTACCAAGAGTGACTCATCATTTCTCACAATCACACTGTGATTTCTTTGATTTTTGAGGCAACAATACGGCGAATTTGCATTTTTGTCTGTACATTCACAGTGATGATATTTATAGGAGTCAGCATCTATCCAGTTCATTATGGTTACCAGCATGGTCATGTCTAAAATGTAAATATTAATGTAGAGTATTTTGTTATAAATCAATTTCTTTATTTCCTCCTTCAAAAAAAAAAGAACCTGCTGTGTAAAAAATAAAATTAAATTTAAAAAATTTAAAAATCCAATAAAATAAAAACAGTATAGTACTAGCACAAAAACTGATACATAGATCAATGGAACAGAATAGAGAGACCAGTAGTAAACCCACACTTATATGGTCTATTAATCTATGACAAGAGTCATAGATTGGAGGCAAGAGTATGCAATGGGGGAAAAGGCTGCCTCTTCAACAAATGGTGTTGGGAAAACTGGACAGCTACATGCAAAAGAATCACACTGGACTACTTTCTTATACCATATACAAAAATAAACTCAAAATGGGTTAAAGACTTAAATGTAAGACCTGAAACCATAAAAATTCTAGAAGAAAACATAGGCAGTATGCTCTTTGACAATAGTCTTAGCAGTATTTTTTTTTGAATATGTCTCCACAGGCAAGGGAAACAAAAGCAAAAATAAATAAACAACTAAAAAGGTTTTGCACAGTAAAGGAGATTATCAACAAAATGAAAAAGTTGTCTACTGACTGGGAGAAGATATTTGCAAACAATATATCTAGTAAGGGGTTAATATCAAAAATATAGAAAGAACTCAAATAACCTAATATGAGAAAAACAAGCAATTAGATTTAAAAAATGGGCAGAGGACCTGAATAGACACTTTTTTTCCCAAAGAAGACATGCAGGAGGCCAACAGGCACGTGAAAAGATGTTCAACATCAGTAATCATCAGGGAAATGCAAATCAAAACCACAATGAGATATCACCTCGTACCTGTCAGAATGACTATCATGAAAAAGACAGCAATAGCAAGTATTGGCAAGGATGTGGAGAAAAGGGAACACTCATGTACAACTAGTAGGAATGTAAATTGGTGCAACCACTATCGAAAATACTATGGAGGAAATAGAGACACAGGTGTAGAGAACAAATGTATGGACACCAAGGGGGGAAAGTGGGCGGGTGGTGATGGGATGAACTGGGAGATTGGGATTGACATATATACACTAATATGTATAAAATAGAGAACTAATTTAATAAAAAAGAAAATGGTATGGAGGTTCTTCAAAAAATTAAAAATAAAACTACTATACAATCCAGCAATTTCACTCCTGGATTTTTATCCAAAGGAAAAAAAAATACTAATTCCAAAAGGTATATGCACCCTATGTTCATTGCAGCATTTTTTACAGTAGGCAAGATGTAGAAGCCACCAAAGTGCCCATGGATAGGTAAACAGATAGACGTGTGTGTGTGTGTGTGTGTGTGTGTGTGTGTGTGTGTGTGTGTGTGGTGTATATGCAACAAAAATTACTCGGCCATAAAAAAGAATGAAATCTTGCCATTTGCAACAAAATGGATGGACCTAGAGGATATTACATTTAGTGAAATAAGTCAGAGAAATATACATACTGTATGATTTCACTTATATGTGCAATCTAGAAAACAAAACAAATGAACAAACATATAACAAAACAGAAACAGAGTCACAGATACCAAGAACAAAGAGGTGGTTGCCAGAGGGGAAGGAATGAAGAGATGAGAGAAATTGGTGAGGGAGATTAAGTGGTACACACTTTCAGTTACAAAATAAATGGGTCATGGGTATAAAATACATGGTGTGGGGAATATAGTCAATAATAATGTAGTATCTTCGTATGGTGACAGATCATAACTAGACTTACTGTGGTGATCATTTTGAAATGTGTAGAGATGTTGAATCACTATGTTGTATACCAGGAAGTGACATGGTGTTGTAGGTCAATTATACTTCAGAAACAAACACATAAACTCATATAAAAAGAGATCAGATTTGTGGTTATCAGAGGTAGGGGATTGGGGGGGGGCATTGGATGAAGGTGGTCAGCAGGTACAAACTTCCAGTTATAAGAAAAATAAGTACTAGGGTTGTACTGTACAACATGATGAATATAATTAACACTGCTCTGTGTTATAAGTGAAAACTGTTAAGAGAGTAAATCCTAAGAGCTCTCATCACTGTGTTAACAACTTTCTTTTATCACAAAATATTTTTTATTTTATTTTTTATTTATATGGGATTATGGATATTCACTAATTTATTATGGTAATCATTTCATGATGTACATAAGTCAAACCATTATGCTGTATACCTTAAACTTATCCAGTGCTGTATGTCAATTATATCTCAATAAAAGTGGAGGGAAAAAAATGTATGTATATAAAAGGAAGATCTGCTAGAAGAATAGATCCACAGAAGAAGAAATACAAATAAGAGCCATTACTTTGCTGAAAGCCTTTGAGAATTTTCTCCTCATCTGAGCTCTTAGCTTGGCAAAAACAACAAAACAAAACAAAAACAACCAAAAAACATACAAAGAGGGTGTCTGATGTGTAAAAGAACTAGAAAATGGTATTTTCTTTTATAGGAGACTCTCCAGCGATATCAGGAAAACTATCTTGGAATATTTTCACTGCCAAAGTATCTATTTCTCAAATAGTTCTATTGTAATAAGGTATGGAAAAAAAAAAGATTTCAGTTTGGATAGGGCATGAGAATTATAAGTTTAAAGGTTGACGAAAAACTCTAGAATGATGTTTTTAAGTTATTTCTGTGTAATGCAAATAGCTATTTGGAGGAAGAGTGTAGCTGACTGATCATTCCCACTTCTTGTGCTTTTTAGTCATTTTCTTTGCTGTATTAGGAGTTGTTTAACGCATTGTGAAAGGTAATGGGGTGAAAAAGCTTCCGCATGATGGAAAACAAACATCTCTCCTCCCCCGCATGCAGCAGGTTTCAAGAAACTGTGTTTGTAGGGAACAATCCTTCTGTGACTGAAGATAAAATAAAAGCAGAGCTAGTTCTCAAGGTTAGTAATGGCATGAGTTCCAGATCCAGCACCAGAAGGACTGTGGAGGGAACGAAGAGCAGGTTTTTGTGTAAAGAGACAGGTGGAGAGGTAGAAAAAAAAAACACTAAGGAGAAAAGACAGATAAAATACAGAATCTCAAGGTTCACTAGCCAAGCTACTGGTCCAAAAGGTGGGGCTGTTGCCTAGGAAATGGCATATATGTTGCTTGTAGAGGGACCATGTCTAAGTATCTAGGAGCTGGTTGAGCAACCGTCATCAATAGATTCATCTGGTTATCCTATGTGCAAGGCCTTCATGTACCTCGAATTCTAGGTTTCCTAATAAACCATCAGACTTTATGTTGGTGAGCACTCTGAACTAATTGCCTCTGAAGACCTCTAAAATGTTCTCAAGTGTGGGAGCAATGGTAAACTAGAGGGGTTTTGAACTTGAATTAGGGGATTTTTATACCTTTTGTAGGGATCAGAGCCTGCTAGGTATAAAAATATAGATATGCGGGCTTCCCTGGTGGCGCAGTGGTTGAGAGTCCGCCTGCCGATGCAGGGGACATGGGTTCGTGCCCCGGTCTGGGAAGATCCCACATGCCGCGGAGCGGCTGGGCCCGTGAGCCATGGCCGCTGGGCCTGCGCGTCCGGAGCCTGTGCTCCGCCACGGGAGAGGCCACAACAGTGAGAGGCCCGCGTACCTCAAAAAAAAAAAAAAAAGAAAAAGATATGGATGTTGGTATAGGTATAGATATTTATTTATAACTATATCTAGGTCTAGATCTGTATTTATATCAAAATATATAATGTAAATAAATTTATATTAAAATTAATATAAATTAAAAATTTTATTAAAAGCTTTATGTAGATGGCATAGGATTTCTCCAGAATCCTTAGTCTATATTGTTATTCTCATATTGGGGGTTGCCATAAACTCCACATGATATCTTTTTCTACCACAGACACTACTTATGCTTAGAATCTACTGTGTCCTATGAGTCCCATTCAAAGTTGCAAGTTTTTCATGCCACCAGTTATATATGATTTAGCTGTGGAATATGCTAACAGTATAGACGATGCTGCTTCCACAACCCAGGTAAACCTACCAACCTATCAGGGACTGAACTTCCTTCTTTATGTCGGCGTGTGAAATGAAATGATCTGTTCTATACTTTAGAAGCAATGTTCCAACATGCTCCAGGCCACCAGCCCCCTACAATTTCACTGATAGCAAACCCATGAATCATCATAGGATTTATCTCCCACCTCCTGGGGGTCACATATGCCCTACCAAGCCTTCCTTTGTTCTCACCATTTCCTGCTTATATAGGTTTATCAGCATGATGTCTTCAACATAGTGAACTAATTTGATGTTCTACAGGATGCACGCATGGTTTGGGTTTCTTCTGACCATATTATAACAGAGGATGGGAAAGTTAGCAAAGCTTTGCTGCAAAACCAAAAATGAATACTGCTGTCCATTCCATACGAATATTAACTGTTTCTGTCCTTCCTTTCTGATAGGGATGGAAAAAGAATGTGTTCAGGAGATAAGTGGCTAAATGCCATCTACATAAGATGGTATCAGTCTTCTCTAGCCAAGCTAACATATCTTCCACAGTAGCTTTAATTGGGGCTACTTCTTGGTTGAGTTTGTAGTCGTCTACAGTATTTTCCAGGCTCTGTTAAGTTTTTCAGGCCAGCCTAGTGAACCAAAGGCAGATATTTTGGATATACCACCTCTGCCTCCTTCATGTCTTTAAGGTGGTACCAATCTCTGCCATTTCTCCTGCAATATTGTCACTATCTTGTCTAAGTTGGTAGTGGGGGGATGTATCAGAGACTTCCACTTTGCCTTTTCCACCATAATAGATTTTACCTTATTGGCTAAGGAACTAATATAGGAGTTGCTCTAATTGCCAGGAATGTTTGCTAAAATTATACATTTGACAATTGGGGAAAAAGACCACATGTGAGTCATGGGACCAATGGACACATTTTGAGCTGAACTTATACCAGGACTTCATTTATTACCTGGCATCCATGTGTTCCTACCCTCACAGGGGGACTATGAAGATGGTCTGTGGCCTTGGGTATCAACGTCTACTTAGCTCTTCTGTGCAACAGTCCTCAGAATGTTTGGGTATTCCATTTTTCCCAGTGCATGGTTATTCAAGTAAATGACTGCAGGTCTCTTTGGGAGAAGATGAGGTAATCATTACAGCTGGAATGCTACAGGACACTTCCTGTTGGGGATCAAATCTGTCCTTCATTCAGTGGGTTCATAGTTGGAAAATTGGCTCACATCTGGATACTGGACAATAGATTGAGACATTTTATTAAGATGGCTGCCTTATGTCACCTTCCTTGATCATAACTTTCTTGATTTTTGTTGTTGTTGTTAGAGAGATTGAATGATTGGGTGTGCATCTATCCTGAACCCAAGAAAGCTGTGTTTTATTAGCCATATCTATGGTTCTGTGCTTGCCATGCTCCTCTGATTGGCATTACAACCTTGCTGCCCATGAGAGTCAGTGAGCCTACCTTACTTTAAACTGTTAAGAGCAACCATCTAGACCCCATTATTTTGAGAACTTGCCATCCCCATTCTTATACATGAGACCAGTTCTCAACATCTTCTCCCCATGAATTCTAGTTTACACTTAGACTGTGGGCTCTAACACTGATGGCTCTCTCACCAACAGCGTATTTTTTATTACTTTGTTAAATCAAGTATATTCCTGGCCCTCCTGAAGAGCATATCATTCTGGTAGTTTTCCCACCCTTATATCATATAACCCCTCTGGCATGCTGCTTTCTCTGAACCATTCTCCTTTGACTATCACTTGCCATAGCAATCCTTTCACTTACTCAGGGCCACCATTTTCTCCAAGTTTCTATAAGATATCCTAGAAAACACTAGCGTTATTTCCTTCAGTCTTTCTTTCTTTGTTTTTTCCCAGAATATTTTCCAAAAACAATTCCCCTGTGTCAATAAACTCTCCCTTATATAATTATATATTCTCTCTGAATTTAGCTCCATATGTATTTTCCCAGTTCTTCTACAAGACTGGTTGGCTTGAAACTGCAGCTTCTTGGGACATAGTCCCTTTCTCCCTTCACAATCCTGTCACTTCCATTGCCAGATTATGGTGTGGAATAATTCTAGCTATTGACCTATTTCCTAAGAGGAGATGGAGGTTCAGATCCTGAGAAGGACACATGATGTCTTGCAGAAGAGAGGTTTTCTTCAAGATAAATGGGAACACTAACTTCTAACAGAGAGAAGTGGGTGAGTTCTAGGGATCCAAAGAATTCAAAGGATTCTGGGGAATCAAGATTTTCAAGGGCATGAACCCAGATGATCCCATATCTCAGAATCCCATTTTTCCCCAATCAGGGCTCTAAACTTGGCATATTAGATTTCTCTAGTTTGAGTGGTTAACCTTTCCTGGAACCATGCCATTTGGTCCTGAGCTTTCTGTGTCCTCGGTATCTGGGAATAAAGGCTATTATATGTTTCCATGGAGCCCCTCTAGCTTTCATGGTTAGCTTCTAATTGACAGTTAAGAACCCCTAGACCTTCATTTACTTTCTTCAGAGCGTCATAACCCCTAGCAATAGTCATCCAGCTCCACTATCTTTATAAATACTATTTCTCTCATATTTCTCAAACACCTGGTGTATTGCACCTGCTAGTAAATTTCCATCTACCAGTTTACGTCTCCAGTTCACTACCAATAAAATTTTTAACAGTTTCACTGATACCTTTGTTACAGAAGCTTTCCAAGTTCCATCTACCACCAGTAATTTGGATCCTCATTGTGGGCTGGCTAGCAAGTGATCCAGTCCATCTGCTTTCCTAGATACAACTGTTGCAGGTCAAGTTACCCATGAAGCAGACTCTAAGGAGATTTTCATGTAGGAGCTTTAGTGGGCAGTACTCTTGGAATTAATGCCTGAAGGGAATGGAAAGGAATCAGATTTAGGCAGAGGGAGAACTTGGACTCTGACTAGCCTCTTTCCAGCTCTGAAGCTGGCATAGATATTCAGAGTTGTCATGAGTTGGGATAATGAGCCAACTCTTAAATCTTTGTATTAACCAGTTACTATATTTAGGCTGTCTGTGCCTGGTATGGGAACATGACCTTGAACAAGAAGGCTTTCTTTAGCAGAGGGCAATTTCTAATGGATTGACAGTTGAAGATTATTTGACAGCAGCACTCCCCAAACCTAGGTTAAAATATCCTTCAGTTCTGAAGTGTATATCTGGGCAACATAGGGTCCACAGCACAATGCTTGAGGCAATTAAATTGAAAACCACCATCATAAAGCTGTATCTGTTTGTAAACATGCGATTTCAGAACAAGGAACCAAAAATACATGTTCCTTGTCTCAAGAGAAGAACTGTTGCCATAGCAATAAAACACAAATATGCCACCACTACTACTAGCTCTCAAATGATGAGTCCACTTGTGAAATGACTAGCTAGAAGAGATAAACTGGAACATCTTTCAGTTACCTTACAGTTTTCTCACGACTAAGCTTTATCGGAAGCTGAAGTCTGGAAGGAAGGACAAATACAATTACAAATATATAGGGGAGTCACTTGCCATACACACTCAGATGTATGTTTTCATTTCCTGTAGCTGCAGTTATTACCCTCACAATCCTCACTCCCAGCCCACTACCCTCTGGAGGTAGGTATATAACGTTTAAAATGAACTTAAACTTGGCGAGCAGTGCCATACAAAAAGCTTCAGCAAACGAAATTTGCTAAAATATTTTAACACCTGAGCATTTTAAGAAAAAGTTAACAATGGCATTTTAATTAATGACCATCACTTCAAACAAAATATAACAGTCCCTCAACTCCAGTTATATCTTTATGTTGGGGATGGAGCCATCCAAGCTGACAGTTACATTCTGTTTTCCTTAGAGGGATGTTTATAAGACTATATTCTCCCCTGTATAAAGTTTAAAGGGCAATAAAATCTCAGTTGCACTAATAAGAGTGAGAAACAGTGACATTTCTGGTCTCCCCTGAAAGAAAAGCGTCCATATATTTCATCAGGATGCATTTTTCACTTATTAAATGAGTATTTCACTCAACTGGAGATATTATGATCGCAGTCTTGTGAGATGACTTTTACCCACTTGAATTCCGTACCCTGACATTGTGTATAAGAAATAGGTATAATTTTCCTTATTATAAATTTGTAGTTTGGATTGAATTTTACATCCATCAGATGTAAAATGTGTGCCCCCTAATAGATGGAAGCAGATCTCAACCCTAACTGCAATTAGCACCACTTGGAGAGTTTCTTGTTTGTTTGTTTTTAATACTTATGCACGAGCCACACACCCTAAATGATTCTAATTCATTTGGGCTAGGTGGCCTGGACACTGCATTTCTCCCAGGGTGGAGAAGCACGGTAACACAGAGTATGGGTTACCCTTATAATGTGAACATTTAACCCCAAGCTTCAAAATATCTCTTGAATCCCCAAAGTCTGATTATCTAATATTATTTGAACTCTCAATAGATAGGATAACAAAACTGCAGATTAACTGCTACAAATTATTCATAATCATGCTTTTTGCATCATTCACTCTGGCTTTCTTTGCATTTCGCAACTTGTTCCTTAACCTTGAACTTCGAAGGAAACTTTGAGATAGAAAGTAAACCACAGAAGAAATATCAAGGAAAGAAAAATGGGTTATCTTCTGAAACATGTTCAATTCATCTGCACAGTAATACAGAGAATAGAATTTGGTTCTAGAAATGCATATGGTATATAGTAATGGGAAACCCAGTTTGCTCTGTTTAAAGACCCTAGTCCTCAGGGACTGTCATTTAAGTTTTACTTCAGACATATGCTACTTGGATTTCATGAAGAAACATTTCATTCACATTCAATTGTAAGATTTTAGCTTGATCAAAAACTTTCAAAATAAAGAGTTGGTTTACTATTTAAAAAGACATCAGAGATGATTTAGTGCGGCTTCAGACTCAATTCTCATCTTAAATCTTGTTGTGAGAACCAAATTCATTATTCCCTCTCCTCTTTAAAATATTAATATTTTTATAGGCCAGTGAAACAAATAAAACAAGGAATACTTAATTCCTAACTTTAAACAAGTATGTTTGGACAATGTTGTCCCATCCCTTCTTGTTCTCTGAAATCCACTTAGTGTGACAACTTGACACAACTATTGTCTTTATTGATAAAGTACATATCACCCTGGACAAACTTGTGGGTTTAAAATATGTTCTTGTCATAGGAAAATTTATCCCTGGTCTTCTAACTGTATGTTCAGTCATATTCTATGATTTTGTTTTCAAAAGTTGTGGCTGCTAAAATTGATGAGCTGTACTGGCACCCACAGCATAAGCATCCTATTTGTTCAACCAAAGATCCATCACTTTATGAGGAGCATCACGGTGCGGGGGCGTATGTGAATACAGCGTCTTTTTCACTCAGATGTGGGAAAGGAGAGAAGATGTGGAGGCTGGTAGGGATAGAGTACCTTTCTGACTTGTTCTCAAGTTTCCAGCTCTGCTTTAAACAGTTTTTCTAGTTGGTCAGAAACCAAAGGAATAGAAAAGGGCAGAATGGTGAGACATTAAGTCAGTCTTCATTTTCCCAGAGAATATGAACTTCTTCACTAGGCAGTGCTTCTCAAATGTTAACATGCATGTGAATCCCCAGGCAGCTTGTTGAAATGCACCTGTTTTTGTTTCTTTTTAATTTTTCAAAATGATTTTTTTAACACCTTTATTGGAGTATAATTGCTTTACAATGTGTTAGTTTCCGCTTTATAACAAAATGAATCAGCTATACGTATACATGTATCCCCATATCCCCTCCCTCTTGTATCTCCCTCCCACCTCCCTATCCCCGCCCCTCTAGGTGGTTACAAAGCACCACCGAGCTGATCTCCCTGTGCTATGTGGCTGCTTCCCACTAGCTATCGATTTTACATTTGTGAGTGTATATATGTCCTATACCTGTTTTGATAGGTTAAAAATGGGGCCTATGATTTTACATTTCTAACAGGTGATACTGAGGTTGCTGGTCCAATTACTCAGAACAGAACATCTGAATATAGTCTCTGTGCAAGTTTGCTTCCTTAACCCACCTTAGACCCATGTGCTTTTCCAAGACTAGTAGTCAAATGAAACAGGAGGGAACATTGGGCGTTTAGGGTTTGATTGTTTATTCTCTTGCCCTATGAGTGTGTGTATAAGGATCTGCCAGTCATCTTTAATTAAGCACCTCATTACTTCTGATTAGAGAAGGAAAAGCATTCTCTTCAGATTTCGCTACCCTGCTCTACGTAGCTTATGCAGACCTTTTGTCATTAAAATATCATATTTTAGCAGGAAATTTCAAAGCATAATCTTCTAATGAGCTGGCGATGAAACTACTCTCTTAGCCACTGAAACAGCTGTATTCAGAGTTGAATTAACGTTTTGTCCATGTGTAAAGAAATGGAGTAAGTGGCAAGAAGTTAACAGGTTCTGTCACTAGTGGAGCACACTAACTGCTTTTTAAAATTAACCCTGAACCTTGTCCTCAGTCAGTAGTTAATGGAAGTGACAGATTGAATACCATATATTATTTATAACATTAATAGAAAAATAAAGTAATTATTTCTTGGCTTCATCCCATGCATATGTTTTAACTCTCTGCTTTCATCCTTTGCAGAGTGCATTGAATTTGAGGAAGAGACTGTCAAAGAGACTAATTAGCACCAACATTTATAGAGCGCTTTCTGTGACCAGGCAGGCACTGTTTTAGGTATTAGCTCAGTGAATCTCCATGAGGTTTGTACAATTACTTTAATTTCCATTTTAAAGATATTAAAACTGAACAGTTTAGAAACTGACCCTCTATTACACAGCTGGAAAGCATCAGGCAAGGCTTGAAACCAAGCGTTCTGTCTATAGTGCCCATGCGAGTAACCACTCTGCGATTCTGGCTTGTTAAATTATATGGGTGCAAGGTGTGAGTTCAGAGTTCACTACCGAAAATTACTTACCCTCTTGGGTCCAGAAAAGTGACAACCTTGTATAAATCCAACCGTTCATCTCTCCAGTCCTTGCGCCCACATTGCTAAACCCTGGAGGAAAAGATCAACTGTTTGTCCTAAAGCCACTGCACATTCATTGTTTCCAGCCTTCGTTGTAAGCTCATGTTTCCTTAGAAACCTTTCCCTTCAATTGATAATTGATATTACTCTCACTTCACGAGCATCCGTGTACATTTCTGCCCAATCAGCCTTTCTTTGCTTCCTTTGGGTTTTCTTGGAAATAATGCCCCTCCTTCCATCCAGACTTACCTTGTGCCTCTGTTATGGATCACAGCACCAACGCTCTCCTTTCTCTGTCTCCATCGGTCTCTTTTCTCTGAAGCTTCTGTGCCTTCTATGCTCAAATCTCTCCCCACATTAAAACAACAAACAAACAAGAAACACTACACTCAATCTTATTACCCTTTGTAGCTAGGGCTCTATTTCACCCCTCACCCTCGTCAAAATTATTTTAATGAATATACACTTATTATCTACCTTTATATCTTCATCTCTTGTTTTCTTCTCAGTCTTTGGATTCATTGCTTTTGTAGTCTTCAAAATCACTAATGATATCATACTAAAGTTTAATGAACACTTGCCAGTTTTTAATTTCTTCAGCTTTTGGCATTATTACTGCTTCTTTATATTTTAAATTAACTCCTCTATTCTTTTCTACGATAGCACTCTACCTGTTTTTCTTCTGGTAAGAATGTGCAATGGTGAAATTGGGAAGTTAAAGAAAACATGTGAGGACGTGACAGTGTCATATGTTGCTTTGGTATAGTTCTGTAGAATATGAACACATGTAGGCCGAGTGGAATAGACCATCTGTTTTAGTTTTCATTATAGACTATTGCTCTGACATCATCCTCTAAGTAACAGAGAATAAAGTGAAACACCCTTATTCTAAATCCCCCTGTTCCTACAGCTATGGTAAATACTCCATCCCTGAGAAATGGGCCCAGTGAAAAATAACCAGAAAGAAGAATATTTCATCTTAGGCAAAGTAATGCTTTTGATCCCATGTGACCCTTGACCATGTAGCAGTCACCTTCATAAGCAAAGTCAGAGAATTTAATAGCTGTGTTTACAGGGCAGCATGTAACACCTCCACTACTAGCTATCTGAAGCCAAAGGCCTTAATGTGGAACCTAGAAGTGCCATCCCAGGAGATATTCTTCCAATTCTGGGGAAATCTGATAAGAATGCTTTCCAGAATTTTATATGTTCCTGAAGTTGTCTGTCACTTGAAGAAGCCAGTTTGATAGGTTAAATATCTATTTCTGAAAGCTTCAAATAGTTCACTAATTTCTTTAAAATCTCCCTAATCTTTCTTGATTTCTAGGCTTAATTCTCTGCCTCAGCTTTCCCTTCAGTAAAGTGAAGAAAACATACATAGTGCATACCTCAAAGGGTAGTTGTGAATAATAAGTATGTAAATCTATTGTATGTGTTTATTACTATTATTATTTTGTACTTTCTCATTTCTGTCAACTTCATTTTGAGTCTCACAGCCATAAAAAATCATTGAGGAACATAAATTTTCTCCTGCTTATTAAATGGATTCATTGAATACACAGCCACAAACAAGCAAATAAACAGGTATCTTTAATCTTACAAAATGAGAGACTAGGAATCTTGAGAGACTAGGAATCTCAAGTTACCTCAGGTTTCTCATGACTTGAGAGCAGGTAGGAAGGCTGCCTAACAGAGTTGTTGTAGAGCCTAAATGATAAATTATGTGATGTACTCAGGGTATAGAGTGCTTCCTTGTTTTAATTATAATAATTACAATAAGAAGTATCATCATTTAGTACTGAGATTTCATTTTATTCTGTTTACATTAACAGAAGTTAGTAGTGGTGGTGATGGGAGTAATAATAACTGAAAGAGTAGTTTATTTTATTGCTCTACTCTATCAGATTTAGAGAAAAAAAGTCAATTCAGTCTGGCCAGTGCCCTTCTCATGTGCTTGTATTTTTTTTTTTCTTCTTCTTATTGATCAGCCCTACTGTTCTTTTTCAGATGCTATCTCGGTTTCTTAGTCTTCGCCTCTATACTAAATACTAATGGGCAGATTTTTTACAAAATTCAAAGAAAACACTCGACCAACTTCATTCATCGGTTTCATTCACATATACTATGTTCAAAATCATTTTCTGTGGAAATAAACTTTTTAGCCTTTTGAATGTTTCAAAAAAAATTACCTTGTTAAACTTCTAGACTTTCTCTTGCTCTCTAGGTGAAGGTATATTTTCTTTTTCTCACTTTGTGCAAAGTTACAGGTGTGTGTGTGTGTGTGTGTGTGTGTGTGTGAGAGAGAGAGAGAGAGAGAGAGAGAGAGAGAGAGAGAGATTGGAGTGGAGGAATAGATTCTAAGGGTTAAATACTCAACATTACAGAGAAGGAATAGGTTAACACCAATTAGTAATACTAAAGAATTAGCAAAGACTTAGAAGAAGCAGCACTTCCTTCTACTTTTCCACAATTCCTATGTAGTACTTTGATTTCTTGCAGGTATCAACATTTGTGTTACTTTTTTGAAATCAGGTCAGAGTGTTTTTTAAATAGCTACTGCTTTAATTCAATTTTAGCAATAGTCATAGAGTGACAACTAGAAGCAAAATAGCGGCCATAAGTAATTTCCTTTGAGATACTCTGGATAGCTTACTTCTATAAACTTTAAAAAGCTGAAAGAAAGGAGTATTAGATGGGGAAATTCATTTTCTTTAGAGCAGCATAATTTTCCCCCAATGTAAGATGTTTAACCTGCTCTGGAGCCAGGACGTATAAAAGTATTCACCCTGTAGAAAAGTGATTTTTTCCTACCAACAGGAATAAGAAAAGTTCATGCATTTCTAATTCCTTCCAATCATGTAGCATAGAATTATGTGGGGTGGAATAAATGATACCCTGCCTGATTTTATCACCTATATTTCCTTTCCAAAGTTGCTTAAACATGAATATTCATTACATGAAACATTCACTAGAACAATTAACATTCAAATCCTTCAAATGTCTTAAAAAGTATAAATTTCTTAGGGTAAATGCCACGTTATGTAGTGAGATTTTTTTTCCCTAGGTAGTTCTATGATTATTTTTTAAGAATTATTCTCCTTTTAATTTAAAGATATATTATTGTTCTTATTCCCAATATTTCATAATCAGCCCTTAATATTTGCCTGATGTTTAAATTTTACAAAACACTTCTACTGTAGTATCTCCTTATCTTCACACCATTTCCCCACTCTACTGTTTATCAAGGTAACCATGTTCTGATTTGGCCTTCCAAGTCAGTTTTGGAGGATTTTGAGGGCATAGAGATACAACCTGCAATCTTATTAGTTATTTCTTCCTGAAGTATACTCAACAGGGAGAGTACTTTTCTTTTTACTCTTCCATTTTCTTCATTAATAAAAAGTTGGAAACCAAGATAATTACCACATTACCCTAAAGCTTATGTTCAAGAAGTAGTATAGTTTTCCCAATATATGTATGTATGATATGTGGACCACAAGTCTTATGAGATTCTTATTTAATATTGGTCTATGCTGTTTTCCTTTTCCCTCTTTTTTGTTCTCCCTCCTCTTTTGTTGATGTTTCCTATCTTCCTCTCAACACATTACCATTACTAAATAACAGACAGACTGAATTTGTTTATCACAGCATTTCCAAACTTATGTGGTTTCTCATGATTCTATTAACATACCACAGAATTAGTGTTCCCAAACACAGAGTATAGGTCTCATGCAAGACATTGGGCTAAACGCTAAGGTGAGTGCTCCAAACATGCTTATAGAAAAGGATAAATGTACAATTAAAAGGATACATTAAAAATATCTAATGGTAAATAAATATCTAGTTTTAAAATAGCTAATGGAAAATAAATATCTAGTTTAGAGACACATCATTTTTCAGCATGGAGGTGTGTTGCTGAGCACTGAGAATTGAAGGATCAGAACATCTGGACCTCCCAACGTATCCATCTGGATACTCTTGTTTTACTTTTTTTTCTATTGCTATTTCTATTTCTATTACTTGGGCCACCTGGGTCTCTATGCCATTGTCTAGACCTCCTGAGACTTACGAGCCATACATCTTCTCCTTTAGGAAAGTGAGAAATCACTGGGTCCAGGGAAACAATCCTCTAATTCTTTCAGTATGTCTTTTCTTGAAATCCTTGAGCATATAAAGATAATTTGATTCCAACAAGTTTCATTACATAATCTCATTTTCTAACTGTATCTCTCATTTTTAAATTTTATTTACTGACAATAAAAATAATCAACAGAAATGGGAGAAGGAAAGTAGTGATTGTTCAACACTAACTTGTACCAAGCTCTACACTAGACACTTTAAGCTATTTCATTTATTCTGAAATGTAGGGATTATTGATAAGCATGCAGTTAGTACTGAAGATTTGAAAAGTAAATAATTTTATGCACACAAGAAATAAAAATCTTAAAATACTTCATACCTGTACTACAGTACCTATAATGTAGGACAATGGCTATCATTCAATTATATTTCAAACTATGGCTTAAATTTTTTAATTAATGACTATTTTTCAATTATAGCCAAATTTGTATTTTCAAGAAGTTTTTAGTTAGGCTACCAGTCATTTCTTTTAAGATAAAATATTTTCCTTGTGAATTTTAACCTGAGTCATTGGAGATTTTACATTGTATATTCCTGAACACTGTGGACTGGTGATAGGACATTAATAACTTGAAGCACTGCAGCTTT
Source organism: Phocoena sinus (assembly GCF_008692025.1). Taxonomy (NCBI): domain Eukaryota; kingdom Metazoa; phylum Chordata; class Mammalia; order Artiodactyla; family Phocoenidae; genus Phocoena; species Phocoena sinus. The sequence continues at coordinate 48,169,840 of NC_045775.1, read as the reverse complement.
ACATAGGTTTCTAAGTGGGAACTGTATGATACAAATTAGCCAGTTAATATCCTTTTATATAAAGGCATCAAATTTATATATTTATAATACACTTTATATATTTTATTATATAAGATAAACTAAGGTATCATTTTCCAGGTAAACTGATGGATGCTCAATTCTGCTGGCAAACACTGGAGGCACATACCTCAGAGTTTTCCCAACTGAGATGTAAAGAGATAGGGTCTTTACTGTATAATACCCATCAGTCCTTGGTCAGGAGGCTGTTCCCAGGGAGCTTTAGTTCCCTGGTAATTCTAACCTGCCACCCATGTAGGCAGAGCTAATTCCTGGGTCAAAGAAAGTCCTCTGGCAACAAGACGCAGGTACTAGATGTCGGAAGACGTGCTAGAAGGTGGGCTGGCACGTAGGGAATAGGTAAGCACTCAGAGAATATGGTAAGGCATTGACAGATGCTATGATGTCTTCTAGAGGAACCATCCTTTTAAAAATGGGAAATAAATGAAAGGCAGTATTATGTAATAAATAATATATAGCAGCTGATAGACCAGAAATAAAATACAGACTCTGAATATTCTGGCAGGCTAATCTTGGGAACATAATTTCTCTCAGGCTGGGCTTCCTTATCTATAAAACAGAGAACATTGCACTTACCTTAAAATTTGTAAAACTTAAAAGAATATCTAAGAAGTCCTTATACAGTATCCAGAAATCAATAACTAGCAAATATTAATGCATTCAGAAGGTAGTTGGTGTTTGAGATATTCTGTGTCATGTATCAACCTTATTCTAATGCAAGAAATCTCCTCTGAAGCATCTTCCTCTGACAGCTGTTCAATCTGGACTTCAGCCCTTCTAGTTACAGGGCATATCAGCCTAAAGAGTTTCTCCTTTCTGGTTTGGGGCAGCACTAATGGCTAACATGTTCTTTTTTATGTTGGAACTGAAATTATTTCACTAATAAATAGCCTCATAGATTATATTAAGATAAATAATTTCATTAATAAATAGCCTCAGAGCCACCTCTAACATTTTTGTGAGACCTGTGGCATGACATCATATGGAGGATCACATGCCCTTTGTCTAAAAGCTACAGTCAAACTAGCAAAATTGATACATAAAATATTTTCTATTTTCCTGTTACAAAAAATATGCCTGCATAATGGAAAATGGAAATTTATGTATTAAGATACCATTTTTAGTGGACTGAAAGACAGCAAAATGTAAACTATAAGTAAAGTTAATTTCATTATGTTTCTCTGGATATCGAATTATTGATGATTCAGTGGTGTTTGGATGATTAATAAATTAAGGTGGATATAATTCATAAATTATAATGTTTATTCTATGGAGTCGTAACCTTCATTTTATCAACAGCAACTGTTCTTATAATCACAGTTTTAACATATTTTTTTTTCTTGACGGTAATACCACATTAGACAACTTTAAAAACGTTCAAATGGTCTTTAGATCATTTATTGAAATAACGGTGTATTATAATTTTGTATTAGAGCTCAGAGAACAGATGTTGCAATCTTTTTTAAAGTCGATTTTATTGAGGTATACTTTGCAAAAAGTGGTACACTTTTTAGGTGTATGCTTGATGAGTTTGACAAACGTAGAAGGTCATGAAACCACCAAGACAATTAAGTTATTTGATATTTCCATCACTCTAAGAAGTTTCTTCATGCCCCTTTTTTAGATAAACCCCTCCCACTGCCCTCAGCCTCCAAAGGCTCTTATTGAGTTATTATAGTTCTTAGTTATTTTATAATCCATTAAGGAAAATTTCAGCCTACTGAGACAGTAGTCACTGGAATTGTGAATAAAATTCTTAAATTGAAAGTTAGTTTTAAAAAGAAATTATAGATTTTAAATAATATGCTCAAACATTGTAATGGGGCAGCAAATAGTAAAGTATCATCATCATAGAAAATATTGCAAAGCATTTAAAGTTCATCTCATAAACTGCTATCTCAGATTGCCATTTTTACCATCCTTAAAGCAGCATATAGTTTCATAGATTATTGCTTGCATTCTTCTTTCAAAATTTCAATACTAAGATATTATAAAGAAAATGAAAATAGCAGTATGGTGCCCAAGTTGTTCTAGTTTCTCTCCATATACTTTGATCTATAATTGCCAGAAAATATTATTCTCTATAGAAATCAGTGTTGAGATTATTTGTACATTAATCTTATTCTTCATAGTCATGGGTATGCTGTTCATTTCCTTGTTCTAATTATCTTACTTTTTATTGGAACATCACGTATGTTGCATTTTTTTCCATTCAGTCTGATAATTTACTTTTTGCTAAACTTTTAATGATATTATTAAAAGTAAATGAGGATTTATACCAAATAATGCGAATAGTGCAAATTTAAACTTAAGTTTAGTTTCTGCCAAAGACCATGATTCACTCTTTATTTGCAGATCACTCTTGTTTCACTTTTTTTTTTCTATTGCATCTCATATCTTGTGTAAAGTACATCTAGTTGTTTTATTTTGAAGATTATCTCTAGAACCACAGATTGGAGAAAGAAGCAAGCAAAAAAACAAAACAACACAACAACAAAAAAATGCTTAGCACAACCAGCCAAAGGTACTTCATTCTGTAAAACGTTATCACATTCTTGCTGTTGAAGAAGGAGGACTCACCGGTTAAATGTTTTTCTGCTTTTACCCAAGTGTGTCCACAGCTGAAATTCTCTTTTTAGTTTAAAGTAGTGACCTACAAAGGGGTTAGTAGCACAATCTAAACCTCCAAAACCTTCAGCCACAGTTGCCTTTTGTTTTGAAGATACAGGGCAAGAATATGGTGAAGAATTTCTTAGAGACCTGAAAGAATTAGTTACAAAACAAATGTTTGGGTTATGGGTTGAGCTGTGCCAGCACTGCATGCCAGATTCTGAGCGACAGGGGTGCCTGAGTATTCTCTAATACATTTATTTTGTGTGTATGTGATATGTGGGGCCTCCTAAATCACATGACTCAGAGCAGGGAAATCCCTTGAATGGGTCTAAAGATGATCTAATCTCACTTCTTTTTGACAGACCTTTAGTTTTGAGGATGGCTCTTAATGTCTTCTATTTTCATAGCTGAACATAGCTAATTTCAGCTTTTCTATTGAAAATCCTTGATTTATACCATAACCTACAATTTTAAGTAAGTAATAAACAACCATAAAGCTTCAGTGATTAGCACAAAATTTAGGAGGACTTTCCTTTTGTCCACTTTTCTCTCCACTTCCAACTTCATTTTTGGTACCTCCCCAAATTCCTTCTAAATCTATCAAGCCTGTCCAAAGCATGTTGCCACTTAGTCAGTGTGACTTATGAGCAATGCATTGCCGCTAGCACAGTCATCCAGAAGCTCTATCTTTCAGAAGAGGGGAACCTTTCAGAAGGGTCTTACAGCTTTACAACCACAGCTCAGATGTGGCCTGGATATGGCGAGGCCAGCCTGGTGGCCCCTTCCCCACATCAACCTGGAGCTCACACGTTTGGCTGCACCCTGTGCGGGTGGTAGGCAACCCCCTCCCCCCGACAGCGGGGCGGGAAGCAGAGGTGTGGGGTCGGTGGTACCACTCTCTCAGTTCACAGACGTGGCAGGCCCATCTGATGGGCAGGGCAGTAAATCGTCCTATACACCTGTTCTCTTTAAAAACAGTTATGTATCTGTGCTGTAAACTCTCCTTTTATTGCATGTCATTGAGCCATCACACTGGAGCTCCTTGTTGGACCCTTTTTCTACCTGGTTATTATTCTCAGCCACCTTCCAATTCCTTCCTGCCCTTGATACAGTTTCTTCTTTTTTCCTAACTATTCACAGTTCTCTTTCCTACTTACATGCAGAGAAATGCATATCTAAACTTTACAGATAGAAATATAACTAAATAGAAAAAGCATAACCCTTGAATACAACATCTTTCTTATTTGACATACTTTCTAGATATAACCACCATTCTGGTTCTCCTCTCTACAGTCTTGAGGTTTTGACATCTGTTCTTTAAAATGTGGTTGCCAGGGCTTTAGCAATTTCAGACATTGAAATTCAACATAAATTGGGAGCTAAAATCTCCCCATTTCTCTACACCGTATGTCTATTTTTGCAGTCTCCAAACAAATTAGCTTTATGGAGGTAGTGATCCCATGTTGCTGCTGCTATTAAATTTGTAATAAAAAAAAAAGCTGTTAGAACATTTTTTCTTTTCATACAAATTGTTGTTAAAATAGATTTATTCATTGAAGTTTGGGTGTGATTAAAACAAGAATGTGGAAAGCATGGTGTAAGTGAACTAGTAGCAAAACTGGAAATTTAGATGGGCAGCAATAAAATTCTTTATAGTTCAAAGAAGTGAACGGGATTCTTTGCATCAGAGTCCCAATGGGAAATGTTCTCAAGGGAGAAAGCCAAGTATCTGTTCATGTCCAGTGACAGGCCACTTAAGGAAGAGACAGAAGATGTAGGGGAAGTTGCTGCATGATGGAGAAAGAAATCTTAGGCTGAACGGAATTTAGATTATGGTAACATGTCTGGAAAAGGAGGAAGGTAAGACAGAGATGAAAGTTTGAGAGAAGATAGCTATTAGATGTAGTTATTAGTTTAGGCTGGCCAGGATGGGTGACTCGGTGCAGGAGACTAGGAGGGAAGTTAAACACTGTTATTATATATTAACAAGAAGGGAGGAAGCTATGATCAACTAGTTTTAACAGTTTCCACAGTGCCTATGGTGATATGCAAATATACTGCACATGCAAATCTGTATCAGTATTTGAGAATACGATGGGATTAAATCCGATTTTCAAATGATATCTTACATAAGCCATTTCACCTTTCATGAAAAGACTTCACTTAAACCAGACACATCCAGAAATCCTTTTATAATGTTGAGATTTATCATGACATCATTTCAAACAGTGGAGAAACTCATAATGTTGGTTTTGCATATTATATTAACTTTTATACCATATTTCCTTATCTCATCAAGATGTTGTTGTTACATATGAATGAGGAAATGCAGGATAGTAAAGGAAAGACATCAATCCAAAAGTTACTCGAATATTGGCTTGTGATAAATACCACCACATAAGCCCTGAAAACAGAACAAAGCAAACTGAGTACATTGGCCTAGGTGCTCCTGGATAATAGACCAGCTCTGTTTTCCTGCTGGTGTGCCAGGGAAAAGTATATGCTAGGGCTAACATTTCCTGCTGCACATGGAGTAATACTATAGAGATAGTTGAATAATCCATATGCAAATTAAAGGAAAGAGCAACTTGGTTATTAAATACAGACACTGGAGGTCTCTGGGATCTGTTCTCCTTGTAAAAATCAGGGAATCATCAGTGCTGGCTCCGAAGTGTATTCTTAGTCCCATCTTATATGACCGCAGTTATTCTTATTCATCTCACATTTTCAGATGTCGGGTCTCTAGAGTCTTAAATGATGCTGCATAACTGCTTTCTTGTCAGATGGCACAAAAAACTCATTCTTCAACAAAAGGAAAATTAACTGCTTCTGCTCTGCTCAGACTGCATACCAGAACATTCGTCTAAATCCACTTCATAGAACATCTGTTCAGATGTACACGGTGGTGAAGACCTGGAAGCTATTAACGCATAGCCCATTGCTGACCTCTTCTGTGTTTTTAAGGACAATAGGAGTCCATAAAGTGAGCTGTTAAAGAAAAGAATCTTTCAAGCCTCTATCATGCACTTCCAAAAGGCTGTTAGAGCCTTATTCATCTCATCCTGAACCTCTTTGAGAACTGTACCCTCCCTTTTGAGACTGAAATCATATAAAGAACATTTGTAGAAAAATGTTTACAATCTGCTTCATGAGTCAACCAAAGATTTAAACTTAGAATATTGCCCAGATTGGTGTTCTCTTTTTCCTTTATCTTGCCCAGTGATTGTCAGCCGGGGTGATTTTACCCATGAGAGAACGTTTGCAAATGTCAGGAGACAGTTTTGATTGTCACATCCTAGTAAGCATGGGGTAACACAGTTAGTGGGTAGAAGCCAAAGGTACTGCTCAGCATCCTACAGTATGTAGGACACCACTTACACACACACATACAGACAGACAGACACACACACACACACACACACACACACACGACAAAAAATTATCTTATCCAAAAAGTCAATAGCATCACTGTTGAGAAACCCTAAGCTAGACTTTTACATTTCTGCTCAGGGAGACCCACAAAACTTGTTTCTTAAGTGATGTAGCTCTTTTTTGCCCAACAATCAGTGCACTCAGTTTTCTTTACTCAGTTATTGTGATTGTTATATTTTGATTTGACAAATGAGGCTTAAACCAAAAAGATGTTTGGTAAGACATTGGTATGCATCAGATTTGATTAGACTATTTGTTTGAATGGAGTGAGGAGCTGTTTTAACTGGTGAGATCTATTTGCTGCCCAGATGGTGAAGCCAGTACCTCAATTAGTTATCACACATGGTGGGACAGAGTATAAAATGAGTTTTGGGCTTCTCTTGATACTAAGTGTGGAATCTCTGATGACCATCGAGGAAGTTTAGGATTGCTCCAGCCACATTCAAGAAAAGAAGTCCTAGATCCTGTCTAATCTCTGTGATGTCTGAGAATCAAAGCTCCACAATTACCACCTAGGCCTCCATGGGAGGCAAAACACATTATTTTTGAGACAAAACCTCTTCTTATCTTTGAATATCAAAAATACTGTAAATCCATGTGTGCCAGACTAGTTTTCATCATTTTTATTTACCTGCCCCTGCCCGTTTATTCCAGATCGTTACCATACCCAAAAGTTTCTTCTTGGTTTTGTTAGTGTTGTTGTTTTGTTTTTTGTTTTCCTTTTTTTCTGCAGCTAGAATGCCCTGTGCTTTAGTTTTCCATCTGTCTGATTTCTAGTCTTAAGAATTTCAGCTCAAGTACAACCAAATTCTCTAATTTGATACGTGGTCTTTTCAACATAAATGAGATTTCCCTCTTATTAAACTGTTTTTCCAGTGGCTCTCTACTTTTGAGTAAGGGGCGGGATCAGAGTTACTTGAAGGGGAAAAGAGTTTACATACTACTGCCTTTCATCATTTACCCTGCTCTCCAACCCTGTGTACTCTGACACTACCTCAGACTCTCAGTGAAAACCACTCCTCTTTAGAAATGATGGACTGTAGTACTCTTTTGAGAGTATGTTGTTTCGTTGTTTTGTTTTTTTTTTTTTTTTTGCGGTACGCGGGCTTCTCACTGTTGTGGCCTCTCCCGTTGCGGAGCACAGGCTCCGGACGCGCAGGCTCAGCGGCCACGGCTCACGGGCCCAGCCGCTCCGCGGCATGTGGGATCTTCCCGGACCAGGGCACGAACCCGTGTCCCCTCCATCGGCACGCGGACTCTCAACCACTGCGCCACCAGGGAAGCCCTGTTGTTTCGTATTTCGTATTATGATTCTTTGTAGGTTATTGTCTCCCCAGTCATACTGTAAATGTCAGAGACTTTATTCTATACCCCTTATCTATATTCTTGCCTAGTACAAATGTGCTAGAACATAAAAGTATATCAACAATAAATACTTCGTTGTAGATCATATGGATGAGGAAGTCCCAATCCAAAAGAATCTCCTGACCATTTTAGGATCAGATTTCCAAACTTACATATAGGCAGTTAAACAGCTTGACTCATTTTAATAAAAGAACTTTACAGCCTGACCCAGGACAAGAAATAAATGTGAGAGAAAACATTTTAGGTTTGACTGCATTAATATTTTATTAGAAGCAAATAGGCAAATTATAGACGGATTTTATTAAACAGCATGCAATCAGTGGCTATGAAGAATTTTGGCATCCAACAAGACTTTAGCTTCCTCAGGAAGCAGTAGCAAATTTGCAGGAAAAAAATAATTCAAAATTTTAATTTCCTAATTTAAACAGTATCGCTCATTTAAGCAATTTAGCTGATTATAATTATGAATACATGCCATGTATTTAGCAGCAACTTGCAAGTTCTCCTGTGGTCCAGATTACTAATAGATTCAATGATGCTCTTTTTCAGTACTAATGTTGAGATTTTTAATACATGAAACCCTTGACACTGAGATCAAACATTTTATCTCAGGAAAAAAAAATGCTTTCTCCTTTTCTATCAATATGACAGGAAGCAAAATGATTATTTATGGCTATTACTTGACTATGCTATCAAACATATTTGCTACTTTAACTAGACCATCTTGAATTAACAGATGCAAATGCAGTTGGTAACCAAAAGGGTGGCTCTTTGTGGAATGATAGTGCTTTGCTTGAGGCTCTCCCGCAGTCTGTGCTTTTATAGGGAAACAATGATTATGCCTAATTTTACTCAGCTTGGAAAACCAGGAGATCAAGGTGCAGATAGGGTACTTTCAGTTCACTTAATGTCGGTATTTACTGAAAGCCTTTTGTATGTCAGGGACTATGTAAAACCAGGGAAACAAAAGATGAATGAGGTGCCACTGCTCTCAAGGAGAGCATGCTTTAGAGCTGGGATAAAGTACCATCTAGAATAGACAGTAAGGTAAGAATTGTTAAGCAGGCATGGAGGGGCTAGAGTTGATTCAAAGAGAGGAAAAGTCACTTTTGGACTGAGGGGAAGTATAATTTTTTTCTTAACCCCAAGTCAACTATTCCTGAGAATTGCCCCCATTTGTATTCTGTCTCTCTCTCTCTCTCTCTCTGTCTGTCTGTCATGAAATTCTTACAGTTACAGGCATTAATGGGTATCAGGAACTATTATTAGATAGTGAGATTTTACATTCTTTTTCCTCCCGCCCCTTCAACATAAAGTAGAAGGTTATTCTTTCTTTTCCTTCTCTTCAACTCTGTACCCCCATCTCTTATTCTGAGATTGAATTGCTCAGATCCCTGAGTTCCTGCCCATCCTCCTTGACATACTCCCCACTCCTACCCACCTTACCCACTGCTGTCAGGTACCATCTAGTACTGTCTTAGAAGTATGTCCCATATTCTGAACCTTTCTTACATCCCAACTCCCAATCCAAATATCTCCCTACTATGCCCTATTCCCTCACATTCCAGGGTTCTGCTAGATGAAAACCAAATACTGTGATGTCACAATTGGTATTGATAGCTTAATCAGTGTTCCCACATGACACATGTCTGCTCTTTGAATCTCTCTGATAAAGTAGAAAATCTAAAATCTCCCACTTTAGAATTTTTTTTTTTTCTTAACACAGGAAGGGCATCTAGGCCCAGATAGGTCTCAGACTCATCGTATAATATTGTCATTCCTCAAGTTCATCGTTTGGTCAGCCTCATGCCCTATATGCACTTACATCTGTTGTTTAAGGACATCATAATGTTGCATACACACCAATGAGGAAGTGGATATATTTAGCCCATGAATGAAAACTACTGTAAAATCTATTAAATTAAAATCTCTTCACAAAGCTCCTCAGCCCTTGATCATATCCAAAAAACATTAGCAAAGACTATTACTATTTCATATCATTATTAACACATACATATGTATTGTAGCACATCCTATCTTAGTTTCCAAAAAGTCATTCAAAATGTTCAGTAGCATAGGAAACAACTCTCTCACATATAGTGTTTCTCTTTCTCTAGGGATTTCAAAAGCCCCAGTAGGCCAAAATATAACATATTAGTCTGCCTTGTATATACCAGTTATAATCAATTACTATATATTACAGAGAAATCAGCAGGTGAACAGTTTCTAAGACAAAATAGTTTCCATCCACTTCAGTTTGTGGGGAAAACAATAGGCATCTTTCAGTAAGTTCCTGTGCTTGAAAACTGGACGTTTTATGCAAATGTAAAAAATATAATTAGTTTCTTTCAGAAATAGTAACACAGTGTCTCTCTTCCTCTGACCTTCCAGAGTCTTGTAGATTAGTGGTTCTCAGTCTTTATAAGTACATTAGAATATCCTGGGGAGCTTTATAAAATTACATTATCTAAGCCACACTCCAGACCAATGAAGTCAGAATCTAAGAGTGGGACATCAGCACTTTTTAAAGCTCCATTGAGGGCTTCCCTGGTGGCGCAGTGGTTGAGAGTCCGCCTGCCGATGCAGGGGACACGGGTTCGTGCCCCAGTCCGGGAAGATCCCACATGCCACGGGGCAGCTGGGCCAGAAAAAAGCTCCATTGAGGTCAAGAACTACTTTTCTAGAGTGACAACAAAGCAGTCATCCTAATGGACATTCTGGCCTTCAGCACGTGAGAAACACTAATAACACTGAGAAATGTGCAAGAAGAAAAAATCCATCCCCAGATGGAAATTGAAGAATAGTTGGTGTACCTGGTTTCTTAGCCCCAAGCATCTTACCATGATGCGGGGATGAGAGAACTATGAGAGGCAGGTGCCCAACACAAGAGAGTGGAAGCAGCATATAAGTAGCTAATTAGCTAAGGAGCAGAGAGAATGGGTGAGGTTGAATACAGTGACACAGAGAAGGGCAACCATTGCTGCTCACGGTCAAAAGCCACCTCCTTCATGACCCACAAAATGATGGGATTGAGTGCTGGTTTTTAGGATCAATTCACAGAGTAATAAAAGGTCAGGATCAAATGCAAAGGCTTTGACTTATTTTCAAAAGATTTGAAAGTCATTATCATCCTATGAGGTAAATAGCACAGGGGCTAAAATTATGGTTAACGGTGAGGGCCTGAGAAGTTTGTCCAAGATTACACAAAAAGAAAAAAGCAGCGTTTGAAACAGATTCACTTAATCCTACTTCCACTATATATCTGCTATGCTATTCTGACAGTGAAGGAATTGATAGACTTAATTTCACTATGTTAGAAGAAAAAATCTAATGTGCCTTACTTTAAATGTGTCTAATAAATACCTAGGTGAATGTGTTTCTGGTATAAAATCTGGATTTGTCCATCTACGCTGGATGTTGGTATTGCTATAAAAGGAACACTACAAAATCATAAAGCAGGAAAATAAAGGATAAAACACCTAGTCCTTGAACTTCGGATAAATGTATCCGCAATGTATCTCTTATGTATTGGTGAAGTGAAAACACTGAGTTTATAAAAGTAAATCTAGATCTAGATTTTACACTAAAGAAACTCTAAAAGTACCTGTTTGTTTTCCTGAATTATACTTGGGAGATTGGGATTTCTAGAATACTCAGCACTGATTATTGCTAAGGGAATGCTCTAGAATTTACTGCATGATTAGGTGAGATGAATTGTGCTCAGAAGAGCAATTATATATACCCCATCCTGCCAAATTCAATTCACTCTTTAAACAGGTTTGGTCAAAGTGTGTACAGATCATCCATTTCACTTGGCATTACCTGCAAGTTTCTTATGCCCTGCTAGCACTTTTTATAATAAATCTGAGCAAGAGATTGTCAGTTTCAAGCATGATCTTTTATTCTCACTTGTATCTTTTAGATTTCTTTTATAGATGAACCTTCTTGATAAAGAAACAGTGGCTAGAGGCAAAATGGCACAGGCAGCACTAGTTAGATGTCTTTGCTCTACCCTTCAAGGGACAGAAATGTGTCTGTGAAGTAACTCCAAATTTACCATTCCCTATGATGTTTATTTTCATAATTTGTTTTCTAATTAGAATTTCATGTCATATATTCATGTATTATATTTATCCTGAATATAAGATATAGTTTTTCCTTTTTATCTATAATTAGACAAATTAGACACAGATATTTTTCTTCTTAAAAGTGAATTAAAAAATTAAAAGGACTTTCAATTTCCAGTACAGCATGTAAGAAGCTTGGAAGTCACCACCCTATCCTAACAAATAGAAAGCTGAACAAACAGAAAACTTAATAATTCTTCTTAGATATGTAAGAGAATGAGGTAACATGGCTAACCACTGCCCTCAAAATTGGAGAGACAAACAGGCAGATACAGAGCACCACAATTTACCAGAGCAGAAACCCACGAGCAAAAACTTCCATGGGAACAGGTACCAAGATAGGGAAACCTGAACTATAATTGACAAATTGCTGGAGGCTCAGTGTGGACAAATCTGAGATAAAAACTCCAGAGCGACCCAGTCATGGTGGAGAGGTGGCGGTGGAGGGGTACGCAAATTTTTGTATTTTACTTCCTGGAGCTCTAGCAGATTCTCACAGCAAATAGCAGAGAAAAATCCCCTTACGTTTCTGGAAGAGGGAGGGTAAAATGAACCATTTTAAAATACACCAGAGCATTCTGTTCTTCTTAACAAGGTCTACCCTTAGGAGAAACTATTTAACCAGAGCCTAACCTGCTGGAATTTTATCAGAGCTTAAATGACCTCGGGGAATATAAATATACAACTCCAACTGTATCTAGCCATCCGTGTGGAGGAAAATAAATACCCAACTCCAGCCAACTCAACCCATTCTATCCTACATGAGTAGGAGGTGGGGAAACTGAGAAGCACTTGTGAGGTTCATTGTCCAGAGTCATAGGCTCACTAAAAGACTGAGACCTAATTATAGGACTGTAGAATGCTGCCCCTTCCCCCACACCTTATCACCACATTACTAAAGGCATATATATAGTAGTTCCTTTTACCCAATGCATCATGTCCAGCTATCAAGAAAAAATTACAAGGCGTACTAAAAGGTTAAAGAACACAGTTTGAAGAGACAGAGCAAACATTGAAACCAGACTCAGATATGACAGTGATGTTGGAATTATCCAACTGGGATTTTAAAACAACTGTGATTTTAAAACAACTATGATTAATATGCTAAGGGTTTCTAATGGCTAAGGTAGACAGCATGTTAAGAATAGACAATGGAAGTAGAGAGATGGAAATTCTAAGAAAGAACCAAAATATATACATATATATACACTAGAGGTCAAAACACTGTATAGAAATAAAGAATGCCTTTGATGAGCTATTAGTAGACAGGACACAGCTGAGGAGAGGATCTCTGAGCTTGAGAATATCTCAGTAGAAATCTACAAAACTGAAAAGCAAAGAGAACAAAGACTGAAAAAGCCCACCACCAACAGACCAGAATATCCAAGACCTGTGGGAAAACTACAAAATGTATAGCATACATGTGATGGGAATATCAAAAGAAGAAGAAAGAGAGAAGGGAGCAGTAGATATGTTAGAAACAGTAATGACTGAGAATTTCCCCAGACTAATGCCAGAAACCAAACCACAGATCCAGGAATCCTGAAGAATAACAAGCAGGATAAAAGCAAAAAAAAAAAAAAATTACACCTAGACATATATTAGAACCATAGACTATCAAAGATAAAGAACAAAAATTCCTGAAAGAAGCCAGAAAAAAAGACCTTACCTACAAAGTAGCAAAGCCAAATTGTCCTTAGAAACCATGTAAGCAAGAAGAGAGGGGAGTGAAATATTTAAAGTTTTGAGAGAAAAAAACACCAACCTAGAATATTTTACCCTGCAGAATTATCCTTCAAAAGTGAAGTATAAAGACTTCTTCTGAAAAACCAAAATTGAGGTAATTTGTTGCCAGTTGACCTGCCTCATAAGAGATCTTCAAAGACTTATTTTAGAGAGAAGGAAAATTATATAAGTTAGAAATATGATCTATATAAAGAAAGGTGAAGGTAAAATAAAATCTCTTATTTTTCTTATTCTTAATTGATCTAACAGAGAATAGTTTGCTCAAAATAATAATAGCAACGATATATTCAACTATGTTTATGTATGTTTTCTATGTAGAAAATCTGAAGGAATTAACCAAAGAAAAAACCAAAGACAAAACAAACAACAACAAAAAAACCCAACCCTAATAAGTGATGATAGCAAGGTTACAGGGTACAAGGTTAATATGCAAAAGTCCATTGCTTTATTATATACCAGCAATGAACAAGTGGAATTTGAAATTAAAAGCACAAGCATTTACTTTAGCACCCTCCAAAATAAAATACTTAGGTATAAAACTAATGAAATATGTACAAGATGGACAACTATAAAACTCTGATAAAAGGCATTAAAGAAAAACTAAATAAATGGAGTGATAGTCCTTGTTCCTGGATAAAGAGACTCAGTATTGTCAAGATGTCAGTTCTTTCCAACTTGATCTATAGATTCAATGCAATCCCAGTCAAAATTCTAGCAAGTTATTTTGTAGATGTCGACAAGCTGATTCTAAAGTTTATATAGACAGGCCAAAAAAACCAGAATAGCCAACACAATTTTAAGGTATAGAGCAAAGTTGAGTGCTGACACTAGCCAACTTCAAGACTTACTCTAAAGTTGAAGTATTCAAGCCAGTATAATACTGGCAAAAGAACAGATGGATAGATCAATGGAACAGTATAGAAATCCTAGAAATGTAGTCAACTGATCTTTAATAAAAGAGCAAAGGTAGTACAATGGAGCAAAGGTAGTCTTTTCAGCAAACAGTGCTGGAAGAACTAGATGTCCACATGCACATGTTAATAAATGTAGACACAGACCTTATATTAGTCACAAAAATTAACTCAAAATGGATCATAGACCTAAATGTAAGACACAAAACTATAAAACTCCTAGAAGATAACATACAAGAAAACCTGAATGACATTAGGTATGGTGATAACTTTTTAGATACAACAGTAGGGGCATGATCTATGAAAGAAATATTTGATAAGCTTGACTTCATTAAAATTTAAGAAGTCTGCTATGCAAAAGACATTGTCAAGAGAATGAAGAGACAGGCCACAGATTAGAAGAAATTATTTACAAGAGACACATCTGGTAAAGGACTGTCATCCAGAACACACAAAGAATGCATAGCTCAACAAAAGAAAAACAAACAACCCCTATTAAAAAGTGAGTCAAAGACCTTGACAGATATCTTACTAAAGAAGATGGGAAATAAGATGCTCTCCATCAGGAGTCCCCAACCCCTGGGCCATGGACCTAGGATCCGGGCCACACACCAGGAGGTGAGTGGCTGACAAGCAAGTGAAGCTTCATCTGCCACTCCCCATCGCTTGCAGTATCACCTGAACCATCCCCCCGCCCCGTCCGTGGAAAAATTGTCTTCCACAAAACCGGTGGACCGCTGCCCTACATCACATGTCTCAAGGGAAATGCAAACAAAAGCAACAATGATATACCACTAACACCTATTAGAACCTCAAAAATCTAGAACATGGACAACACCAAATGCTAGCAAGGATGTAGAGCTATAGGAACTCAGATATATTGCTGCTGGGAATGCAGAATTGTTACAGCCAATGTGTAAGACAGTTTGAAAGTTTCTTACAAAACTAAACTTATTCTTATCATACAGTCCAGCAATCACGCTCCTTGGTAATTACCCAAAGGAGTTGAACACTTATGTCCACACAAAATCCTGCATGTGGATATTTACAGCAGTTTTATTCATAATTGCCAAAACTGGGAAGCAACCATGATGTCCTTCAGTAGGTGAATGGATAAACTGTGGTACGTGTAGATAATGGAATACTATTCAGTGTTAAAAAGAAGTGAGCCTGTAAGCCATAAAAAGATGTGGAGGAATCATAAAGCATAATACAAAGTGAACAAAGCCAATCTGAAGAGGCTACATACAGTATGATTCCAAATATATGACATTCTGGAAAAGGTAGACAGTAACAAGAGCGGTAGTTGCCAGGATTTGAGAGGAAGGAGGGTTGAATAGGTGGAGCACAGAGGATTTTTAAGGCACTGAAACTACTCTTTATGATACTGTTATGGTGGATACATGTCCTCATCTATGTGTTCAAACCCATAGAATGTACAAAGCCAAGAATAAACCTTAATGCAGACTAGGAACTTTGGGTGTCAGTGTGGGTTCATCGATTGTAACTAATGTCACACTGTGATGGGGGATGTTGATAATACCTGAGGCTATGCGTTTATGAGGGCATGGGTATGGAAAATCTCTGTACAGTTGACCCTTGAGCAATGTGGCGGTTAGGGGCACCGATCTCTGCAAAGTGGGAAATCCGTGTATAACTTTATAGTTGGCCTTCCCTATCCATGTTTCCTCCTTATCCAAGGTTCCCCAACCATGGGTTCAACCAACTGCAGATCGTGTACTACTGCTGTATTTACTACTGAAAAAAATCTGGGTATAAGTAGACCCATGCAGTTCAAACCCTTGTTGTTCAGGGTCAGCAATTAAGTACTTCTTACTTAATTTAACTGTGAACCTAAAACTACTATAAAAAATAAAGTCTATTTAAAAAAGTGAATAAAAACTCATGAACTTGTCTGAAATAACATCAGCATTTTGATACAATTATACTGGCTAAGAGAAAACAATTCTCTCTCTCTCTCTTTCTCTCTCTCTGTGTCCTCTTTTATTTTTCAGCTCTGCTCCCTCTACCTCTTCTAAGGCAAGGGGAACTCAAATGTGGAATTTAGTACCAATGACCTTAATTAGATAACAAAAGTGCAGTTTTGTAGAGTTTTAGTTGACCTACAGACAGTACACATAAGACTGAGCGGGGTTCTTAGAAGTGCACTGTCACGAATCAACATGTTCCCTTGGTCCGAGGAACATATAAGGCAACAGTTTTTTAGAGAAGTGTAAATAGCCAAAACTTAAATAGAATATTTTGCCAGTCCTCATGGCTCTGAGGATTTTTCCAGCCTTACTTAATTCAGAGTTTATAAGCCTCAAATCAAGAAAACTTTTCAGGCCAGTTCTCTACTTCAGCAGTTTTAACTGTGGTTGTAGGCTGCCATTGGGTTCGTGGGCATGAAAAGCTTTAAGTAACTTAAATTCAAATATTTCAAATCCCATATGTCTCTTTCCTAAAACTGTTCTGCCTGAGAATGTACCTACTGTCAAGACATGGTATGAATTCTCCTTTCTTATGGCCTCTTTTTCAACTGCCAAAAAAGAATAATTAGAAATATTGTTGTTAGTGTTGAGAAAGTGAATAACTCTAATGATTAACAAATTATTTTGCAAGGCAGGTTGTTTCAGTGTTTTATTTTTAACAAAATTGATTCAGGGCTTAATTGAGTTCTCAGCATATAGATCATTAAAAATAATTTTTGATGATTGATCATTATGTGATATTTGGCATAGAACTTCTTTCTATTCTTATTTAATAATTTATATTGACAAGATTTTCAAAGTTTATAATAATGAAAAAAATATAAAAATTAATATTTAGCCATGTGGTATTCAATTAAAAATTAACATCTGTCCACAGATACATGTAATCAGTTTTTTATAACTCTCCATCCACCTCATAAAGAGATGCTCTTCTAGTAAAATTTTCCTTTTATGTTAAATAATTATTTTTAAATGTATATTTCTGTTATTTGATGAAATATGTTCTAATCTTCAATGATGAAACAATTCATAAGAAAATCATAATATTTAGAACTTTTGGGTCATACAAATTAATATATTAAATCCAAGTTTATATACATGTTTTTGTTGCAAAGGAATAGGATAGGATGATCAAGGATGACTTTCAAGCTCAAAATGTATTAGGTTGGAATAAACTTCTGTGGACTAAGTGTAAAGAAAATATGTGAAAGAAGAAAAAAGAGCAGTGTAAAATAGTTGATTATTAAAACATTTTGTTTATATATATATATTTAAATCAATAATAGCAGGCCTCAAAAACTATAGTATTTTTATGTCACAGTTTTTTTTAAAGATTGATATAATATTGTTTCAAATTATATATCCATTCCTACTATATAAATTTTTAAGAAAACATTTTGAGTCATCTTGTAATATATGAGTGGGTACATACATTTAAAAATTATTTTAAAAGATACACAAACAAAAATGAGGTTTCAGATGTATAAAGTCCTGAGTAACGTGGCCTCCACAAAGATCTGTTCATGGGCCAACCAAGCCATTTGTCCCAGAAACTTCCAGAGGAAAAAGCTCAATCTGAAGATGACTAGTTGAGTTGGCTTAAAAGCAGATCTCAGTCCCACTTTCTTGAGCTAGACAGCTCTTGAGTTGCAGAGATCCAGATACATGCAAATTTGTCTAAACCCTCTGCAATGATTCGACATTAATAATAGAGGAGAATTCTGTAGGATTCTCTATTGTCCATATGTTTGATAGTTTCTGAAAGTCAGACATCAAATGAATCAAATGAGGA
Organism: Phocoena sinus; assembly: GCF_008692025.1. Lineage (NCBI taxonomy): Eukaryota > Metazoa > Chordata > Mammalia > Artiodactyla > Phocoenidae > Phocoena > Phocoena sinus. Next base: position 48,151,785 of record NC_045775.1, on the reverse strand, counting down.
CTCTGATTGGAATGGATTTCAAAGCCTAGGCAGCCACTAGACATTGTGTGTGTGCTTGTGAAGGAGTATGTTTAGTAGCAGGAGAGCCATTTAGTGCTCAAGAGAAATTTTTCCAGACCTCATTGAAACTCTATGCGTAGGGCATAGTGTAAGAATGAAAAAGACCAGAGCTCTCATGCTCTCATTTGGAGGAGTTGCTGTGGCTTAATCACCATTTTATTAGATTATTTCCTAGCGCACTCTTAATCCAAAGTGATAATAAAAAGAGTTTTGCATAATTGCCCTATAAATCAAATTTATGGAGTCATACTCTAGAATAAAGTTTAAAAAAAAATCCACTCTATGGAAATTTTATCTTATTATACTAAGGAATGTAAATATATAAAATTAATCTCTATATTCTTGTCATGAGTATTTTATATAAATAATCCTTCAGTGAAGAAGAATTCCTAATATAAAGATTAATAAATCAAATAAGAAAGCTTGAGATACATCAAAACACTTGTATTTTAAATAAGAAAAATGCATTTCAGGCTCTAAATGGCTTAGATGCCATTTTCTTCTTTCTTGGTGTTTGGATTAAGTACATTGGGAAGCTCAGTGGAAAAAAAAAAAAAAATTAAAAGAAATCCTGGACAAAACTTTTACAAAATTTGTGTTAAACATAGATCTCCGATTTAGCTCAGATTGCTTTGGGTCAGTAGTGACACAAAGCTAATAAGGCAAGTCTTCATAAGGAGAAAACAGATGCAGATAGATGGATGACAGATTAGATGATAGATCTGATAGATAATAGATAAATTCATAGACCCAAAGAGACAGGTGTGTGTGTGTGTGTGTGTGTGTGTATATATGTATGTATATATAGTATTAATTATACCGTGCTGCACACTGAATCTTATGGCAGGGGACCCAGATAAATCTGAACTGAGATTTCGTTATAGAATTTGACATCCCCCAGATCTATTCCCAGCCTTCCCTTCCCTGCCCCCCGTGGGGACTATGGAGACTTTTATGATAAGAATCTCAGTCATGTCTGAAGATAGAAGAGTTTGCAACAGAACAGTCATTTTGATGAGAGACAGAAGACATGCCCTGGGAGAGGATTTGTCCCAATGTTACAAGGAAATTGCAATGACGTGCAAAATCGACAGCATGTTTAGTGGTGATTATTCTTGATGTATCCCAAGTTTGCTCTGCTGGTGGTAAACACACGCACTTGGGAATGAATGAATTAGAGTAAACTTAGAGAATTTTGGACCTTGGGAGCTAAGCACAGATAATGGGCTAAATGAGCATAATTTAGAGAAGTGGGAATTGCTTCTAGTCAATTCCTCCAAAGAGTGGGGAACATCAGAACTCTGGCCAAGAAAGATGGGAAGGAGCCATGAGGAAAAAAATGAGATATGAGGGTGAATATATGACTGATAGTGCCGTAGAAAGATGACAGTGTCTTCAGCGTTGGAAGGCGCTGTGTGGCATAGGGGATAGGGCCCAGTCAAAATCCAGAGACAAAGCCTTGAAGAGGCTGAAGATACTCCCAAGCATACAGAGTGGAAGGAGCTTCCAAAGAGAGTGTCTGAAGTACAGGCATCTGAGAGGTGGTCATTCATGGAACTAGCAAAATTCTGCTCTAGATGTTTATGTGACCTTATTTGCTAAATGCTTGGCCCTGTAATTCTTACACTTTTACCATGATAGTGAGGAAAGGTCAGAAAAAAAGAATTACTGTGAATAGACATAGTAAATTACATTTATGTATGTACTATTCATATTATTCAGAATAACCTAGATTGTTTGCTAACCCAAGAACCAATGCTGATAGGGAAAATGGGTGTTAGCTCATTTTGGTGGCTATCAAGGGAAATAAAGACAACTTCCTGAATAGTTCTAATAGCTTTAAAAGACATTCGAAAAGATTTAATATGGCTGAAGATGAAGATAATAGTATGATAATATCAAGTACTGGGTAGCCATGTGGCTGACTGCCAAGGCTCTGAAAGCTTTTTATTTAGAGGCTACAATTCAGTCGTGCCGCAGATGGTTACTTTACACCTGTGATGTGTCAGGCGCAGTGTTGTGTGCACTGGCCGTGCAGCCACCAACAAAGCGCACAACCATCTCTGCCTTAGGTCTTAGTGCACTTGAGAACATCTTGGAGGGATATTATCAATGACTCTTTAATAAAATAAACTTCCGCATTGTGAAACCCAATAAGATAAACATGTATCAAAACTAAGGGTGGGCATACATTTTGAAAGATCTCTTATCCACAACTATATATATTGTTTACCAGTTGTGGAAAATTGAAATTCTTCTTTGGGTGTTAGAGGTTACTGTGGGAACAACAGAATCAAAGTAAGGCTTTTCTGTTTCATTGTTCTTGAATCCCACATCTCCCAAACCAGGGCTCTCATTTATTTTTATTTATTTATTTTTTTTTTTAAACATCTTTATTGGGGTATAATTGCTTTACAATGGTGTGTTAGTTTCTGCTTTATAACAAAGTGAATCAGCTATACATATACATATGTTCCCATATGTCTTCCCTCTTGCGTCTCCCTCCCTCCCACTCTCCCCATCCCACCCCTCCAGGCTGTCACAAAGCACCGAGCTAATATCTCTGTGCCTTGCGGCTGCTTTCCCCCAGCTATCTACCTTACTACGTTTGTTAGTGTGTATAGGGCTCTCATTTAAAACTGGGTACGTGGCTTAAGCTTCAGGCTTAAGCCAACCGCCGCCTCCTCCCAACCCAAATTTAAACTGTGGGAATCCTATTCTCAAGGACAGAAGAGGCCTACGAGAAAATGTATCCTAAAAGTAAAAGGAGATAGATATGAAAACAGAACCATCGGTATATGTAGTGGTGACTTTTTAATTAGGCATTCTGATACATACAGAAAATGGTAGAGATAGAGATCGGAAGGTAGACCTTGTCCAAATTAGCTTCTCAGTTAAGCTGAAAATAAATAAGAAAATGCAAAACAAGAATATTTTTAATTTTCTTTATGGTTTTTAGCTGTATAGAAGTTTCTAAATGTATGTAGTAAAAATGTCATGCTTTCTTTCGGATTTCCTCCTCTGCTTTTAATCTTAAAAACACTTTTGTCAAGTTGAGAGAAAATATACGTCACTTATATTTTATCTGTTATTTTATTAGATACATTTTCCCACATTCTGTACCTCTTAAATCCATAAAGTTATTTTATGACAGTGGATTACTTTTTATTTATATAAAATAAAAGATTGCATTTGAGTTTGCTCCATCTTTAGTATCTTTCTTTAGTGTCTGTGCTGTAGAGATATGCTGACACTGCACTATTTTCCAATTTACTGAATTGTCATGATTTTTTCTTATTTATCAAATTGACTGGCTCCTTTAAATCCCCCTAAAGTTGCAATCTTGAAAGCATAATCCCACATCCTTTCTCCTGCATTTTCCTCTGCTTAGCAGAGTGTCTTGTGGAGTGGTTTTATTGATGCCTCTAGATCCGTCCAGCTGAGTGATGGAGTTGGTGGGGATTCCAGTCCTCTTCTGGGCATCTGCTTCCTGGAGCAGCCCCATCCATCACCTTGACAGGCATGTGTATAGGCCTCCAAGTGTCAAATATTCTCAGCTTTTTTTTTTTTAAGAGTTACGTTTGTAAGGCTTTTATCACAGGAGAATAATTTTGGAGAATGTTTAGGTCCAGGTACCTATTTTGTAGGTAGAGCTCTAAAAATCCACCCCCCACTAAAGATTTTCTACCCTAAAGCCTATGACTGTGAATATGACTAGATATCACACCCATGAACAGCTTGTTATCTGTCAAAAGAGACTTTGAAGAGGTAATGAAGATACGAATTCATTGACTTTAAGAAAGGGGGATTCTCCTGGATTATCTGGTTGGGTCTAATCTCGTTACACAAACCCTTTAAAAGTGGAGAAGTTTCTCTAGCCCGCAGTAGAAGGGAAGTCAGAGGTTTGAAGCACGAAGGAGATTTGATTTGATGCACAACTGCTGACTCTGAAGATGTGGGGACCATGTGCTAAGGGATGCAAGTGGCCTTTAGGAACTAAAAACAACCCCAACTGACGGCTAGCAAGGGAGTGCATTCGGCCAATAATCTAAATGAGCCTGGAAGTGGATTCTTTCTCATGTCCTCTAGTTAAGAGCCCAGCTTGTCTGATACCTTGATTTTGGCCTTGTGAGACGCTATGCAAGGAACCACAGAAACTGTGAGATATTAAGCCACTGAATTTGTGATAAGTCGTTTTGGCAATAATAGAAACCTCCTACAATACCCACATTAGGGTTGTTATTTTCACAAAGGCACAGATGACATATGACAGTGGGAAGGGCGGGCAGACTGTGATTTGGAGCCCATGTCTTCTCCAAAGGAGCCCCCCAACCCACAGCATTGCAGTGCAGAGAGGTGAGTGGGACAGGAGGGCATTGACAAATGCAGCCAATGGCATCCCCTCTTTAGATTTTATTCTTTTAATAGGCAGCTCTGTAACCTAAACAGAGGTAGGCCATCTTCTGGAAACCCAGGCAATTTGCCACTTGGTGGCACTGCTGACTTTTGGAGGCTGAAAGAGTGATGCCACACACCACCAATAGCTTGCTTGGCAATACTGATAAATAGCTTCGTCTGCAGTTAGTACCAGAGAGGAGGTTTATGAGAACAAAACAGGCTATGGTGACGCCCCCCCCCCCCCCCCCGCCAGGTCTGTGACTGCAGGGGGCAAAGTTGAGCTTCGTCTCCAGGTGCTGCTTTCTGAAACCCACCACAGCCTTGGCACCGGTGCCATGCTTCCTGCACTGCTCCCAGCCAATGACTGAGTGTGACAGAGATACTCAGGCAGGGGCACTCCTGTGAGAGATTGTTCTCCTTCGATGGGAGACTGTCTTGAGCATGACCCAATGGCCACGCAACTTTCCTTAGAACTGCCCTGTAGTGTAAAACTCTTCCCACCAACCTTCCTTCCTTTCTTTGATCCTTCCTTGGAGTCAGACCTGACTGGTGTCTGCAAGTTCTCATGGCCTCTATTTATTTTTCCCCATTTTCTCTGCCAGGCATTTCCCCTAATAAATTCCTGTACATTTAGTCTTGTCTTGACATCTCTTTATTTACTGGAAGACCCAGCCTACCACACAAGGTATGAGTGAAGCAACTCCTTGAGAATGAGGCTGTAGCTCCCTTTGATTCAGCAAGGACCATGCAGGTCACACAGACACAAGGAGACTTTTAGGTCTGTGCGGAGAGGCCCCAGCTATGAACCACAGGCTTTAAAGGGGCCTGAAGAGCACACACACTGATGAGAATAGTCAGTAGACCTTCATTTGTACCTTTGTCCCAGGCCCTACAAGTGTCATGGGCAGGCCTGCACAGAACTATGACAGGTCTGACCCACTTCCTCATACACAATTGTATATTCTCATCATATAAAAGGAAAGTCAAAACTATTCTTTTGGTTGCTATGTGTAGTTGGCCCTCAGAAACTTCATTTGTGAGTTTCCTCCAAAAAGACTCTAGCTAGTGTATTAGCCTTTGATTTCTGGATGTCAGGGAAGGTCTGGGAAACCAAATTAACTTAATGAGGGTCATTAGTGTTTATCAGGCTTCCTTAACTAGTCAGGGAATAGTTGTTTAAACCAATCACAGGGTAATATTTTCCAAAGGGTATTATTGTATAGTTTCTGACATTAAAGCTTTTCAGTGTGTGGTGTTCGGTCAGCTTCATTCTGGTAATGAAGGGTGTAGTTAGTGAACCATAAGATGTTTCTTGTGAAGGACATACCACAGCATCACAGAACTTTTGCACTAAAATAGAGACCACTTTACAGTTGTGGAAACTGAGACTCAGAAAGGTTTGTTGGTGTGGAATAAGTCCTACAGCTGGTTACTGATAGAGCAGGGGCTGAAGGCCATTGTCCATCAGATAATGGTTCGCTGAGCGTTCTCCCATGCTCTGGACTGAAGGCATATTTGGCTTGAAGTAACGCGAACAAATGAGCCATAGGTCAGAGGCAACGTGGAAGGGAGTGTTATTTAGAGTCTGGTGTCACTTTCCGCACGATTATTTCAGCTCTGTCACTTGGGTGGCCATAAAACCATCCACTGATTTATTCTGGGCTCCTGGCCCTGTCTCATAAAGGCATCTTTGTAATTCTCACCAGAGATCATCCTCTGGGATGACAAATAACATCGATCATTAAAAATGACATCTGTAATTTTGCATCCAGGGAAGATGATCTTTTAAAGATGTCAGTGAAGCAAAAGGGATTTTAGGAGATGCTGATGCAGTCTCTTTAAAATCTTTGCAAGTTGTAAAGCATGAAGATGAACTCTCCATTTTGGAATTGCAGGATGAATTGTGTGCCAAGGCATGCCCCCCACGTGCCCTGCTGTCAGTGGAGGTGAGGTTTGAGGCAACCAGGGTTCCCTGCGGCTCGATCATTAACTTGCTGAGTGACCTAGGAGTCAAAGGAGTTAATGGGCTTCATCCAGAGCTGGAGGAATGGAGGGCAGGCAGAGAGGCAGGGCAAAAACTGTCTATTGTAATAGGAAGAGGAGGTGAGAAGGAAAGCCACACAGAGAGGCAAGGGAGACACAGACACTCAAGAATACCACCTCTGCTTTGGGACTGGTGGTCATGTAAGCAATGAAAAGAACCCTGCATTACAGACCCTCGATTTTACAGAAACCGAAGTCACCGTAATGAATAGTCTTGTCTCCTCTCCTCTTCATTAAAATTTCCAGGACATTAAAATTGATGCATCGTCAGCCATATCAATCTCTGCAGCTCTGCAAAAAATAAAGGGGGAGAAAAGAAAAGACATTAGGTACATGTTTTCCAAGAAAAGGGAGCGGGAAGATGAGAGGACGTAGCCTGGTCCTCACGGCCTTTTCTCACCAGAGGCAGGGAGCTAATTAGTCTTGATAAGCAGATGCTCAGAGCGCGGGGGCTAATGAACAGACTTGCTCTCTCCAAGTGGAAAGCAGGAAGCCTGGAAACAGCTGCAGCTACAGAAGAGCTAAAGCTGAGGGGTGGGGGCTGCCTGTCCTGGGAGGGGTGGCGGTACATCTGAGGGACACATCTCCACTTGGAGGCAACATATCTGAGTGAACTTTCTAGGTGACTGGAGCAGCAATGCAGACTAAATGCATGTCGTCCACACCAGTTTTGCATCTCCGTGCCAATCCCAAATGCGGTGCTTTATTTATCCCGTTGGAGAGTTTTTAGAGGAAACTCTGCAATAACTGCAGCAATTATTGCAGAAGAGTCTGAGCGGCTGATGACCTACAGGGCTAGTTGCACTTGGTTTCTTGCAAGCTTTCCCCTGTTTTGTTACCTGATTTGATGGTTTTTTATCTTTGTTCTGCAGTGAATTGTGTGCTTGCTGCTGACCCCCTGCAGTCCTTGGGATTCCCAGGCTGGGGGGCAGGAAGGTGGGCAGTCAGCCTGTCAGACTCTGGCGCAGAAGTCAGCACAAGGGGGTGGAATAACTTTCCTGTGCTATTGTTTGCTGAGTTGGCATTTAGTGTAAATACTTCCTGTTTCCAAGATGTCTCTTCCATAATTACCAAGCATGATTCTATTTTGGGTGCAATAGCTGAGAGGGTGTAATTGGAAACCACAGAGGCAGAGTATTTTCTCTTTCTTTAAGAGGCTCTTTGTTATCATCATATAATCTTATGCTCCCACTCACTCATACCAAGTACTTCCCATGCTGAATAAGAATATGTACTTGTTCTGAGATTCTTTCTGCTTATAGGTTGTATTGCTTAAAAACTGCACAAGTGGGGAAGTATGGTTACCCAAGATGGTCTTAATGTTCCCCTCAGTTTGACTAAATTTTAGACAGTTGTCTTCCTGACTAAGGCTCCTGACCTTCCTTTTCTTAGAGCATTAACCTAAAACAACTTGCAATTGCAAATTCTTTCTCTGCCCCATAGAGATGTAAATCTTCTACAGCCCAGGAATATCTTCCTCAGGGGTCTGGGAGCCATCCCTTTTAAATGTAATCAAGAAAGACAATGTCCCTGTTTCCCATTTTCTGTGGGAGGATAGGAGTCTAACTTTGATCAGTGACAGTTAGCAAACACTGATGGCCAATCACGTTGACCATCCTCCCCCCAACATCCTCCAGTACTTTCCTACTAGCTAACTCCAGTACTTAAAAGCTCTTTTGTTTTAACAGAGTTGAATTGAATCTCTTTTCCCTATTGAATTAATCCTGACCGCTACTGCAATATTCTTGAATAAAGTCCTCCTTACCTTTTTAACTTTGAGTTTAGCTGAGTTCTGTACGGAAGTGACTCTCGCCTACTGCAGTAGCTGGAATAAAATCTGTCTTGTCATTTTAAACAAGTGTCAGATGCAATTTTTCTTTATCATGGTGTACATGGAATATCACATTTTCTAAAATGGCACAATCTTAGATATTATTTGTTAGTTTATGGAGCCAGCCCTTGGCTAAGCCACCCAACTCTCATAAGTTAGGGATATTTATTTCTGATTTTTAAAAATTTATTTGCTCAAAAAGTATCTGTTGAGTTCCTGCCATTTACTAAGCACTGTGGATGCAGTGGTTAGCAAAGATAGACATGAGTCCTCCTCTCATAGGATTTATTGTATGAGAGGAAAACAAACATTAATTAAATAATCATACAACTAAACATAAAATTGCACATGTGAAAAGTGCTGTGAAGGGAAAGTATAGGGTTTTATAAGAACGTGTGTTAGGGTGAAGGTGATCTTGTCAGGGAGGTCAAGGGTTCCCTGAAGTATTTAGTTGAGTTTGAAAGAAAAGTGACAGGGTTGGCGTATATGCAGGCAGAGGGAATAGCGTGTGTGAAGGTCCCCTTTGAGAATTTTGAAAGGAAAATTTGAGAAGAAAAGTCAGTGAGACTAGAGTGCAGGCTCTATAGCCATGTCAGTGATGGTTAACATTATCTGGTCTGGTCAGTGATCAAATGTGCACCCTCCCCTACAGCTTCCTCCCCACTGATGTGTGTGGTTCCTTGAGGATTCTCTCCAGGCTCTACTTTTCCTTTATTTGATTAGTTCTAGACTTTGGAGTCCATTCTTGTTCTCCACTCATCTCTGATGGTTTGACGTTTTAGATGATGTGCTGGTTACTTTCCGTTTGACCTCTCATCCCGCATATTCTGTATCCTTTATCACCCTGTTCTGGGCCCCAGGAAGCTAATTTCCCAGGTCCGTGTCACCTAAGTTCCTTGTTGTTGACTTGTTGAGTTCAGCCAAGGGGAGGCACCTGATGGAAGTAAACAGGCAAGAGGAAAGAGAAGTTGGGGTTGGGTCTTGCTTTGGGCAGAATTTCTAGAAGTACTGTATCACTTCATCTATACAGCTGCTATCCTGTCAGGAAGGGACCAGTTCCACTGAGCTTCTGTAGTACTGTTTCTTCCTTCCACTACTTCAAGCCTGGGTTGGTAATGGCTTCTAGCTATTGGTAGTCTGTGGGTGCCTCAACATCCTTTGATTTTTTTTTTTTTTTTTTTTTTTCGGTACGCGGGCCTCTCACTGCTGTGGCCTCTCCCGTTGCGGAGCACAGGCTCCGGACGCGCAGGCTCAGCGGCCATGGCTCACGGACCTAGCCGCTCCGTGGCATGTGGGATCTTCCCGGACCGGGGCACGAACCCGTGTCCCCTGCATCGGCAGGCGGACTCTCAACCACTGTGCCACCAGGGAAGCCTGACATCCTTTGATTTTTAGTGGTGCCCATATGTCTATGAATATTCCTTTTATTAAAGCTTCTGGTGCCATCTGAATTTGACTTTGTTTTCTGCTGGGATCCTAACTGACAAAGCTGATCTCACTAAAGCTATTTCTGTTTATTATGGTAAGCTATTTTTCTCTTGTTCCACCTCTATGTTGAGAATGAGTCCTAATCATTCATATACCGGTCCCTGGCTCTTGGGCACCACAACCTAGGTTTCATCCTCAAGTCTTACCTAGCCCCATGATGTTCTCTAACATGGTGAGGCAGCTTCAAAGACCTTGCTCTGGAAGAGACGGCTCCTACCATCTTCATGCGTCTCTGAAAATGCCTGGATCCTTTTGCTCTTGAGCCCAGGAACCCCCAGCACTCCCGATAATGCATTTTAGCGTTCCCTTGAAGCAAGTTTTCTCAACACTTTATTTGTGGTTGCTCGATGTTGGTGCCTCACATGCTTAGATGTTTTTGCTTCCATCTCTCCTTAACACTGGGCCTACCAAATGGAGGCTAGTGGCATACTGTATAGGATGAAAAATGACCAAAAAACACAGCCCTAGTTTCCATGATTTGGGGATATCTTGCTCTCCCCAAATCCCAGGGCTCATATGGGTTTGATAGTTGAATAATCCAGATAGATTCCAAAATCCAGTACTGCTTTCCAAAGCAATGTCTCGGTTTGGGGTTTATTTATTAACTTCTCATTCTCCCCTTGCCTGTAGGGGGCAAACAAAAAGCTTACCTGTCTCAGGTTCCATTTCTAAAGAGTCTTGTCTTCAGCTGGACATCAAACTAGAAAGGCTGTGCTAGATGAATTCAGATGGAATTGTTGAGCACTATTGCTCTTGATACTTTTATGCAACAGATGGAAAGCTCTTGTACGTGACAGATGGGAAAAATGCCGTAATTTCTAATGTGTAAAATTTTCGCATTGTGACAGGTTAGTAGAAGTAATAACAGAAAGGAAGGAATAAGAATCTATATAAATAGGCCTTCTTGGTGAAGCAAATAAAATGTCTACTCTACCTGTCTAGAAAAATATTTTCTGTTGGAGGGTTAGAGGGAGACTAGGATGTTTTAGCCTTGCTGTAGATTCTTTGTTCCCAAGAATCTTCCACTTCATAATCCCAGCTAAAAAATATATTTTTTAAAAAGTAGTCAAAATATTACATAGAAGACTGAACTCCAATTTGTGTCAGTTGTGATGCTGCTGATATAATTGAAATTTAAAACTTGATAAAACAAAAATATATGTAATCAATTTATTTCTATATATATATATGTATGTATATTTTATCTATGAATCCATCACTCTTCCCAATGACTAGAACATAACAGGCACTTTATAACTTTCCATGTGCTCCTCCCTCATCCCACCTCTGCTTCCCCACCAGCAGGCACCACTGTCCTTCACAGACTGTAGATTTGTCCCTGACCCAGCTGTTCTCAAGCTCTTCCTTCCTCTTCGATAGTCCCTTCTAGGACTTGTCCCTCCCTGTGCTTCCTCTCTTCCTAAGGAAAAGAGAGGTAGCACAGATAGAGGTGAAAGGAAAATAGAGATGGCCATTTTTATGGAACTGAAATCAGGTTATCTAGTTTCCTTTAAGAATGCTCTTTATCTGCTAGTCCAATTAGTCATTTCTTAATGTAATGTTTGAAAAAGAACTCCCTTCTTTGGATTGTTTGAGAAGGTTTTTTCATCAGTGTAATTTCACTTCCTTGGGAGTAACCTTGCTGCCTCTGTGATAAACTGTGCATGACTCAATGCACTCCACACAATCAGCTGCTAATGTTTGCCTGGCATGGGGAGCAAAAGTCAAAGAAAAAGTAACATTAAAGCATATGCCAAATTATGTATTATATAGAATAGCTCTTACCTAAGAGACTCTCAAGAAATTAAAAATAAGTCAAATTTGGAAGTCAAAGTGGTTATAGGATGAAGGCATCATTAGCCTGATTATTTTATATAATAATTTGGATTTGCCTGCATTTGAGGATAAGAGGGGAGATGAAGAAGGTGTCTGACTGAATTATTAATCCAAGCAATTTTTCGAAATGCAGGAGAACTACCACTCCATATTGTTCTGTCCCTGTAATGTCAAAAAACAAACAAACAAGAAAAGAACACACCACTAAGCTTAAACCACAGGAGAATTAATGATAGAACAATCAACCGCTACAGTGACTTAGTATCAACTTGTTCTTCACCCATCGATGTCCTTGAAGAAACTTAAGAACAAAAGACTGTTAGGAGAAAAGATTTATCTACAGAGAACTATATATATCTCTGATGAGTCTCTAAGGTATGTGGCCAGGTGGAATATATTTTTTTAACCTCGACTTTTTCAGAGTTTACCATCTATATGGTCCGTGTATACTGCGTGTTTGTGCGTATCAACAGAGAGACGTAACGCATGGCTGTCTGAGAAAGGCTTTGTATTCTGACTCCACGTCTGAATCAATTCTGTAATAAGCACGGTGCCTCCTCCTGTCCTCTCATGCACCCTCATCGCTCCATTTTCCTGCCTCAAAAATGAGGACAGTGCTAGCCTGACTCCTGAGGATGGTATCAGGGTTAAATAAATAGTTGAGTGATGGGAGAAGAAGGGCTATGAAAGTATGAAAGTGTGAAATTGGACTGTAAAGCAATACATGGCTGCGAAGGCAAGAGGCAGATTTAAGTGCTGAATGAAATACGGCGACACAAACTGGAACCTGTTTGTTCATGATATGTTCTTGAGATTCCAGGAGAAACCAAGGGTCTATGGGTTGGGATGTGAGACTCCCTTTCCCAGTGAAACAATCTGTATTTCAAGAAGCAGCACTAACATTTATAAAGAGACACTGCTTTGTTCTTGAGGAGATGGAATTTCAGGGGGTGAAGCTGAAGTTCTGTTTATGAGTGTAGACTTGTCAGGAAAAACCAGCAGCAGCTACAACGGCTTGGCATACGGCAGAGAGAAAAAAGAAAGCTAATGTAATCAAGGGTATCCTTTAGCTCAAGAGACGTAAGGGCTAAGAGGCCAGCATTGAGAAACCCTCAAGAGTTTCCCACCCAGTGGGCTAATAGTGCACACATATTTTGTCGTGTGGGAAAGCCATGCCTTGAAATGTAACTCTCTAGAGGGATCTAATGCTGTCCTTGTCACATAAGCCCTTCAAAGGTTGGCACAGAGTCCCTCCACAGGCTCTGGAAACAGGGAGCACATCTGCCCCACCTACACTGACTGATGCTCCATAATTGTTTAGAACCTCTGGACTGTGGCCAGCCCCTGGGTATGGCACTAGGGTGGAGAGGGCTGTCACAGTCACGCAGCTCCCACCGAGCTGTGCCTGACACTTATATTTGCTCTTTTCTAAAGGGAGAAGGTTCAAGAAGATCCATTTTATCCTTGTCAAACATGTGCCCTCCATGGCATGGAGGATGAAGAATACAAGTTTCAGTCACTTTAGTGGGGGGAAATATAGAGGTTTTTCTAAACTCCATTAAATCCATTTATCAAGATGCTTTGACTTTGACAGTTTTGAAAATGATGATAAAGTTTTGCTGTGTACTTCATGCTTGATCTTAATCAATACAATTTTATACATTCTTTTGCTCTTCTGCGTCAGAAAATAAGACAGAAAATCACTGAAAATTTTTCCATGGTTACTTTGTTTTGAAAAATCTATTCTTTTGCCTCTGTGGAGAGGAAGAGTGGAACTTGCAGGGAGAGTGTAATAATTCTAGAATAACTTCCCACCATAAATAAGCAACCAAGAATGCATGTTTTTCATAAATAATATTTTGATGAACAAAATTCCCTTCACTTTGTCAAAGTGATGTTATAGCAAATGATGTGAATAATAGACTATTTCTTTGTTTGCAGCCGTGTTGCCACTGTTGGGATACCACAGTGCTGGGCACAGTGGTCTCACCCCACACTTTGGGATTAGTTCAAACTTTTCTTTATAGCTGAATACTATAAAATTCCTAATAGAGCCATCTTTCCTTGAAAAACGCTATGAGCTGAAGAGACCAAACTTGAGAAGGACACCAAGTCCTCAGCCTCCTTCTGATGGGATTCTCACACAGCCTGCTGAGAGAAGGATCCCTCAGGGATTCCTACAAGTAATTAACTGTCAAATTATTCTAACAAGTAATCTCTGCATCATGAGGGCACCCCAAATTCACAACAGGATAATTGCTAGTATCTCCCTTTCTTCTGGAAGATGACATTAGAACTTTACTTTTCTCCTATTTTATATTTTTTAAAAAAAGACAAAACCAAGTGGTGTTATGGCTCAGTATGTTCTGAAATCAGACCACTTGCCATTGACTCCTGACCACAGGACCTATTGGTTTTGTGTGACTTGGACAAGTCACTGTGGCCACCCCTCCCTTGCTCCATTGATATTTCCAAAGGATGATCACACAGACGAGAGCCCAAGTGGAATGCCACCATTGCTGATCCCATTAAATCTTCACAGTGACTCTCAAACCAAGTCACCAGATCTTCAAGAGCCCCCATTGCCATTCCTGAAGATATGGAACAGGACTCTCTAGATGTTTCTGCTTAGAGAAATCACCGCTAAGTTCTCTCCGGAGAGCTTGGTCTTTTGCCTGCAAGCATAGCACACACCACAAGCTTAATCTTTTTTTTTTAGTACGCGGGCCTCTGACTGTTGTGGCCTCTTCCATTGCGGAGCACAGGCTCCGGACGCGCAGGCCCAGCGGCCATGGCTCACGGGCCCAGCTGCTCTGCGGCATGTGGGATCCTCCCGGACCGGGGCACGAACCCGTGTTCCCTGCATCGGCAGGCGGACTCTCAATCACTGTGCCACCAGGGAAGCCCAAGCTTAATCTTTTTTACTGTCCTAAAGCAAACATTAAATTCTTTGCTGAGAGGGGAGCTGAATTAGAGAAAATATGAATTCTGAGTTTACTACAAGCAAATTATGGTGGTCCCCTCACACATCCTCTAGATGAGCAATTGCTTTTATTTTGTATGTATCAGAACTTCACAGTGCGTTTGTCTTATGAATGTAAACTCTTGCCGTCTTCTCCTCACAGGAGCCACCCAATAGTGATAGTGATAACAATTACAATAGCTAAATTTATTGAGCACTTATAGTGTTTAAGGGCCTCTGTAATGAACATAAATAATCTAAATTAATCTTCTCAGTAATCCTATGAGGAAGATATTATCACTTCAGTTATACAGGCAAAGAAACTGAAAGAGAAATAAAGGCTCTACACAGGGCTTTTTTTACCACTAGGCCATCCTGTCCCGTGAAAGTCTTCCAGCTTCCAGACGAGGAGTCTGAGGTTCTTTTCTGCAGGCTAATCTCAGGCCAAGATTCAGTGATATTGAGATGCCCCTCACCCCACCACACAAGTATTTATAGTGGATGCCATTATTCCCATTTTATAAAAGGGAAACAAAAATGTATTAAAAAGATGTCTCGTGCTTACACATTTTTCCCTAGGCCCTCAAAATGATTAGGATTCCATTTATGGCAAGGATAGAGTAAACACTTGGATTCAGCTTTAAATCTGGAAACTCCAAATAGGGCTGTAACTACTTTTCCTAAAAATGAAACAAACCTGGCAACCACAAAATTACATGTGTCACATCTCGGAAATAGCACCTTAATTATGAGTGTGGCCATTCACGAAGGCTCATAAATTAAATGGAAGCTTTCCAGTCCCACCCCTTCTACACACACACACCACACACACACACACACGCACGCACACACACACACGCACACACACACACACTCTAAATCTAGTAGCCGAAATAGGATAGGATTGTGCGCTTTACAGCGGCTATGCCTGCCAGCAGGAGTGAGGCCGAGGGAGCTCTGTGGTGCCCCCTGCTAGTGGTGGCTGAGGTCTCCTACCGCCTTGCTGATGCTGGTGAGGAAAGACAGGCTTTGAGACTGTTTGGGGCCTGGAAGCTCAGTTTCACCTTGAACCTTCTGCTGTGTTTATTTACTCTTACCTATGGGATGTTAAAAATCCTGGGAAGAACTTTCCTCAAGGCCATATGAAGAAGCTGTGGGGAGGGGGATGAGTGAACAATCGCATTTTCTCTTTTTCTCCTCTTCTAAGGCCCTTTTCTCCTCTTCAGAAGCCTCTTCTGTGTTCCTTTCAACTTCCGAAAGGGTGACCATGTCATGGCATCATGTGGGGAATTCCACCAGACCTTACCAATCAGTCCCCTTCTCCCTCCCTATGATGGTTCTGTCCCTTCAGAGTAATCTGTTTAGTTTGGGTTCTGCTTCCAACCAGCCATGTGTCCTTGGTTAAATCACCGAACCTCTTTCGGTGCCTCAGTTTCCCTGTATAATGCAGACGCAAAGTACATCAGACTTGAAGTCACAGGATCTGAGCTCCTGTCCCAGGTTTACCCATTACTACCTCCCTGGCTTTGGACAAATCACTTTGTCTCTTTGAGCCCCACCTTTCTAATCTGTACAAAAAGGAATAAGGAGCACTGTTTTCCACAGGTTTTATTGTTTTTATGAGGATTAAATGAGGGGTATATATATATATATGTGTGTGTGTGTGTGTGTGTGTGTGTGTGTGTGTGTGTGTGTATGTATATACACACATATATATCTACACATAAAGATATATACACACACACACGTGATGCGCTTTGTTCACTGTAAAGTTCTGTGTAGCTATAAGAGATTGATATCACGATTGTTGTTTGCAGACCTAGTGATGTCCAGTCTGAGAGGCACAATGAGCTCTCCCCTTTGCTCCTACCCACTTCTTTGTTACAGCTTTGTACTAAAGCTCCTGAAGATGGATAGAGAGCCAGATTCTTTGGCTGCCTATTAAGTCAACAACCACCAGATTTTATTCCTTTCTCAGCTGTTTTGCTTCTCAGGAGATTCCTGTAAGGCAGAGGCATTACTGTGACATAGATGATTGTAAAAATAGCCCTCCCAGACCTCATAAAGAAACCCATGCTGGGACCCCATACAAGCTTAGTTCCCAAAGCTTAGGTCAGGATTTCTGTGTTTAACTTGTACCCAGAAATGCATTTTCATAAACAGAAATGAGAATTCTTTCTTGAAAGTTACAACACACTGTTAGAATTAAAAGAAATTAGAAGGGTGTTTTCTTCCATCATGACTAGTAGGTAAGTAACTCTTCAAACAGCACTTACCACTGAAGAAACCTCATTGAACTTCTCATCTTCTTCCTTTTCCCTCCCTGCCTTTCCTTTTTATCCTATCTCCCTTCCTTTCTCAGATACCTCTGTACTCACTTTACAAGAAGGGCTATTGTATACTGGGGGGAAACTTGACAACTTTGCCAGAGCAAACTGATTCTTCATTTTGATCCTGTCTAGCATCTCCCAGTTGGCATGTTAAAGACAAAAGCAAAAACAAAGCTGCCTCAAGCCTTTTGCAGCAGGAATCCCAGTTGCAGGAAAGAAGAATGCATTTCCCCTCCTCTGCTGTGGATGCCTGCATGCCAGGCTACCCCTCTATCTGCTCAGCTGCTCAGGCAAAGTGGCTTCCATTTGGGGAAGAACTGGCCTTCCTGTATCTATTGTCTTTGGTCTGTTTGCAAAGAGGTTTTGCCTCTTAGGTTGCCAAAGCTCTTGGGCCACTTGAGTTGCCAGTCTCCCAGTCTCCATGAAAAGGACACAAGGAGGTAAATCCCCTGAAGCATTTAAAGGGATTCTGATCTTATGCACTATCTAGAATCTGGGATCAGGGATGATTGCCTACAGGCTCTCTTGAGTCTGAAAGGAACCCATTAGGTGGTTTCTAACTAGATCTAACAACCCTCCCACTTGCCCAGGAAATGCCAACATGCCCTATGTCTGGTCTCAGCAAAGCAGCAAAGATCACCAACTTCTCTACAGAGCACTTCTTCATCTTCTTCAGAACATTCCTCTCTCTCTCTCTTCCCTTATCAACAGGGTTTATTATACATAACTTACACATAATAAAGCTCAGCAAAGGGCTTCCCTGGTGGAGCAGTGGTTGAGAGTCCGCCTGCCGTTGCAGGGGACGTGGGTTCGTGCCCCGGTCTGGGAAGATCCCACATGCCGCGGAGCGGCTGGGTCCGTGAGCCATGGCTGCTGAGCCTGCGCGTCCGGAGCCTGTGCTCCGCAACGGGAGAGGCCACAACAGTGAGAGGCCCGCATACCGAAAAAAAATTAAAAACTCATCAAATATTGTTGATTTCAGAAAAAAACATTCTGATTTGTTTTTTTAAGAACATTGGGTGTAGGGTAAGAGTTGGAGGATTTTCATTCTAAGTCTCATTTCAACTATGAAATTAAAACATCTATAGTAAATTTGTCTCTGTGAAAGTGATTTCACTAGAGAGTAGGTGGAAGAAGGTTTTGAAGAGCAGAGGCATTCAGGCAGTGCCTCAGGGAAATAGTGAATGGAGGTAAAGTACGTGTCAGTCTTCTTTACTGGAAAGTAATTTGACACTGAAAGATGAGAGATCTATTATGGATAGGGGCTCTTATCTCATTTTCCCTGTTAGTCTCCGTGAGAGTTGCCCAAAGTATATTCCTTGGGGCAGTGATTCTGTGACCAGCATGAGAAACATTTTGGTCAGATGTTCTTGAGAAGCACTCAGTACTGGTTCTCCTTTCCATAGATTTGTAATGTACTCTAGCCTATCAAAAGTCCTGTACTAAAGAAAACATTTTAACTTAATATTTCCTCAAATGCTGTTCACAGAAAGCCTTCTTTATGTGGTAAAAAATATAATACCCCATGGATCAAGTATTGGCTAATGTTGGTTTGCATCATCTCTTTCTAGGAGAGTTAAACCATCCCCAGTTTAGGCCATCGTCAAACAACCAGTATCATAATCTGTTACAGAGGAACATGAGGCAGAATTCTGGAACAGGGTCAGATTGAGGACAGATATATAGCCTCCTCCAGGGCAGGGACAGCCTTCCCAGTCACAGAGCTCCAGGGAAGAGGCCAAGTCAGGAAGCAGGATCTTCAGTGGTATCAGCTCAGCCCAAGAAGACACATCTGAGACAACGGCAGTGCTGACTCTGACACAGCTCCTGCGGTGGGAGATGCCTGACCTTCTCCACTTACTGACATGCTTCATGGGAAAGTGAGGAAATGCTTGCTGGCCACAGTTCCTTCTGAGGAATATGCAGGAACAATAAGACACATACCAATAGCAAACACAACCTGTTCAGATACCGTGGTAATCTTTATCACCCTTTGCACCCAGTCAAAACCTTGTAAAAGTATATGTGTCTGGGACTGTACTGCCTACTCTGTGTCTGGAACTGTACTGCCTACCTTTTAACCTGTAAGAGTAGTATGTTTATTTGGTATGTGATTTGAGTGTTTCAGAAAGATACTAGTGAGGCTACTGACAGCCAAACAATCTAAGTCTGCACATAAGAGCAGAGGACAAATACACAAGCACATTCCATAATGGTTCATATTTAAGGAGCTGGGCCGGGATACTATTCACATATATGAATAGCAATTGGCCACCAACCCAGTGGCCTCAGGTGGGCCCTTGCCATTGCCACTGGTATCTCCTTATAGCTGATATAGCCAAGCTACTCCTGTAACCCTGAAGCACAGGGGTTTCCCACATGAAGCACCTCTTGACCAGGATCTTGGCTGATGAAGAAGAACCCAGAGGATGGGACTTCCCTGGTGGTACAATGGTTAAGAATCCACCTTCCATTGCTGGGGACACGGGTTCAAACTCTGGTCACAGAGCTAAGATCCCACATGCCGCGGGACAACTAAGCCCACGTGCTACAACTACTGAGCCCTAGCACCACAACTTGAGAGCCCATGTGCCACAACTAGAGAGAAGCCTGCATGCCACAATGAAGACCCTGGCACTGCAACGAAGAAGACCTGACATAGCCAAAAATAATAAATAAATAAATATTAAAAAAAAAAAGAGAGAGAATAACTCAGAGGAGGAGGGCTTCAGGGAATGGTCTAAGGTCAGCCCAAAGAGTTTTGTTTTTGTCTTTCAGTGTTTAGTAAGGAAATACTATTTGTTTTAAGAGGTCTATCAATGGCTTACAAGTAAAGCATGTATCACCCAATCTCCTGTCTCCTTCTGGGTCTGGTATTTTAATGAACTGTGTTTGTGTTTGTGTATGAAGAAAATGTAACTTCGCTGCTCCACATCTCATAGGCTTGTTATTATGATGAAGATACTCTAATGCTTTGTGATCTGCAGAGCTTAGGAGGAAAACCCGAGGTTGATATATTTGGATGTGTGACAGCACATTTACAGATGAATACAAAGTTGTGATGTTCTTGTGCTAGGAGTGTGAGAGAGTCGGAGTGTGGAGTAAGGGTGCTCACATTGAATATGTGCCCATAGTATATTCTAGACAGTCTATATACGTTATGTTATTTAGAACTAATTTTATAGAGTAGAAACATAAACTTAGAAAGACTAATGGATGTACCTAAAATTAAAGGCAGTAGAAAGTAACAAAACTAGGATTTGGACCTGGACCCAGGACCACATGTTCCGAAGCCCATGCTGTTCCTCCTGCTGAATGTAACATGGACTGAATCCAGTTGGATGTTACTTTTTTATGCGTTCAGAGTCTGACTGTGATGATTTGAGGTCAGCAGGCGGTGGCTGTGAGTCCTTTTCTTGCCATTCAGTGGCTCTGGTGGTTGGGCTGTTATTCATGGGCTGAATTGTCAAAAAAGCATCAAGAGTGGCCCTGGGAAACTGGGCCTGGCAGTGAGCCACCGGCCTGTTTCTGTCTTGATGGGAGTCTCCTTGTGTTCCTTCAGTACATTCTAACTTTGCTGGACTGTGTCTTTCTGCAAAACACTAATTCCTGGAGAGTCCTTGCTTCTAGACGTGGATGATACAACGATAAGAGATGATATCATTAACCATGGCTCATAATCCAGGGAAGATGCAGAACTTGAGAGACAAGGGCTCAGCCTGGAGCTTTGACCCTGACCTATGGTGCCCAGCCTGCACCTCTTATTCTAACAGTGTAAAGTGTTTTGAAGACTAAGCTCTTTGGTCCTATGGCCTTGAGATTTTAGTGTCTGTTGATTTTCTTGGGAGAAGGATCCATGCAAGGGTAAAAGAAGATGGGGCACAGATAAGCATTTAACAAGTCATAGACCAGGAATGTCCTTTGAAGAAAGGTTCTGTTTAATTCAAAGAATTTGAGGTTGATGCTCTGACGTTTGACTTTAACTTGTTTGAACAATGGACTGAAAACAAAAATTAGCTTCGAATTTGAGGTTAAAAGATGAAGGAACAAAATTTGTAATGTGAAATTATCACCTTTAAAATGTCCTACTTGTCCAGTGATTTGTCTATTGCTTTTCTCTTAAGAGCAGATGTGTTTTGGGCTTTGACTCTCAGAGTTTATGATAAAATATTCACTGGACATTCTTATTCACTGAGAAGGAAACTGATCATGTCTTTCCAGATTTTCATTTTAAAAGAAACTTCTCTATCTAACATGGGTCACTTTTCACTGTGCTTACAACTCTCAGAGGAGCTATTCACTCAGGAGAGAAAAAGCATAGATGCGGTCTGAATATGGCCACTGGTCTGATTAATTTCCTGTTGTGTACACATTATTCCTGAGGACGCTGGTGTGATCACACTATCTGGATATGGGCTTTACTGTTTGGTTGGAGTGTAATAATTTCTGTAAGTTCAGGTTGATTATAAAAGGCAGGCAGAAAATGGCCTGAAATACCCTGTGGCAAGTGTATAATTCCAAGAGGAAAGTGAGGCATTTACAAAATACCTGTACGTTTCCCTCCAAAGTGGATTTACAATCCTACCCTCACCTACTAGGTGAGTCCTTTGTGAAGCCACCTGGGCCTTTAGCT